>NW_027253106.1:6468333-6816666 GCF_044704955.1 Pristiophorus japonicus | reverse complement strand
CCAGGTCAGTATTTATTTCCCTCTACAGGTCAGCATTTATTACCCTCTCCAGGTCAGTATTTATTGTACTCCCCATGTCAGTGTTTATTGTACTCTCCAGGTCAGTATTTATTGTACTCTCCAGGTCAGTTTTTATTGTAGCCTCCAGGTCAATATTTATTGTACTCTCCAGGTCAGTATTTATTGTACTCTCCAGGTCAGTATTTATTGTACTCTACAGGTAAGTATTTATTGTACTCTCCAGTTCAGTGTTTATTGTACTCTCCAGGTCAGTATTTATTACCCTCTCCAGGTCAGCATCTATTGTACTCTCCAGGTTAGTATTTGTTGGACTCTCCCGGTCATTATTTAATGTCCTCTCCAGGTCTGTATTTATTACCCTCTCCAGGTCAGTATTTATTACCCGCTGCATGTCTGTAGTTATGGTACTCTCCAGGTCAGTATTTATTGTATTCTCCAAGTCACTATTAATTGTAATCTGCTGGTCAGTATTTATTGTACTCTACAATTCAACTTTTATTGTACTCTCCAGGTCAGTATATATTGTTCTCTCCAGGTCAGTGTTTATTGTACTCTCCAGGTTAGTATTTATTGTACTCTCCAGGTCATCATTTATTGTACTCTCCAGGTAAGTATTTATTGTACTCTCCAGGTCAGTCTTTATTGTACTCTACAAGTCACTATTCATTGTACTCTCCATGTCAGTATTTATTTTACTCCCCAGGTCAGTATTTGTTGTACTCTCCAGGTCATTATTTATTGTACTCTCCAGGTCAGTATTTATTGTACTCTCCAGGTCAGTATTTATTGCACTCTCCAGGTCAGTATATATATTGTACTCTTCAGGTCAGTATTTATTGTACTCTCCAGGTCAGTATGTATTTTACTCTCCAGGTCTGTATTTATTGCACTCTCCACGTCAGTATTTATTGTACTCTCCAAGTCAGTATTTATTACCCTCTCCAGGTCAGCATTGATTGTACTCTCCAGATCATTATTTATTGTACTCTCCAGGTCAGTATTTATTGTACTCTCCAGGTCAGTATCTATTGTAGTCTCCAGGTCAGTATTTATTACCCTCTCCAGGTCAGTGTTTATTACCCTCTCCAGTTCATAATTTATTGTACTCTCCAGGTCAGTATTTATTGCCCTCTCCAGGTCAGTATTTATTTCACTCTGCAGGTCAGCATTTATTACCCTCTCCAGGTCAGTATTTATTGTACTCCCCATGTCAGTGTTTATTGTACTCTCCAGGTCAGTGTTTATTGTACTCTCCAGGTCAGTATTTATTGTACTCTCCAGGTCAGTTTTTATTGTAGCCTCCAAGTCAATATTTATTGTACTCTCCAGGTCAGTATTTATTGTCCTCTCCAGGTCAGTATTTATTGTACTCTCCAGGTAAGTATTTATTGTACTCTCCAGGTCAGTGTTTAATGTACTCTCCAGGTCACTATTTATTACCCTCTCCAGGTCAGCATTTATTGTACTCTCCAGGTTAGTATTTATTGGACTCTCCCGGTCAGTATATATTGTCCTCTCCAGGTCTGTATTTATTAGCCTCTCCAGGTCAGTATTTATTACCCGCTGCAGGTCTGTAGTTATGGTACTGTCCAGGTCAGTATTTATTGTACTCTCCAAGTCACTATTAATTGTACTCTCCCGGTCAGTATTTATTGTACTCTCCAATTCAGCTTTTATTGTACTCTCCAGGACAATATATATTGTACTCTCCAGGTCATTATTTATTGTACTCTCCAGGTCAGTATTTATTGTACTCTCCAGGTCAGTATTTATTGCACTCTCCAGGTCAGTATATATATTGTACTCTTCAGGTCAGTATTTATTGTACTCTCCAGGTCAGTATTTATTTTACTCTCCAGGTCTGTATTTATTGCACTCTCCACGTATGTATTTATTGTACTCTCCAAGTCAGTATTTATTACCCTCTCCAGGTCAGCATTGATTGTACTCTCCAGGTCATTATTTATTGTACTCTCCAGGTCAGTATTTATTGTACTCTCCAGGTTAGTATTTATTGTGCTCTCCAGGTAAGTATTTATTACCCTCTCCATGTCAGTGTTTATTACCCTCTCCAGTTCATAATTTATTGTACTCTCCAGGTCAGTAGTTATTGTCCTCTCCAGGTCAGTATTTATTGTACTCTCCAGGTAAGTATTTATTGCCCTCTCCAGGTCAGTATTTATTTCCCTCTACAGGTCAGCATTTATTACCCTCTCCAGTTCAGTATTTATTGTACTCCCCATGTCAGTGTTTATTGTACTCTCCAGGTCAGTATTTATAGTACTCTCCAGGTCAGTTTTTATTGTAGCCTCCAGGTCAATATTTATTGTACTCTCCAGGTCAGTATTTATTGTACTCTCCAGGTCAGTATTTATTGTACTCTACAGGTAAGTATTTATTGTACTCTCCAGGTCAGTGTTTATTGTACTCTCCAGGTCAGTATTTATTACCCTCTCCAGGTCAGCATTTATTGTACTCTCCAGTTTAGTATTTATTGGACTCTCCCGGTCAGTATTTAATGTCCTCTCCAGGTCTGTATTTATTACCCTCTCCAGGTCAGTATTTAATACCCGCTGCAGGTCTGTAGTTATGGTACTCTCCAGGTCAGTATTTATTGTACTCTCCAAGTCACTATTAATTGTAATCTGCTGCTCAGTATTTATTGTACTCTACAATTCAGCTTTTATTGTACTCTCCAGGTCAGTATATATTGTACTCTCCAGGTCAGCATTTATTGTACTCTCCAGGTAAGTATTTATTGTACTCTCCAAGTCAGTCTTTATTGTACTCTATAAGTCACTATTTATTGTACTCTCCATGTCAGTATTTATTTTAGTCACCAGGTCAGTATTTGTTGTACTCTCCAGGTCATTATTTATTGTACTCTCCAGGTAAGTATTTATTGTACTCTCCAGGTCAGTATTTATTGCACTCTCCAGGTCAGTATATATATTGTACTCTTCAGGTCAGTATTTGTTGTACTCTCCAGGTCAGTATGTATTTTACTCTCCAGGTCTGTATTTATTGCACTCTCCACGTCAGTATTTATTGTACTCTCCAAGTCAGTATTTATTACCCTCTCCAGGTCAGCATTGATTGTACTCTCCAGGTCATTATTTATTGTACTCTCCAGGTCAGTATTTATTGTACTCTCCAGGTCAGTATCTATTGTACTCTCCAGGTCAGTATTTATTACCCTCTCCAGGTCAGTGTTTATTACCCTCTCCAGTTCATAATTTATTGTACTCTCCAGGTCAGTATTTATTGTCCTCTCCAGGTCAGTATTTATTGTACTCTCCAGGTCAGTGTTTCTTGCCCTCTCCAGGTCAGTATTTATTTCACTCTGCAGGTCAGCATTTATTACCCTCTCCAGGTCACTATTTATTGTACTCCCCATGTCAGTGTTTATTGTACTCTCCAGGTCATTATTTATTGTACTCTCCAGGTCAGTATTTATTGTACTCTCCAGGTCAGTATTTATTGCACTCTCCAGGTCAGTATATATATTGTACTCTTCAGGTCAGTATTTATTGTACTCTCCAGGTCAGTATGTATTTTACTCTCCAGGTCTGTATTTATTGCACTCTCCACGTCAGTATTTATTACCCTCTCCAGGTCAGCATTGATTGTACTCTCCAGGTCATTATTTATTGTACTCTCCAGGTCAGTATTTATTGTACTCTCCAGGTCAGTATCTATTGTACTCTCCAGGTCAGTATTTATTACCCTCTCCAGGTCAGTGTTTATTACCCTCTCCAGTTCATAATTTATTGTACTCTCCAGGTCAGTATTTATTGTCCTCTCCAGGTCAGTATTTATTGTACTCTCCAGGTCAGTGTTTCTTGCCCTCTCCAGGTCAGTATTTATTTCACTCTGCAGGTCAGCATTTATTACCCTCTCCAGGTCACTATGTATTGTACTCCCCATGTCAGTGTTTATTGTACTCTCCAGGTCATTATTTATTGTACTCTCCAGGTCAGTTTTTATTGTAGCCTCCAGGTCAATATTTATTGTACTCTCCAGGTCAGTATTTATTGTCCTCTCCAGGTCAGTATTTATTGTACTCTCCAGGTAAGTATTTATTGTACTTTCCAGGTCAGTGTTTATTGTACTCTCCAGGTCAGTATTTATTACCCTCTCCAGGTCAACATTTATTGTACTCTCCAGGTTAGTATTTATTGGATTCTCCCGGTCAGTATTTATTGTCTTCTCCAGGTCTGTATTTATTACCCTCTCCAGGTCAGTATTTATTACCCGCTGCAGGTCTGCAGTTATGGTACTGTCCAGGTCAGTATTTATTGTACTCTGCAAGTCACTATTAATTGTACTCTCCTGGTCAGTATTTATTGTACTCTCTAATTCAGCTTTTATTGTACTCTCCAGCTCAGTACATATTGTTCTCTCCAGGTCAGTGTTTATTGTACTCTCCAGGTTAGTATTTATTATACTCTCCAGGTCAGCATTTATTGTACTCTCCAGGTAAGTATTTATTGTACTCTCCAGGTCAGTCTTTATTGTACTCTACAAGTCACTATTTATTGTACTCTCCCGGTCAGTATTTATTTTACTCCCCAGGTCAGTATTTGTTGTACTCTCCAGGTCAGTATTTATTGTGCGTTCAAGGTCAGTATGTATTGTACTCTCCAGGTCAGTATTTATTGCACTCTCCAGGTCAGTGTTTATTATACTCCACAGATCTGTATTTATTACCCTCTCCAGGTCAGTCTTTATTGTACTCTCCAGGTCAGTATTTATTGTACTCTCTGGGTCAGTATTTTTTTGTGCTCTCCAGGTCAGTACTAATTGGACTCTCCAGGTCAGTATTTATTGTACTCTCCAGGTCAGCATTTATTACCCTTTCCAGGTCAGTGTTTATTGTACTCTCCAGGTCAGTATTTATTGTACTCTCTGGGTCAGTATATATTGTACTCTCCATGTCAGTACTAATTGGACTCTCCAGGTCAGTATTTATTGTACTCTCCAGGTCAGTATTTAGTGTATTGCCCAGGTCAGTATTTATTGTAGTCTCCAGATCATTATTTATTGCCCTCTCCAAGTCAGTATTTATTTCCCTCTCAAGGTCAGTATTTATTACCCTCTCCACGTCAGTATTTATTGTACTACCCATGTCAGGATCTTTGTTTTCTCCAGGTTAGTATTTATTGTACTCTCCAGGTCAGTTTTTATAGTACTCTCCAGATCAGTATTTATTGTACTCTCCAGGTCTGTATTTAGTGTACTCTCCAGGTCAGTATTTATTGTACTCTCCAGGTAAGTATTTATTGTACTCTCCAGGTCAATGTTTATTGTACTCTCCAGGTCAGTATTTATTACCCTCTCCAGGTCAGCATTTATTGTACTCTCCAAGTCAGTATTTATTGTACTCTCCAGGTCAGTATTTATTGTCCTCTCCAGGTCAGTACTAATTGGACTCTCCAGGTCAGTATTTATTGTACTCTCCAGGTCAGTACTTAATGTACTCTCCAGGTCAGTATTTATTGTACTCTCCAGGTCAGTATTTATTGTACTCCCCAGGTCAGTATTTATTGTAGTCTCCAGGTCATTATTTATTGCCCTCTCCAGGTCAGTATTTATTTCCCTCTCCAGGTCAGTATTTATTACCCTCTCCAGGTCAGTATTTATTGTACTCCCCATGTCAGTATTTATTGTACTCTCCAGGTCAGTACTAATTGGACTCTCCAGGTCAGTATTTATTGCACTCTCCAGGTCAGATATATATTGTACTCTTCAGGTCAGTATTTGTTGTACTCTCCAGGTCAGTATGTATTTTACTCTCCAGGTCTGTATTTATTGCACTCTCCACGTCAGTATTTATTGTACTCTCCAAGTCAGTATTTATTACCCTCTCCAGGTCAGCATTGATTGTACTCTCCAGGTCATTATTTATTGTACTCTCCAGGTCAGTATTTATTGTACTCTCCAGGTCAGTATCTATTGTACTCTCCAGGTCAGTATTTATTACCCTCTCCAGGTCAGTGTTTATTACCCTCTCCAGTTCATAATTTATTGTACTCTCCAGGTCAGTATTTATTGTCCTCTCCAGGTCAGTATTTATTGTACTCTCCAGGTCAGTGTTTCTTGCCCTCTCCAGGTCAGTATTTATTTCACTCTGCAGGTCAGCATTTATTACCCTCTCCAGGTCACTATTTATTGTACTCCCCATGTCAGTGTTTATTGTACTCTCCAGGTCATTATTTATTGTACTCTCCAGGTCAGTATTTATTGTACTCTCCAGGTCAGTATTTATTGCACTCTCCAGGTCAGTATATATATTGTACTCTTCAGGTCAGTATTTATTGTACTCTCCAGGTCAGTATGTATTTTACTCTCCAGGTCTGTATTTATTGCACTCTCCACGTCAGTATTTATTACCCTCTCCAGGTCAGCATTGATTGTACTCTCCAGGTCATTATTTATTGTACTCTCCAGGTCAGTATTTATTGTACTCTCCAGGTCAGTATCTATTGTACTCTCCAGGTCAGTATTTATTACCCTCTCCAGGTCAGTGTTTATTACCCTCTCCAGTTCATAATTTATTGTACTCTCCAGGTCAGTATTTATTGTCCTCTCCAGGTCAGTATTTATTGTACTCTCCAGGTCAGTGTTTCTTGCCCTCTCCAGGTCAGTATTTATTTCACTCTGCAGGTCAGCATTTATTACCCTCTCCAGGTCACTATGTATTGTACTCCCCATGTCAGTGTTTATTGTACTCTCCAGGTCATTATTTATTGTACTCTCCAGGTCAGTTTTTATTGTAGCCTCCAGGTCAATATTTATTGTACTCTCCAGGTCAGTATATATTGTCCTCTCCAGGTCAGTATTTATTGTACTCTCCAGGTAAGTATTTATTGTACTTTCCAGGTCAGTGTTTATTGTACTCTCCAGGTCAGTATTTATTACCCTCTCCAGGTCAACATTTATTGTACTCTCCAGGTTAGTATTTATTGGATTCTCCCGGTCAGTATTTATTGTCTTCTCCAGGTCTGTATTTATTACCCTCTCCAGGTCAGTATTTATTACCCGCTGCAGGTCTGCAGTTATGGTACTGTCCAGGTCAGTATTTATTGTACTCTGCAAGTCACTATTAATTGTACTCTCCTGGTCAGTATTTATTGTACTCTCTAATTCAGCTTTTATTGTACTCTCCAGCTCAGTACATATTGTTCTCTCCAGGTCAGTGTTTATTGTACTCTCCAGGTTAGTATTTATTATACTCTCCAGGTCAGCATTTATTGTACTCTCCAGGTAAGTATTTATTGTACTCTCCAGGTCAGTCTTTATTGTACTCTACAAGTCACTATTTATTGTACTCTCCCGGTCAGTATTTATTTTACTCCCCAGGTCAGTATTTGTTGTACTCTCCAGGTCAGTATTTATTGTGCGTTCAAGGTCAGTATGTATTGTACTCTCCAGGTCAGTATTTATTGCACTCTCCAGGTCAGTGTTTATTATACTCCACAGATCTGTATTTATTACCCTCTCCAGGTCAGTCTTTATTGTACTCTCCAGGTCAGTATTTATTGTACTCTCTGGGTCAGTATTTTTTTGTGCTCTCCAGGTCAGTACTAATTGGACTCTCCAGGTCAGTATTTATTGTACTCTCCAGGTCAGCATTTATTACCCTTTCCAGGTCAGTGTTTATTGTACTCTCCAGGTCAGTATTTATTGTACTCTCTGGGTCAGTATATATTGTACTCTCCATGTCAGTACTAATTGGACTCTCCAGGTCAGTATTTATTGTACTCTCCAGGTCAGTATTTAGTGTATTGCCCAGGTCAGTATTTATTGTAGTCTCCAGATCATTATTTATTGCCCTCTCCAAGTCAGTATTTATTTCCCTCTCAAGGTCAGTATTTATTACCCTCTCCACGTCAGTATTTATTGTACTACCCATGTCAGGATCTTTGTTTTCTCCAGGTCAGTATTTATTGTACTCTCCAGGTCAGTTTTTATAGTACTCTCCAGATCAGTATTTATTGTACTCTCCAGGTCTGTATTTAGTGTACTCTCCAGGTCAGTATTTATTGTACTCTCCAGGTAAGTATTTATTGTACTCTCCAGGTCAATGTTTATTGTACTCTCCAGGTCAGTATTTATTACCCTCTCCAGGTCAGCATTTATTGTACTCTCCAAGTCAGTATTTATTGTACTCTCCAGGTCAGTATTTATTGTCCTCTCCAGGTCAGTACTAATTGGACTCTCCAGGTCAGTATTTATTGTACTCTCCAGGTCAGTACTTAATGTACTCTCCAGGTCAGTATTTATTGTACTCCCCAGGTCAGTATGTATTGTATTCTCCAGGTCAGTATTTATTACCCTCTCCAGGTCAGCATTTATTGTACTCTCCAGGTCAGTATTTATTGTACTCCCCAGGTCAGTATTTATTGTAGTCTCCAGGTCATTATTTATTGCCCTCTCCAGGTCAGTATTTATTTCCCTCTCCAGGTCAGTATTTATTACCCTCTCCAGGTCAGTATTTATTGTACTCCCCATGTCAGTATTTATTGTACTCTCCAGGTCAGTATTTATTGTACTCTCCAGGTCAGTATTTATTGTACTCTCCAGGTCATTATTTATTGTACTCTCCAGGTAAGTATTTATTCTAATCTCCAGGTCAGTGTTTATTGTATATTCTAGGTCAGTATTTATTACCCTCTCCAGGTCAGCATTTATTGTTCTCTCCAAGGCAGTATTTATTGTACTCTCCAGGTCTGTATTTATTGTACTCTCCAGGTCAGTGTTTATTGTACTCTCCATGTCAGTATATATTACCCTCTCCTGGTCAGCAGTTATTGTACTCACCAGGTCAGTATTTATTGTACTCTCCATGTCAGTATTTATTCCCCTCTCCAGGTCAGTATTTATTACCCGCTGCAGGTCTGTATTTATGGTATTCACCAGGTCAGTATTTATTGTAATCTCCAAGTCACTATTAATTGTACTCTCCTGGTCAGTATTTATTGTTCTCTCCAATTCAGTTTTTATTGTACTCTCCAGCTAATTATTTATTGTTATCACCAGGTCAGTGTTTATTGTGCTCTCCAGGTCAGTATTTATTTTAATCCCCAGGTCAGTATTTGTTGTACTCTCCAGGTCAGTATTTTTGTGCTTTCCAGGTCAGTATTTATTGTACTCTCCAGGTCAGTATTTATTGCACTCTCCAGGTCAGTGTTTATTATACTCTACAGATCTGTATTTATTACCCTCTCCAGGTCAGTCTTTATTGTACTCTCCAGGTCAGTATTTATTGTACTCTCTGGGTCAGTATTTATTGTACTCTCCAGGTCAGTACTAATTGGACTCTCCAGGTCAGTATTTATTGTACTCTCCAGGTCAGCATTTATTACCCTTTCCAGGTCAGTGTGTATTGTACTCTCATGGTCAGTATTTATTGTACTCTCTGGGTCAGTATTTATTGTACTCTCCAGGTCAGTACTAATTGGACTCTCCAGGTCAGTATTTATTGTACTCTCCAGGTCAGTCCTTAATGTACTCTCCAGGTCAGTATTTATTGTACTCTCCAGGTCAGTATTTATTGTACTCCCCAGGTCAGTATTTATTGTAGTCTCCAGGTCATTATTTATTGCCCTCTCCAGGTCAATATTTATTTCCCTCTCCAGGTCAGTATTTATTACCCTCTCCAGGTCAGTATTTATTGTACTCCCCATGTCAGTATTTATTGTACTCTCCAGGTCAGTATTTATTGTACTCTCCAGGTCAGTTTTTATTGTACTCTCCAGGACAGTATTTATTGTACTCTCCAGGTCAGTATTTATTGTACTCTCCAGGTCATTATTTATTGTACTCTCCAGGTAAGTATTTATTCTAATCTCCAGGTCAGTGTTTATTGTACACTCTAGGTCAGTATTTATAACCCTCTCCAGGTCAGCATTTATTGTACTCTCCAAGGCAGTATTTATTGTACTCTCCAGGTCTGTATTTATTGTACTCTCCAGGTCAGTGTTTATTGTACTCTCCATGTCAGTATATATTACCCTCTCCTGGTCAGCATTTATTGTACTCTCCAGGTGAGTATTTATTGTACTCTCCAGGTCAGTGTTTATTGTACTCTCCATGTCAGTATTTATTACCCTCTCCAGGTCAGTATTTATTACCCGCTGCAGGTCTGTATTTATGGTATTCACCAGGTCAGTATTTATTGTAATCTGCAAGTCACTATTAATTGTACTCTCCTGGTCAGTATTTATTGTACTCTCCAATTCAGTTTTTATTGTACTCTCCAGCTAATTATTTATTGTTATCACAAGGTCAGTGTTTATTGTGCTCTCCAGGTCAGTATTTATTTTACTCCCCAGGTCAGTATTTGTTGTACTCTCCAGGTCAGTATTTATTGTGCATTCCAGGTCAGTATGTATTGTACTCTCCAGGTCAGTATTTATTGCACTCTCCAGGTCAGTGTTTATTATACTCTACATATCTGTATTTATTACCCTCTCCAGGTCAGTCTTTATTGTACTCTCCAGGTCAGTATTTATTGTACTCTCTGGGTCAGTATTTATTGTACTCTCCAGGTCAGTACTAATTGGACTCTCCAGGTCAGTATTTATTGTACTCTCCAGGTCAGCATTTATTACCCTTTCCAGGTCAATGTTTATTGTACTCTCCAGGTCAGTATTTATTGTACTGCCCAGGTCAGTATTTATTGTAGTCTCCAGATCATTATTTATTGTACTGTCCAGGTCAGCTTTTAAAGTACTCTACAGGTCAGTATTTATTGTACTCTCCAGGTCAGTATTTAGTGTACTCTCCAGGTCAGTATTTATTGTACCCTCCAGGTAAGTATTTATTGTACTCTCCAGGTCAATGTTTATTTTACTCTCCAGGTCAGTATTTATTACCCTCTCCAGGTCAGCATTTATTGTACTCTCCAAGTCAGTATTTATTGTACTCTCCAGGTCAGCATTTATTGTACTCTCCAGGTAAGTATTTATTGTACTCTCCAGGTCAGCATTTATTGTACTCTCCAGGTAAGTATTTATTGTACTATCCAGGTCAGTCTTTATTGTACTCTACAAGTCACTATTTATTGTACTCTCCCGGTCAGTATTTATTTTACTCCCCAGGTCAGTATTTGTTGTACTCTCCAGGTCAGTATTCATTGTGCATTCCAGGTCAGTATGTATTGTATTCTCCAGGTCAGTATTTATTGCACTCTCCAGGTCTGTGTTTATTATACTCCACAGATCTGTATTTATTACCCTCTCCAGGTCAGTATTTATTGTACTCTCCAGGTCAGCATTTATTACCCTTTCCAGGTCAGTGTTGATTGTACTCTCCAGGTCAGTATTTATTGTACTCTCTGGGTCAGTATATATTGTACTCTCCATGTCAGTACTAATTGGACTCTACAGGTCAGTATTTATTGTACTCTCCAGGTCAGTACTTAATGTACTCTCCAGGTCAGTATTTATTGTACTCTCCAGGTCAGTATTTATTGTACTGCCCAGGTCAGTATTTATTGTAGTCTCCTAATCATTATTTATTGCCCTCTCCAAGTCAGTATTTATTTCCCTCTCAAGGTCAGTATTTATTAACCTCTCCACGTCAGTATTTATTGTACTCCCCATGTCAGGATTTATTGTTTTCTCCAGGTCAGTATTTATTGTACTCTCCAGGTCAGTTTTTATAGTACTCTACAGGTCAGTATTTATTGTACTCTCCAGGTCAGTATTTAATGTACTCTCCAGGTCAGTATTTATTGTACCCTCCAGGTAAGTATTTATTGTACTCTCCAGGTCAATGTTTATTGTACTCTCCAGGTCAGTATTTATTACCCTCTCCAGGTCAGCATTTATTGTACTCTCCAAGTCAGTATTTATTGTACTCTCCAGGTCTGTATTTATTGTACTCTCCAGGTCAGTGTTTATTGTACTCTCCATGTCAGTATATATTACCCTCTCCAGGTCAGCATTTATTGTACTCTCCAGGTCAATATGCATTGTACTCTCCAGGTAAGTATTTATTCAACTCTCCAGGTCAGTGTTTATTATACTCTACAGATCTGTATTTATTACCCTCTCTAGGTCAGTATTTATTGTACTCTCCAGGTCAGTATTTATTGAACTCAATGGGTCAGTATTTATTGTACTCTCCAGGTCAGTACTAATTGGACTAACCAGGTCAGTATTTATTGTACTCTCCAGGTTAGTATTTATTACCCTTTCCAGGTCAGTGTTTATTGTACTCTCCTGGTCAGTATTTATTGTACTCTCTGGGTCAGTATTTATTGTACTCTCCAGGTCAGTACTAATTGGACTCTCCAGGTCAGTATTTATTGTACTCTCCAGGTCAGTCCTTAATGTACTCTCCAGGTCAGTATTTATTGTACTCTCCAGGTCAGTATTTATTGTACTCCCCAGGTCAGTATTTATTGTAGTCACCAGGTCATTATTTATTGCCCTCTCCAGGTCAGTATTTATTTCCGTTCCAGGTCAGTATTTATTACCCTCCCAAGGTCAGTATTTATTGTACTCTCCAGGTCAGTTTTTATTGTACTCTCCACGACAGTATTTATTGTACTCTCCAGGTCAGTATTTATTGTACTCTCCAGGTCATTATTTATTGTACTCTCCAGGTAAGTATTTATTCTAATCTCCAGGTCAGTGTTTATTGTACACTCTAGGTCAGTATTTATAACCCTCTCCAGGTCAGCATTTATTGTACTCTCCAAGGCAGTATTTATTGTACTCTCCAGGTCTGTATTTATTGTACTCTCCAGGTCAGTGTTTATTGTACTCTCCATGTCAGTATATATTACCCTCTCCTGGTCAGCATTTATTGTACTCTCCAGGTCAGTATTTATTGTACTCTCCAGGTCTGTGTTTATTGTACTCTCCAGGTCAGTGTTTATTGTACTCTCCATGTCAGTATTTATTACCCTCTCCTGGTCAGTATTTATTACCCGCTGCAGGTCTGTATTTATGGTATTCACCAGGTCAGTATTTATTGTAATCTGCAAGTCACTATTAATTGTACTCTCCTGGTCAGTATTTATTGTACTCTCCAATTCAGTTTGTATTGTACTCTCCAGCTAATTATTTATTGTTATCACCAGGTCAGTTTTTATTGTGCTCTCCAGGTCAGTATTTATTTTACTCCCCAGGTCAGTATTTGTTGTACTCTCCAGGTCAGTATTTATTGTGCTTTCCAGGTCAGTATGTATTGTACTCTCCAGGTCAGTATTTATTGCACTCTCCAGGTCAGTGTTTATTATACTCTACAGATCTGTATTTATTACCCTCTCCAGGTCAGTCTTTATTGTACTCTCCAGGTCAGTATTTAATGTACTCTCTGGGTCAGTATTTATTGTACTCTCCAGGTCAGTACTAATTGGACTCTCCAGGTCAGTATTTATTGTACTCTCCAGGTCAGCATTTATTACCCTTTCCAGGTCAGTGTTTATTGTACTCTCCAGGTCAGTATTTATTGTACTCTCTGGGTCAGTATATAGTGTACTCTCCAGGTCAGTACTAATTGGACTCTCCAGGTCAGTATTTATTGTACTCTCCAGGTCAGTACTTAATGTACTCTCCAGGTCAGTATTTATTGTACTCTCCAGATCATTATTTATTGCCCTCTCCAAGTCAGTATTTATTTCCCTCTCCAGGTCAGTATTTATTACCCTCTCTAGGTCAGTATTTATTGTACTGCCCATGTCAGGATTTATAATTTCTCCAGGTCAGTATTTATTGTACTCTCCAGGTCAGTATGTATTGTACTCTCCAGGTCAGTATGTATTGTACTCTCCAGGTCAGTATTTAGTGTACTCTCCAGGTCAATGTTTATTGTACTCTCCAGGTAATTTCTCCAGGTCAGTTTTTAAAGTTTTTAAAGTACTCTCCAGGTCAGTATGTATTGTACTATCCAGGTCAGTATTTATTCAACTCTCCAGGTCAGTGTTTATTATACTCTACAGATCTATATTTATTACCCTCTCTAGGTCAGTATTTATTGTACTCTCCAGGTCAGTATTTAGTGTACTCTCTGGGTCAGTATTTATTGTACTTTCCAGGTCAGTACTAATTGGACTCTCCAGATCAGTATTTATTGTACTCTCCAGGTTAGTATTTATTACACTTTCCAGGTCAGTGTTTATTGTACTCTCCAGGTCAGTATTTATTGTACTCTCTGGGTCACTATTTATTGTACTCTCCAGGTCAGTACTAATTGGACTCTCCAGGTCAGTATTTATTGTACGCTCCAGGTCAGTACTTAATGTACTCTCCAGGTCAGTATTTATTGAACTCTCCAGGTCAGTATTTATTGTACTCCCCAGGTCAGTATTTATTTTAATCTCCAGGTCATTATTTATTGCCCTCTCCAGGTAGAATTTATTTCCCTCTCCAGGTCAGTATTTATTACCCTCTCCAGGTCAGTATTTATTGTACTCCCCATGTCAGTATTTATTGTACTCTCCAGGTCAGTATTTATTGTACTCTCCAGGTCACTTTTTATTGTACTCTCCAGGTCAGTATTTATTGTACTCTCCAGGTCAGTATTTATTGTACTCTCCAGGCCAGTATTTATTGTACTCTCCAAGGCAGTATTTATTGTACTCTCCAGGTCTGTATTTATTGTACTCTCCAGGTCAGTGTTTATTGTACTCTCCATGTCAGTATATATTACCCTCTCCTGGTCAGCATTTATTGTACTCTCCAGGTCAGTATTTATTGTACTCTCCAGGTCTGTGTTTATTGTACTCTCCAGGTCAGTGTTTATTGTACTCTCCATGTCAGTATTTATTACCCTCTCCTGGTCAGTATTTATTACCCGCTGCAGGTCTGTATTTATGGTATTCACCAGGTCAGTATTTATTGTAATCTGCAAGTCACTATTAATTGTACTCTCCTGGTCAGTATTTATTGTACTCTCCAATTCAGTTTGTATTGTACTCTCCAGCTAATTATTTATTGTTATCACCAGGTCAGTTTTTATTGTGCTCTCCAGGTCAGTATTTATTTTACTCCCCAGGTCAGTATTTGTTGTACTCTCCAGGTCAGTATTTATTGTGCTTTCCAGGTCTGTATGTATTGTACTCTCCAGGTCAGTATTTATTGCACTCTCCAGGTCAGTGTTTATTATACTCTACAGATCTGTATTTATTACCCTCTCCAGGTCAGTCTTTATTGTACTCTCCAGGTCAGTATTTATTGTACTCTCTGGGTCAGTATTTATTGTACTCTCCAGGTCAGTACTAATTGGACTCTCCAGGTCAGTATTTATTGTACTCTCCAGGTCAGCATTTATTACCCTTTCCAGGTCAGTGTTTATTGTACTCTCCAGGTCAGTATTTATTGTACTCTCTGGGTCAGTATATAGTGTACTCTCCAGGTCAGTACTAATTGGACTCTCCAGGTCAGTATTTATTGTACTCTCCAGGTCAGTACTTAATGTACTCTCCAGGTCAGTATTTATTGTACTCTCCAGATCATTATTTATTGCCCTCTCCAAGTCAGTATTGATTTCCCTCTCCAGGTCAGTATTTATTAGCCTCTCTAGGTCAGTATTTATTGTACTGCCCATGTCAGGATTTATAATTTCTCCAGGTCAGTATTTATTGTACTCTCCAGGTCAGTATGTATTGTACTCTCCAGGTCAGTATGTATTGTACTCTCCAGGTCAGTATTTAGTGTACTCTCTGGGTCAGTATATATTGTACTCTCCAAGGCCGTATTTATTGTACTCTCCAGGTCAATGTTTATTGTACTCTCCAGGTAATTTCTCCAGGTCAGTTTTTATAGTTTTTAAAGTACTCTCCAGGTCAGTATGTATTGTACTATCCAGGTCAGTATTTATTCAATTCTCCAGGTCAGTGTTTATTATACTCTACAGATCTATATTTATTACCCTCTCTAGGTCAGTATTTATTGTACTCTCCAGGTCAGTATTTAGTGTACTCTCTGGGTCAGTATTTATTGTACTTTCCAGGTCAGTACTAATTGGACTCTCCAGATCAGTATTTATTGTACTCTCCAGGTTAGTATTTATTACACTTTCCAGGTCAGTGTTTATTGTACTCTCCAGGTCAGTATTTATTGTACTCTCTGGGTCACTATTTATTGTACTCTCCAGGTCAGTACTAATTGGACTCTCCAGGTCAGTATTTATTGTACGCTCCAGGTCAGTACTTAATGTACTCTCCAGGTCAGTATTTATTGAACTCTCCAGGTCAGTATTTATTGTACTCCCCAGGTCAGTATTTATTTTAATCTCCAGGTCATTATTTATTGCCCTCTCCAGGTAGAATTTATTTCCCTCTCCAGGTCAGTATTTATTACCCTCTCCAGGTCAGTATTTATTGTACTCCCCATGTCAGTATTTATTGTACTCTCCAGGTCAGTATTTATTGTACTCTCCAGGTCACTTTTTATTGTACTCTCCAGGTCAGTATTTATTGTACTCTCCAGGTCAGTATTTATTGTACTCTCCAGGTCAGTATTTATTGTACTCTCCATGTAAGTATTTATTCTAATCTCCAGGTCAGTGTTTATTGTACACTCCAGGTCAGTATTTATTACCCTCTCCAGGTCAGCATTTATTGTACTCTCCAAGTCAGTATTTATTGTACTCTCCAGGTCTGTATTTATTGTACTCTCCAGGTCAGTGTTTATGGTACTCTCCATGTCAGTATATATTACCCTCTCCAGGTCAGCATTTATTGTACTCTCCAGGTCAGTATTTATTGTACTCCCCAGGTCTGTATTTATTGTACTCTCCAGGTCAGTGTTTATTGTACTCTCCAGGTCAGTATTTATTACCCTCTCCAGCTCAGTTTTTATGGTATCTCCAGGTCCATATTCATTGTTCTCTCCAGGTCAGTATTTATTGTACTCTCCAGGTCAGTACTTATTGGACTCTCCAGGTCAGTATTTATTGTACTCTGCAGGTCAGTTTTTATAACCCTCTCCAGCTCAGTTTTTATGGTATCTCCAGGTCAGTATTCATTGTTCTCTCCAGGTCAGTGTTTATTGCACTCTCCAGGTTAGTATTTATTGTACTCTCCAGATCAGTATTTATTGTACTCTCCAGATCAGTATTTATTGTTCTCTGCATGTCAGTATTTATTGTATTCACCAGGTCATTATTTATTCGATTCTCCAGGTCAGTATTTGTTGCACTCTCCAGGTCAGTATTTGTTGTACTCTCCAAGTCAGTATTTATTACCCTCTCCAGGTCAGTATTTATTGTACACTCCAGCTCAGTATTTATTGTACTCTCCAGGTCAGTATTTATTACCCGCTCCAGGTCAGTATTTATTGTACTCTCCAGGTCAGTATTTATAGTATCGCCAGATCAGTATTTATTAACCTCTCCAGGTCAGTATTTATTGTACTCTCCAGGTCAGTATTTATTGTACTCTCCAGGTCCGTATTTATTATACTCTCCAGGTCAGTATTTTTGTACTCTCCAGGTCAGTATTTATTGCCCTCTCAAGGTCAGTATTTATTGTACTCTCCAGGTCAGCATTTATAGTATTCTCCAGGTCAGTATTTATTACCCTCTCCAGGTCAGTATTTATTGTACTCTCCAGGTAAGTATTTATTACCCTCACAAGGTCAGTATTTATTGTACTATCCAGGTCAGTTTTTATTGTACCCTCCAGGTCAGTATTTATTGTGCTCTCCAGGTCAGTATTTATTGTACTCTCCAGGTCAGTATTTATTGTACTCTCCAGGTCACTATTTTTTACCCTCTCCAGGTCAGTATTTATTACCCGCTCCAGTTCAGTATTTAGGGTACACTCCAGGTCAGTATTTATTGTACTCTCCAAATCACTATTCATTGTCCTCTCCATGTCAGTATTTATTGTACTCTCCAGGTCAGTATTTATTGTGCACTCCAGGTCAGTATTTATTGCCCTCTCCTGGTCAGTATTTAAAAACCTCTCCAGCTCAGTTTTTATGGTATTTCCAGGTCAGTATTTATTGTTCTCTCCTGGTCAGTGTTTATTGTTCTCTGCATGTCACTATTTAATGTATTCACCAGGTCATTATTTATACGATTCTCCAGGTCAGTATTTATTGCACTCTCCAGGTCATTATTTATTGTACTCTCCAGGTCAGTATTTATTACCCTCTCCAGGTTAGTATTTATTGTACACTCCAGCTCAGTATTTATTGTACTCTCTTGGTCGGTATTCACTAAGGAGGATACAAACAACCTTCCGGATATAAAAGTGGTCAGAGGGTCTAGTAAGGAGGGGGAACTGAGGGAAATCTTTATTAGTCGGGAAATTGTGTTGGGGAAATTGATGGGATTGAAGGCCGATAAATCCCCAGGGCCTGATGGACTGCATCCTAGAGTACTTAAGGAGGTGGCCTTGGAAATAGCGGATGCATTGACAGTCATTTTCCAACATTCCATTGACTCTGGATCAGTTCCTATGGAGTGGAGGGTAGCCAATGTAACCCCACTTTTTAAAAAAGGAGGGAGAGAGAAAACAGGGAATTATAGACCGGTCAGCCTGACCTCAGTAGTGGGTAAAATGATGGAATCAATTATCAAGAATGTCATAGCAGTGCATCTGGAAAATGGTGACATGATAGGTCCAAGTCAGCATGGATTTGTGAAAGGGGAATCATGCTTGACAAATCTTCTGGAATTTTTTGAGGATTTTTCCAGTAAAGTGGACAAAGGAGAACCAGTTGATGTGGAATATCTGGATTTTCAGAAGGCTTTCGACAAGGTCCCACACAAGAGATTAATGTGCAAAGTTAAAGCACATGGGATTTGGGGTAGTGTGCTGACGTGGATTGAGAACTGGTTGTCAGACAGGAAGCAAAGAGTCGGAGTAAACGGGTACTTTTCAGAATGGCAGGCAGTGACTAGTGGAGTGCCGCAAGGTTCTGTGCTGGGGCCCCAGCTGTTTACATTGTACATTAATGATTTAGACGAGGGGATTAAATGCAGTATCTCCACATTTGCGGATGATACTAAGTTGGGTGGCAGTGTGAGCTGCGAGGAGGATGCTATTAGGCTGCAGAGTGACTTGGATAGGTTAGGTGAGTGGGCAAATGCTTGGCAGATGAAGTATAATGTGGATAAATGTGAGGTTATCCACTTTGGTGGTAAAAACAGAGAGACAGACTATTATCTGAATGGTGACAGATTAGGAAAAGGGAAGGTGCAACGAGACCTGGGTGTCATGGTACATCAGTCATTGAAGGTTAGCATGCAGGTACAGCAGGTGGTTAAGAAAGCAAATGGCATGTTGGCCTTCATAGCGAGTGGATTTGAATACAGGGGCAGGGAAGTGTTGCTACGTTTGTACAGGGCCTTGGTGAGACCAAACCTGGAGTATTGTGTACAGTTTTGGTCTCCTAACTTGAGGAAGGACATTCTTGCTATTGAGGGAGTGCAGCGAAGGTTCACCAGACTGATTCCCGGGATGGCGGGACTGACCTATCAAGAAAGAGTGGATCAACTGGGCTTGTATTCATTGGAGTTCAGAAGAATGAGAAGGGACCTCATAGAAACGTTTAAAATTCTGACAAGTTTGGACAGGTTAGATGCAGAAAGAATGTTCCCAATGTTGGGGAAGTCCAGAACCAGGGGTCACAGTCTGAGGATAAGGGGTAAGCCATTTAGGACCGAGATGAGGAGAAACTTCTTCACCCAGAGAGTGGTGAACCTGTGGAATTCTCTACCACAGAAAGTAGTTGAGGCCAATTCACTAAATATATTCAAAAGGAAGTTAGATGAAGTCCTTAATACTCGGGGGATCAAGGGTTATGGCGAGAAAGCGGGAAGGGGGTACTGAAGTTTCATGTTCAGCCATGAACTCATTGAATGGCGGTGCAGGCTAGAAGGGCTGAATGGCCTACTCCTGCACCTATTTTCTATGTTTCTATGTTTCTATGTCAGTATTTATTGTAATCTCCAGGTCAGTATTTAATGTACTGTCCAGGTCAGTACTTATTGCCCTATGCAAGTCAGTATTTATTGTACTCTCCAGGTCAGTATTTATTGTACTCTGCAGGTTAGTATTTATTGTCCTCTCCAGGTTAGCATTTATTTTACTCCAAAGTCAGTATTTTTTGTACTCTCCAGGTCAGTATTTATTACCCTCTCCAGGTCAGTATTTATTGTACTCTCCAGGTCAGTAATTATAGTACTCTCCAGATCAGTATTTATTACCCTCTCCAGGTCAGTATTTATTGTACTCTCCAGGTCAGAATTTATTGTACTCTCCAGGTCCGTATATATTTACTCTCCAGGTCAGTATTTGTTGTACTCTCCGGGTCAGTATTTATTACGCTCTCAAGGTCAATATTTATTGTACTCTCCAGGTCCGTATTTATTACTCTCTCCAGGTCAGTATTTATTACCCTCTCCAGGTCTGTATTTATTGTACTCCCCATGTCAGTATTTATTGTACTCTGCAGGTCAGTATTTATTGCCCTCTCCTGGTCAGTATTTATTGTCCTCTACAGGTCAGTATTTATTTTACTCCCCAGGTCAATATTTATTGTACTCTCCAGGTCAGTATTTATCGTACTCACCAGGTCTGTATTTATTGTACTCTTCAGGTAGGTATTTATTGGCCTCTCCAGGTCAGTATTTATTGTACTCTCCAGGTTATTACTTATTACCCTCTCCAGGTCAGTATATATTACCCGCTCCAGGTCTGTATTTGTGGTACTCTCCAGGTCAGTATTTATTACTCTCTCCAGGTCATTAATTCTTGTACTCTCCAGGTCAGTATTTATTGTCCTCTCCAGGTCAGTATTTATTACCCGCTGCAGGTCTATAGTTATGGTACTCTCCAGGTCAGTATTTATGGTACCCTCCAAGTCACTATTAATTGTACTCTCCATGTCAGTATTTTTTGTACTCTCCAAATCAGCTTTTATTGTTCTCTCCAGGTCAGGATATATATTGTACTCTTCAGTCAGTATTTATTGTACTCTCCAGGTCGGTATTTATTTTACTCTGCAGGTCTGTATTTATTGCACTCTCCACGTCAGTATTTATTGTACTCTCCAAGTCAGTATTTATTGTAATCTCCAGGTCAGTATTTATTGTATTCTCCAGGTCAGTATTTATTACCCTCTCCGGGTCAGTATTTATTACCCTCTCATGTTCATAATTTAATTTACTCTCCAGGTCAGTATTTATTGTCCTCTCCAGGTCAGTATTTATTGTACTCTCCAGGTCAGTATTTATTGCCCTCTCCAGGTCAGTATTTTTTCCCTCTACAGGTCAGCATTTATTACCCGCTCCAGGTGAGTAATTATTGTACTCCCCATGTCATTGTTTATTGTACTCTCCAGGTCAGTATTTATTGTACTCTCCAGGTCACTTTTTATTGTAGCCTCCAGGTCAATATTTATTGTACTCTCCAGGTCAGTATTTATTGTACTCTCCAGGTCAGTATTTATTGTACTCTCTCGGTAAGTATTTATTGTACTCTCCAGGTCAGTGTTTATTGTACTCTCCAGGTCAGTATTTATTACCCTCTCCAGGTCAGCATTTATTGTACTCTCCAGGTCAGTATTTATTACCCTCTCCAGGTCAGTGTTTATTACCTGCTGCAGGTCTGTAGTTATGGTACACTCCAGGTCAGTATTTATTGTACTCTCCAAGTCACTATTAATTGTTCTCTCCTGGTCAGTATTTATTGTACTCTCCAATTCAGCTTTTATTGTACTCTCCAGGTCGGTATATATTGTTCTCTCCAGGTCAGTGTTTATTGTACTCTCCAGGTTAGTATTTATTGTACTCTCCATGTCAGCATTTATTGTACTCTCCAGGTAAGTATTTATTGTACTCTTCAGGTCAGTGTTTATTGTAGTCTCCACTTCAATATTTATTGTACTTTCCAGGTCAGTCTTTATTGTACTCTACAAGTGACTATTCATTGTACTCTCCAGATCAGTATTTATTTTACTCCCCAGGTCAGTATTTATTATCCTCTCCAGGTCAGTATTTATTGTGCTCTCCAGGTCAGTATGTATTGTACTCTCCAGGTCAGTGTTTATGGTACTCTCCATGTCAGTGTATATTACCCTCTCCAGGTCAGCATTTATTGTACTCTCCAGGTCTGTATTTATTGTACTCTCTGGGTCAGTATTGATTGTATTCTCCAGGTCAGTACTAATTGGACTCTCCAGGTCAGTATTTATTGTACTCTCCAGGTCAGTATTTATTACCCTTTCCAGGTCAGTGTTTATTGTACTCTCCAGGTCAGTATTTATTGTACTCTCTGTGTCAGTATTTATTGTACTCTCCAGGTCAGTACTAATTGGACTCTCCAGGTCAGTATTTATTGTACTCTCCATGTTAGTACTTAATGTACTCTCCGGGTCAGTATTTATTGTACTCACCCGGTCAGTGTTTATTGTAGTATCCAGGTCATTATTTATTGTACTCTCCGAGTCAGTATTTATTACGCTCTCAAAGTCAATATTTATTGTACTCTCCAGGTCCGTCTTTATTACTCTCTCCAGGTCAGTATTTATTACCCTCTCCAGGTCAGTATTTATTCTACTCTCCGGGTCAGTTTTTATAGTATTCTCCAGGTCAGTATTTATTACCCTCTCCAGGTCAGTATTTATTGTACTCTCCAGGTAAGTATTTCTTACCCTCTCAAGGTCAGTATTTATTGTACTATCCAGGTCAGTTTTTATTGTACTCTCCAGATCAGTATTTATTGTGCTCTCCAGGTCAATATTTATTGTACTCTCCAGGTCAGTATTTATTGTACTCTCCAGGTCCGTCTTTATTACTCTCTCCAGGTCAGTATTTATTACCCTCTCCAGGTCAGTATTTATTCTACTCTCCGGGTCAGTTTTTATAGTATTTTCCAGGTCAGTATTTATTACTCTCTCCAGGTCAGTATTTATTACCCACTTCAGTTCAGTATATATGGTACTCTCCAGGTCAGTATTTATTGTACTCTCCAAGTCACTATTTATTGTCCTCTCCATGTCAGTATTTATTGTACTCTCCAGGTCACTATTTATTGTACTCTCCAGGTCAGTGTTTATTACCCTCTCCAGTTCATAATTTATTGTACTCTCCAGGTCAGTATCTATTGTCCTCTCCAGGTCAGTATTTATTACCTTCGCCAGGTCAGTATTTATTGTTCTCTGCATGTCACGATGTAATGTATTCATCAGTTCATTATTTATACGATTCTCCAGGTCAGTATTTATTGCACTCTCCAGGTCAGTATTTATTGTACTCTCCAGGTCAGTATTTATTACCCTCTCCAGGTCAGTATTTATTGTACACTCAAGCTCAGTATTTATTGTACTCTCCAGGTCAGTATTTATTGTACTCTCCAGGAAGGTATGTATTGTAATCTCCAGGTCAGTATTTAATGTACTGTCCAGGTCAGTATTTATTGCCCTATCCAAGTCAGTATTTATTGTACTCTCCAGGTCAGTATTTATTGCCCTCTCCTGGTCAGTATTTATTGTACTCCCCACGTCAGTATTTTTTATCCTCTACAGGTCTGTATTTATTTTACTCCTCAGGTCAATATTTATTGTACTCTCCAGGTCAGTATTTATTGTACTCACCAGGTCTGTATTTATAGTACTCTTCAGGTCAGTATTTATTGGCCGCTCCAGGTCAGTATTTATTGTACTCTCCAGGTCAGTATTTATTGTACTCTCCAAGTCAGTATTAATTGTACTCTCCAGGTCAGTATTCATTGTACTCTCCAGGTCAGTATTTATTGTACTCTCCAGGTCAGTATTTATTACTCTCTCCAGGTCAGTATTTATTGCACTCTCCAGGTCAGTATTTATTGTCCTCTCCAGGTCAGTATTTATTACCCGCTGCAGGTCTATAGATATGGTACTGTCCAGGTCAGTATTTATAGTACCCTCCAAGTCACTATTAATTGTACTCTCCATGTCAGTATTTTTTGTACTCTCCAATTTAGCTTTTATTGTTCTCTCCAGGTCAGTATATATTGTTCTCTCCAGGTCAGTATTTATTGTACTCTCCAGGTCAGTATTTATTATACTCTCCAGGTCATTATTTATTGTACTCTCCAGGTCAGTATTTATAGTACTCTCCAGGTTAGTATTTATTGCACTCTCCAGGTCAGTATATATATTGTACTCTTCATGTCAGTATTTATTGTACGCTCCAGGTCGGTATTTATTTTACTCTCCAGGTCTGTATTTATTGCACTCTCCACGTCAATATTTATTGTACTCTCCAAGTCAGTATTTATTACCCTCTCCAGGTCAGCATTGATTGTACTCTCTAGGTCATTATTTATTGTACTCTCCATATCAGTATTTATTGTAATCTCCATGTCAGTATTTATTGTACTCTCCATGTCAGTATTTATTACCCTCTCCAGGTCAGTGTTTATTACCCTCTCCAGTTCATAATTTATTGTACTCTCCAGGTCAGTATCTATTGTCCTCTCCAGGTCAGTATTTATTACCTTCGCCAGGTCAGTATTTATTGTTCTCTGCATGTCACGATGTAATGTATTCATCAGTTCATTATTTATACGATTCTCCAGGTCAGTATTTATTGCACTCTCCAGGTCAGTATTTATTGTACTCTCCAGGTCAGTATTTATTACCCTCTCCAGGTCAGTATTTATTGTACACTCCAGCTCAGTATTTATTGTACTCTCCAGGTCAGTATTTATTGTATTCTCCAGGAAGGTATGTATTGTAATCTCCAGGTCAGTATTTAATGTACTGTCCAGGTCAGTATTTATTGCCCTATCCAAGTCAGTATTTATTGTACTCTCCAGGTCAGTATTTATTGTACTCTGCAGGTTAGTATTTATTGCCCTCTCCAGGCTAGCATTTATTTTACTCCAAAGTCAGTATTTTTTGTACTCTCCAGGTCAGTATTTATTACCCTCTCCAGGTCAGTATTTATTCTACTCTCCAGGTCAGTATTTATTGCCCTCTCCAGGTCCGTATTTATTACTCTCTCCAGGTCAGTATTTATTACCCTCTCCAGGTCAGTATTTATTGTACTCTCCAGGTCAGCATTTATAGTATTCTCCAGGTCAGTATTTATTACCTCTCCAGGTCAGTTTTTATTGTACTCTCCAGATCAGTATTTATTGTGCTCTCCAGGTCAATATTTATTGTACTCTCCAGGTCAGTATTTATTGTACTCTCCAGGTCAGTATTTATTACCCTCTCCAGGTCAGTATTTATTACCCACTCCAGTTCAGTATTTATTGCACTCTCCAGGTCAGTATTTATTGTCCTCTCCAGGTCAGTATTTATTACCCGCTGCAGGTCTATAGATATGGTACTGTCCAGGTCAGTATTTATAGTACCCTCCAAGTCACTATTAATTGTACTCTCCATGTCAGTATTTTTTGTACTCTCCAATTTAGCTTTTATTGTTCTCTCCAGGTCAGTATATATTGTTCTCTCCAGGTCAGTATTTATTGTACTCTCCAGGTCAGTATTTATTATACTCTCCAGGTCATTATTTATTGTACTCTCCAGGTCAGTATTTATAGTACTCTCCAGGTTAGTATTTATTGCACTCTCCAGGTCAGTATATATATTGTACTCTTCATGTCAGTATTTATTGTACGCTCCAGGTCGGTATTTATTTTACTCTCCAGGTCTGTATTTATTGCACTCTCCACGTCAATATTTATTGTACTCTCCAAGTCAGTATTTATTACCCTCTCCAGGTCAGCATTGATTGTACTCTCTAGGTCATTATTTATTGTACTCTCCATATCAGTATTTATTGTAATCTCCATGTCAGTATTTATTGTACTCTCCATGTCAGTATTTATTACCCTCTCCAGGTCAGTGTTTATTACCCTCTCCAGTTCATAATTTATTGTACTCTCCAGGTCAGTATCTATTGTCCTCTCCAGGTCAGTATTTATTACCTTCGCCAGGTCAGTATTTATTGTTCTCTGCATGTCACGATGTAATGTATTCATCAGTTCATTATTTATACGATTCTCCAGGTCAGTATTTATTGCACTCTCCAGGTCAGTATTTATTGTACTCTCCAGGTCAGTATTTATTACCCTCTCCAGGTCAGTATTTATTGTACACTCCAGCTCAGTATTTATTGTACTCTCCAGGTCAGTATTTATTGTATTCTCCAGGAAGGTATGTATTGTAATCTCCAGGTCAGTATTTAATGTACTGTCCAGGTCAGTATTTATTGCCCTATCCAAGTCAGTATTTATTGTACTCTCCAGGTCAGTATTTATTGTACTCTGCAGGTTAGTATTTATTGCCCTCTCCAGGCTAGCATTTATTTTACTCCAAAGTCAGTATTTTTTGTACTCTCCAGGTCAGTATTTATTACCCTCTCCAGGTCAGTATTTATTCTACTCTCCAGGTCAGTATTTATTGCCCTCTCCAGGTCCGTATTTATTACTCTCTCCAGGTCAGTATTTATTACCCTCTCCAGGTCAGTATTTATTGTACTCTCCAGGTCAGCATTTATAGTATTCTCCAGGTCAGTATTTATTACCTCTCCAGGTCAGTTTTTATTGTACTCTCCAGATCAGTATTTATTGTGCTCTCCAGGTCAATATTTATTGTACTCTCCAGGTCAGTATTTATTGTACTCTCCAGGTCAGTATTTATTACCCTCTCCAGGTCAGTATTTATTACCCACTCCAGTTCAGTATTTATGGTACTCTCCAGGTCAGTATTTATTGTACTCTCCAAGTCACTATTTATTGTCCTCTCCATGTCAGTATTTATTGTACTCTCCAGGTCAGTATTTATTGTGCTCTCCAGGTCAGTATTTATTGCCCTCTCCTGGTCAGTATTTATTCTACTCCCCACGTCAGTATTTATTATCCTCTACAGGTCAGTATTTATTTGATTCCCCAGGTCAATATTTATTGGCCTCTCCAGGTCAGTATTTATTATACTCTCCACGTCAGTATTTATTGTACTCTCCAAGTCAGTATTAATTGTACTCTCCAGGTCAGTATTTATTGTACTCTCCAGGTCAGTATTTATTGTCCTCTCCAGGTCATTACTTATTACCCTCTCCAGGTCAGTATTTATTACTCTCTCCAGGTCAGTATTTATTGTACTCTCCAGGTCAGTATTTATTGTCCTCTCCAAGTCAGTATTTTTTACCCGCTGCAGGTCTATAGTTATGGTACTCCTCAGGTCAGTATTTATGGTACCCTCCAAGTCCCTATTAATGGTACTCTCCATGTCAGTATTTTTTGTACTCTCCAATTCAGCTTTTATTGTTCTCTCCAGGTCAGTATATATTGTTCTCTCCAGGTAAGTATTTATTGTACTCTCCAGGTCAGTATTTATTGTACTCTCCAGGTCATTATTTATTGTACTCTCCAGGTGTGTATTTATTTTACTCTCCAGGTCTGTATTTATTGCACTCTCCACATCAGTATTTATTGTACTCTCCAAGTCAGTATTTATTACCCTCTCCAGGTCAACATTGATTGTACTATCCAGGTCATTATTTATTGTACTCTCCCGGTCAGTATTTATTGTAATCTCCATGTCAGTATTTATTGTACTCTCCAGGTCAGTATTTATTACCCTCTCCAGGTCAGTGTTTATTACCCTCTCCAGTTCATAATTTATTGTACTCTCCAGGTCAGTATTTATTGCCCTCTCCAGGTCAATATTTATTTCCCTCTACAGGTCAGCATTTATTACCCTCTACAGGTCAGTAATCATTGTACTCCCCATGTCAGTGTTTATTGTACTCTCCAGGTCAGTATTTATTGTACTCTCCAGGTCAGTATTTATTGTACTCTCCAGGTAATAATTTATTGTACTATCCAGGTCACTGTTTATTGTACTCTCCAGGTCAGTATTTATTGTACTCTCCAGGTCAGTATTTATTGTCCTCTCCAGGTCTGTATTTATTACCCTCTCCAGGTCAGTATTTATTACCCGCTGCAGGTCTGTAGTTATGGTACTCTCCAGGTCAGTATTTATTGAACTCTCCAAGACACTATTAATTGTACTCTCCTGGTCAGTATTTATTGTACTCTCCAATTCAGCTTTTATTGTACTCTCCAGGTCAGTATATATTGTTCTCTCCAGGTCAGTTGTTATTGTACTCTCCAGGTTAGTATTTATTGTACTCTCCAGTTCAGCATTTATTGTACTCTCCAGGTAAGTATTTATTGTACTCCCCAGGTCAGTGTTTATTGTACTCTCCAGTTCAATATTTATTGTACTAACCAGGTCAGTCTTTATTGTACTCTACAAGTCAATATTTATTTTACTCCCCAGTTCAGTATTTATTATACTCTCCAGGTCAGTATTTATTGTGCTCTCCAGGTCAGTATGTATTGTACTCTCCAGGTCAATATTTATTGCAGTCTCTCCAGGTTAGTGTTTATTATACTCTACAGTTCTGTATTTATTTCCCTCTCCAGGTCAGTATTTATTGTACTCTCCAGGTCAGTATTTATTGTACTCTCTGGGTCAGTATTTATTGTACTCTCCAGGTCAGTACTAATTGGACTCTCCAGGTCAGTATTTATTGTACTCTCCACGTCAGTATTTATTACCCTTTCCAGGTCAGTGTTTAATGTACTCTCCAGGTCAGTATTTATTGTACTCTCTGGGTCAGTATTTATTGTACTCTCCAGGTCAGTACTAATTGCACTCTCCAGGTCAGTATTTATTGTACTCTCCAGGTCAGTACTTAATGTACTCTCCAGTTCAGTATTTATTGTACTCTCCATGTCAGTATTTATTGTACTACCCAGGTCAGTATTTATTGTAGTCTCCAGGTCATTATTTATTGCCCTCTCCAGGTCAGTATTTATTTCCCTCTCCAGGTCAGTATTTATTACCCTCTCCAGGTCAGTATTTTTGTACTCCCCATGTCAGTATTTATTGTACTCTCCAGGTCAGTATTTATTGTACTCTCCAGGTCAGTACTTATTGCCCTCTCCAGGTCAGTATTTATTTCCCTCTCCAGGTCAGTATTTATTACCCTCTCCAGGTCAGTAATTATTGTACTCCCCATGTCAGTGTTTATTGTACTCTCCAGGTCATTATTTATTGTACTCTCCAGGTCAGTTTTTATTGTAGCCTGCAGGTCAATATTTATTGTACTCTCCAGGTCAGTATTTATTGTACTCTCCCGGTCCGTATTTATTGTCCTCTCCAGGTCTGTATTTATTACCCTCTCCAGGTCAGTATTTATTACCCGCTGCAGGTCTGTAGTTATGGTACTCTCCAGGTCAGTATTTATTGTACTCTCCAAGTCAGCTTTTATTGTACTCTCCAGGTCAGTTTTTATTGTAGCCTGCAGGTCAATATATATTGTACTCTCCAGGTCAGTATTTATTGTACTCTCCCGGTCCGTATTTATTGTCCTCCCCAGGTCCGTATTCATTATACTCTCCAGGTCAGTATTTGCTGTCCTCTCCAGGTCAGTATTTATTACCCTCTCAAGGTCAGTAATTATTGCCCTCTCCAGGTCAGTATTTATTGTACTCTCCAGGTAAGTATTTATTCCCCTCACAAGGTCATTATTTATTGTACTATCCAGGGCAGTTTTTATTGCGCTCTCCAGGTCAGTATCTATTGTGCTCTCCAGGTCCGTATTTATTGTACTCTCCAGGTCAGTATTTATTGTACTCTCCATGTCAGTATTTATTACCCTCTCCAGGTCAGTATTTATTACCCGCTCCAGTTCAGTATTTATGGTACTCTCCAGGTCGGTATTTATTGTACTCTCCAAGTCACTTTTTATTGTCCTCTCCATGTCAGTATTTATTTTACTCTCCAGGTCAGTATTTATTGTAATCTACAGGTCAGTATTTATTGCCCTCTCCTGGTCAGTGTTTAAAACCCTCTCCAGCTCAGTTTTTATGGTATCTCCAGGTCAGTATTTATTGTTCTCTCCAGGTTAGTATTTATTGTACTCTCCATGTCAGCATTTATTGTACTCTACAGCTCAGTATTTATTACCCTCTCCAGGTTAGTATTTATTGTACTCTCCAGGTCAGTATTTATTGTACTCTCCAGATCAGTATTTATTGTTCTCTGCATCAGTATTTATTGTATTCAGCAGGTCATTATTTATTCGATTCTCCAGGTCAGTATTTATTGCACTCTCCAGGTCAGTATTTATTGTACTCTCCAGCTCATTATTTATTACCCTCTCCAGGTCAGTATTTATTGTACACTCCAGCTCAGTATTTATTGAACTCTCCAGGTCAGTATTTATTGTACTCTCCAAGTCAGTATTTATTGTACTCTCCAGGTCAGTATTTAATGTACTTCCAGGTCAGTATTTATTGCCCTATCCAAGTCAGTATTTATTGTACTCTCCAGGTCAGTATTTATTCTACTCTGCAGGTTAGTATTTATTGCCCTCTCCAGGTTAGCATTTATTTTACTCCAAAGTCAGTATTTTTTGTACTCTCCAGGTCAGTATTTATTACCCTCTCCAGGTCAGTATTTATTGTACTCTCCGGATCAGTATTTATTACCCTCTCCAGGTCAGTATTTATTACCCTCTCAAGGTCAGTATTTATTGTACTGTCCAGGTCCGTATTTATTACTCTCTCCAGGTCAGTATTTATTACCCTCTCCAGGTCAGCATTTATTGTACTCTCCAGGTCAGTACTTATTGTACTCTCCAGGTCTGTATTTATTGTACTCTCCAGGTCAGTGTTTATTGCACTCTCCAGGTAAGTATTTATTCCCCTCACAAGGTCATTATTTATTGTACTATCCAGGGCAGTTTTTATTGCGCTCTCCAGGTCAGTATCTATTGTGCTCTCCAGGTCCGTATTTATTGTACTCTCCAGGTCAGTATTTATTGTACTCTCCATGTCAGTATTTATTACCCTCTCCAGGTCAGTATTTATTACCCGCTCCAGTTCAGTATTTATGGTACTCTCCAGGTCGGTATTTATTGTACTCTCCAAGTCACTTTTTATTGTCCTCTCCATGTCAGTATTTATTTTACTCTCCAGGTCAGTATTTATTGTAATCTACAGGTCAGTATTTATTGCCCTCTCCTGGTCAGTGTTTAAAACCCTCTCCAGCTCAGTTTTTATGGTATCTCCAGGTCAGTATTTATTGTTCTCTCCAGGTTAGTATTTATTGTACTCTCCATGTCAGCATTTATTGTACTCTACAGCTCAGTATTTATTACCCTCTCCAGGTTAGTATTTATTGTACTCTCCAGGTCAGTATTTATTGTACTCTCCAGATCAGTATTTATTGTTCTCTGCATCAGTATTTATTGTATTCAGCAGGTCATTATTTATTCGATTCTCCAGGTCAGTATTTATTGCACTCTCCAGGTCAGTATTTATTGTACTCTCCAGCTCATTATTTATTACCCTCTCCAGGTCAGTATTTATTGTACACTCCAGCTCAGTATTTATTGAACTCTCCAGGTCAGTATTTATTGTACTCTCCAAGTCAGTATTTATTGTACTCTCCAGGTCAGTATTTAATGTACTTCCAGGTCAGTATTTATTGCCCTATCCAAGTCAGTATTTATTGTACTCTCCAGGTCAGTATTTATTCTACTCTGCAGGTTAGTATTTATTGCCCTCTCCAGGTTAGCATTTATTTTACTCCAAAGTCAGTATTTTTTGTACTCTCCAGGTCAGTATTTATTACCCTCTCCAGGTCAGTATTTATTGTACTCTCCGGATCAGTATTTATTACCCTCTCCAGGTCAGTATTTATTACCCTCTCAAGGTCAGTATTTATTGTACTGTCCAGGTCCGTATTTATTACTCTCTCCAGGTCAGTATTTATTACCCTCTCCAGGTCAGCATTTATTGTACTCTCCAGGTCAGTACTTATTGTACTCTCCAGGTCTGTATTTATTGTACTCTCCAGGTCAGTGTTTATTGCACTCTCCATGTCAGTATTTATTACCCTCTACAGGTCTGCATTTATTGTACTCTCCAGGTCAGTATTTATTGTACTCTCCAGGTCTGTATTTATTGTACTCTCCAGGTCAGTGTTTATTGTACTATCCATGTCAGTATTTATTACCCTCTCCAGGTCAGTATTTATTACCCGCTGCAGGTCTGTATTTATGGTATTCACCAGGTCAGTATTTATTGTAATCTCCAAGTCACTATTAATTGTACTCTCCTGGTCAGTGTTTATTGTACTCACCAGCTAAGTTTTTATTGTTCTCTCCAGGTCAGTGTTTATTATACTCTCCAGGTCTGTATTTATTACCCTCTCCAGGTCAGTATTTATTACCCTCTCCAGGTCAGTATTTATTGTACTCTCCAGGTCAGTATTTATTGTACACACCAAGAACAGTATTTATAACCCTCTCCAGCTCAGTTTTTAAGGTTTCTCCAGGTCAGTATTTTTTGTTCTCTCCAGGTCAGTGTTTATTGCACTCTCCAGGTTAGTATTTATTGTACTCTCCATGTCAGCATTTATTGTACTTTCCAGGTCAGTATTTATTACCCTCTCCAGGTTAGTATTTATTGTACTCTCCAGGTCAGTATTTATTGTACTCTCCAGGTCAGTATTTATTACGCTCTCCAGGTCAGTATTTATTGTACACTCCAGCTCTGTATTTATTGTACTCTCCAGGTCATTATTTATTGTACTGTCCAGGTCAGTATTTATTGTACTCTCCAGGTCAGTATTTAATGTACTGTCCAGGTCAGTATTTATTGCCCTATCCAAGTCAGTATTTATTGTACTCTCCAAGTCAGTATTTATTGTACTCTCCAGGTCAGTATTTAATGTACTTGCAGGTCAGTATTTATTGCCCTATCCAAGTCAGTATTTATTGTACTCTCCAGGTCAGTATTTATTCTACTCTGCAGGTTAGTATTTATTGCCCTCTCCAGGTTAGCATTTATTTTACTCCAAAGTCAGTATTTTTTGTACTCTCCAGGTCAGTATTTATTACCCTCTCCAGGTCAGTATTTATTGTACTCTCCAGGTCAGTGTTTATTGTACTATCCATGTCAGTATTTATTACCCTCTCCAGGTCAGTATTTATTACCCGCTGCAGGTCTGTATTTATGGTATTCACCAGGTCAGTATTTATTGTAATCTCCAAGTCACTATTAATTGTACTCTCCTGGTCAGTGTTTATTGTACTCACCAGCTAAGTTTTTATTGTTCTCTCCAGGTCAGTGTTTATTATACTCTCCAGGTCTGTATTTATTACCCTCTCCAGGTCAGTATTTATTACCCTCTCCAGGTCAGTATTTATTGTACTCTCCAGGTCAGTATTTATTGTACACACCAAGAACAGTATTTATAACCCTCCCCAGCTCAGTTTTTAAGGTTTCTCCAGGTCAGTATTTTTTGTTCTCTCCAGGTCAGTGTTTATTGCACTCTCCAGGTTAGTATTTATTGTACTCTCCATGTCAGCATTTATTGCACTTTCCAGGTCAGTATTTATTACCCTCTCCAGGTTAGTATTTATTGTACTCTCCAGGTCAGTATTTATTGTACTCTCCAGGTCAGTATTTATTACGCTCTCCAGGTCAGTATTTATTGTACACTCCAGCTCTGTATTTATTGTACTCTCCAGGTCAGTATTTATTGTACTGTCCAGGTCAGTATTTATTGTACTCTCCAGGTCAGTATTTAATGTACTGTCCAGGTCAGTATTTATTGCCCTATCCAAGTCAGTATTTATTGTACTCTCCAAGTCAGTATTTATTGTACTCTCCAGGTCAGTATTTAATGTACTTGCAGGTCAGTATTTATTGCCCTATCCAAGTCAGTATTTATTGTACTCTCCAGGTCAGTATTTATTCTACTCTGCAGGTTAGTATTTATTGCCCTCTCCAGGTTAGCATTTATTTTACTCCAAAGTCAGTATTTTTTGTACTCTCCAGGTCAGTATTTATTACCCTCTCCAGGTCAGTATTTATTGTACTCTCCAGATCAGTATTTATAGTACTCTCCGGATCAGTATTTATTACCCTCTCCAGGTCAGTATTTATTACCCTCTCAAGGTCAGTATTTATTGTACTGTCCAGGTCCGTATTTATTACTCTCTCCAGGTCAGTATTTATTACCCTCTCCAGGTCAGCATTTATTGTACTCTCCAAGTCAGTATTTATTGTACTCTACAGGTCTGCATTTATTGTACTCTCCAGGTCAGTATTTATTGTACTCTCCAGGTCTGTATTTATTGTACTCTCCAGGTCAGTGTTTATTGTACTATCCATGTCAGTATTTATTACCCTCTCCGGGTCAGTATTTATTACCCGCTGCAGGTCTGTATTTATGGTATTCACCAGGTCAGTATTTATTGTAATCTCCAAGTCACTATTAATTGTACTCTCCTGGTCAGTGTTTATTGTACTCTCCAGCTAAGTTTTTATTGTTCTCTCCAGGTCAGTATTTATTGTACTCTCCAGGTCAGTATTTATTGTACTCTCCAGGTGAGTATTTATTGCACTCACCAGGTCAGTATTTATTGTACTCTCCAGGTCAGTATTTATTACTCTCTCCAGGTCAGTACTGATTGTACTATCCAGGTCAGTATGTATTGTACTCTCCAGGTCCGTATTTATTGTATTCTCCAGGTCAGTATTTATTTTACTCTCCAGTTAAGTACTTATCGTATTCTTCATGTCACTATTTATTACCCTCTCCATTTCAGTATTTGTTTTACTTTCCAGGTCAGTATTTATTACCCTCTCCAGGTTAGTATTTATTGTACTCTCCAGGTCAGTATTTATTGTACTCTCCAGGTCAGTATTTATTACGCTCTCCAGGTCAGTATTTATTGTACACTCCAGCTCAGTATTTATTGTACTCTCCAGGTCAGTATTTATTGTACTCTCCAGGTCAGTATTTATTGTACTCTCCAGGTCAGTATTTAATGTACTGTCCAGGTCAGTATTTATTGCCCTATCCAAGTCAGTGTTTATTGTACTCTCCAGGTCAGTATTTATTGTAATCTGCAGGTTAGGATTTATTGCCCTCTACAGGTTAGCATTTATTTTACTCCAAGGTCAGTATTTTTTGTACTCTCCAGGTCAGTATTTATTACTCTCTCCAGGTCAGTATTTATTGTACTCTCCAGGTCAGTATTTATAGTACTCTCCAGATCAGTATTTATTACCCTCTCCAGGTCAGTATTTATTGTACTCTCCAGGTCAGTATTTATTGTACTCCCCAGGTCCGTATTTATTATACTCTCCAGGTCAGTATTTGCTGTACTCTCCAGGTCAGTATTTATTACCCTCTCAAGGTCAGTATTTATTGCCCTCTCCAGGTCAGTATTTATTGTACTCTCCAGGTAAGTATTTATTACCCTCACAAGGTCAGTATTTATTGTACTATCCAGGTCAGTTTTTATTGTACTCTCCAGGTCAGTATTTATTGTGCTCTCCAGGTCCGTATTTATTGTACTCTCCAGGTCAGTATTTATTGTACTCTCCATGTCAGTATTTATTACCCTCTCCAGGTCAGTATTTATTACCCGCTCCAGTTCAGTACTTATGGTACTCTCCAGGTCGGTATTTATTGTACTCTCCAAGACACTTTTTATTGTCCTCTCCATGTCAGTATTTATTGTACTCTCCAGGTCAGTATTTATTGTAATCTACAGGTCAGTATTTATTGCCCTCTCCTGGTCAGTGTTTAAAACCCTCTCCAGCTCAGCTTTTATGGTATCTCCAGGTCAGTATTTATTGTTCTCTCCAGGTTAGTATTTATTGTACTCTCCATGTCAGCATTTATTGTACTCTACAGCTCAGTATTTATTACCCTCTCCAGGTTAGTATTTATTGTACTCTCCAGGTCAGTATTTATTGTACTCTCCAGATCAGTATTTATTGTTCTCTGCATGTCAGTATTTATTGTATTCAGCAGGTCATTATTTATTCGATTCTCCAGGTCAGTATTTATTGCACTCTCCAGGTCAGTATTTATTGTACTCTCCAGCTCATTATTTATTATCATCTCCAGGTCAGTATTTATTGTACACTCCAGCTCAGTATTTATTGAACTCTCCAGGTCAGTATTTATTGTACTCTCCAAGTCAGTATTTATTATACACTCCAGGTCAGTTTTTAATGTACTTCCAGGTCAGTATTTATTGCCCTATCCAAGTCAGTATTTATTGTACTCTCCAGGTCAGTATTTATTCTACTCTGCAGGATAGTATTTATTGCCCTCTCCAGGTTAGCATTTATTTTATTCCAAAGTCAGTATTTTTTGTACTCTCCAGGTCAGTATTTATTACCCTCTCCAGGTCAGTATTTATTGTACTCTCCAGGTCAGTATTTATAATACTCTCCGGATCAGTATTTATTACCCTCTCCAGGTCAGTATTTATTACCCTCTCAAGGTCAGTATTTATTGTACTGTCCAGGTCCGTATTTATTAGTCTCTCCAGGTCAGTATTTATTACCCTCTCCAGGTCTGTATTTACTGTACTCCCCATGTCAGTATTTATTGCCTTCTCCAGGTCAGTATTTATTGTACTCTCCAGGTCAGTATTTATTGTACTCTTCAGGTCAATATTTATTGTACTCTCCAGGTCAGTATTTATTGTACTCTCCAGGTCAGCATTTATAGTATTCTCCAGGTCAGTATTTATTACCCTCTCCAGGTCAGTATTCATTGCACTCTCCAGGTAAATATTTATTACACTCTCAAGGTCAGTATTTATTGAGCTATCCAGGTCAGTTTTTATTGTACTCGACAGGTCAGTATTTATTTTACTCTCCAGTTCAATATTTATTGTACGCTTCAGGTCACTATTTATTACCCTCTCCATTTCAGCATTTATTTTACTACCCAGATCAGCATTTATTATAATCTCCAGGGCAGAATATATTGTGCTTTCCAGGTCAGTATTTATTGTACTCTCCAGGTCAGTATTTATTGCCCTCTCCAGGTCAGTATTTATTGTATTCTCCAGGTCAGTATTTATTGTACTCTCTGCGTCAGTATTTATTGTACTCTCCAGGTCAGTACTTATTGGACTCTCCAGGTCAATATTTAATGTACTCTCCAGGTTTGTATTTATAACCCTCTCCAGCTCAGTTTTTATGGTATCTCCAGGTCAGTATTTATTGTTCTCTCCAGGTCAGTGTTTTTTGTACTCTCCAGGTTAGTATTTATTGTACTCTCCATGTCAGCATTTATTGTATTCAGCAGGTCATTATTTATTCGATTCTCCATGTCAGTATTTATTACGCTCTCCAGGTTAGTATTTATTGTACTCTCCAGATCAGTATTTATTGTACTCTCCAGATCAGTATTTAATGTTCTCTGCATGTCAGTATTTATTGTATTCACCAGGTCATTATTTATTCGATTCTCCAGGTCAGTATTTATTGCACTCTCCAGGTCAGTATTTATTGTACTCACCAGGTCAGTATTTATTACCCTTTCCAGGTCAGTATTTATTGTACACTCCAGCTCAGTATTTATTGTACTCTCCAGGTCAGAATTTATTGTACTCTCCAGGTCAGTATTTATTACCCTCTCCAGGTCAGTATTTATTGTACTCTCCAGGTCAGTATTTATAGTACTCTCCGGATCAGTATTTATTACCCTCTCCAGGTCAGTATTTATTACCCTCTCAAGGTCAGTATTTATTGTACTGTCCAGGTCCGGATTTATTACTCTCTCCAGGTCAGTATTTATTACCCTCTCCAGGTCAGCATTTATTGTACTCTCCAGGTCAGTATTTATTGTACTCTCCAGGTCTGTATTTATTGTACTCTCCAGATCAGTGTTTATTGCACTCTCCATGTCAGTATTTATTACCCTCTACAGGTCTGCATTTATTGTACTCTCCAGGTCAGTATTTATTGTACTCTCCAGGTCTGTATTTATTGTACTCTCCAGGTCAGTGTTTATTGTACTATCCATGTCAGTATTTATTACCCTCTCTGGGTCAGTATTTATTACCCGCTGCAGGTCTGTATTTATGGTATTCACCAGGTCAGTATTTATTGTAATCTCCAAGTCACTATTAATTGTACTCTCCTGGTCAGTGTTTATTGTACTCTCCAGCTAAGTTTTTATTGTTCTCTCCAGGTCAGTGTTTATTGTACTCTCCAGGTCAGTATTTATTTTACTCTCCAGGTCATTATTTATTGTACTCTCCAGGTGAGTATTTATTGCACTCACCAGGTCAGTATATATTGTACTCTCCAGGTCAGTATTTATTACTCTCTCCAGGTCAGTACTGATTGTACTCTCCAGGTCAGTATGTATTGTACTCTCCAGGTCAGTATTTATTGTATTCTCCAGGTCAGTATTTATTTTACTCTCCAGTTAAGTACTTATCCTATTCTTCATGTCACTATTTATTACCCTCTCCATTTCAGTATTTATTTTACTTTCCAGGTCAGTATTTATTACCCTCTCCAGGTTAGTATTTATTGTACTCCCAAGGTCAGTATTTATTGTACTCTCCAGGTCAGTATTTATTACGCTCTCCAGGTCAGTATTTATTGTACTCTCCAGGTCAGTATTTATTACGCTCTCCAGGTCAGTATTTATTGTACACTCCAGCTCAGTATTTATTGTACTCTCCAGGTCAGTATTTATTGTACTCTCCAGGTCAGTATTTATTGTACTCTCCAGGTCAGTATTTAATGTACTGTCCAGGTCAGTATTTATTGCCCTATCCAAGTCAGTGTTTATTGAACTCTCCAGGTCAGTATTTATTGTAATCTGCAGGTTAGGATTTATTGCCCTCTACAGGTTAGCATTTATTTTACTCCAAGGTCAGTATTTTTTGTACTCTCCAGGTCAGTATTTATTACGCTCTCCAGGTCAGTATTTATTGTACTCTCCAGGTCAGTATTTATAGTACTCTCCAGATCAGTATTTATTACCCTCTCCAGGTCAGTATTTATTGTACTCTCCAGGTCAGTATTTATTGTACTCCCCAGGTCCGTATTTATTATACTCTCCAGGTCAGTATTTGCTGTACTCTCCAGGTCAGTATTTATTACCCTCTCAAGGTCAGTATTTATTGCCCTCTCCAGGTCAGTATTTATTGTACTCTCCAGGTAAGTATTTATTACCCTCACAAGGTCAGTATTTATTGTACTATCCAGGTCAGTTTTTATTGTACTCTCCAGGTCAGTATTTATTGTGCTCTCCAGGTCCGTATTTATTGTACTCTCCAGGTCAGTATTTATTGTACTCTCCATGTCAGTATTTATTACCCTCTCCAGGTCAGTATTTATTACCCGCTCCAGTTCAGTACTTATGGTACTCTCCAGGTCGGTATTTATTGTACTCTCCAAGACACTTTTTATTGTCCTCTCCATGTCAGTATTTATTGTACTCTCCAGGTCAGTATTTATTGTAATCTACAGGTCAGTATTTATTGCCCTCTCCTGGTCAGTGTTTAAAACCCTCTCCAGCTCAGCTTTTATGGTATCTCCAGGTCAGTATTTATTGTTCTCTCCAGGTTAGTATTTATTGTACTCTCCATGTCAGCATTTATTGTACTCTACAGCTCAGTATTTATTACCCTCTCCAGGTTAGTATTTATTGTACTCTCCAGGTCAGTATTTATTGTACTCTCCAGATCAGTATTTATTGTTCTCTGCATGTCAGTATTTATTGTATTCAGCAGGTCATTATTTATTCGATTCTCCAGGTCAGTATTTATTGCACTCTCCAGGTCAGTATTTATTGTACTCTCCAGCTCATTATTTATTACCATCTCCAGGTTAGTATTTATTGTACACTCCAGCTCAGTATTTATTGAACTCTCCAGGTCAGTATTTATTGTACTCTCCAAGTCAGTATTTATTATACACTCCAGGTCAGTTTTTAATGTACTTCCAGGTCAGTATTTATTGCCCTATCCAAGTCAGTATTTATTGTACTCTCCAGGTCAGTATTTATTCTACTCTGCAGGATAGTATTTATTGCCCTCTCCAGGTTAGCATTTATTTTATTCCAAAGTCAGTATTTTTTGTACTCTCCAGGTCAGTATTTATTACCCTCTCCAGGTCAGTATTTATTGTACTCTCCAGGTCAGTATTTATAATACTCTCCGGATCAGTATTTATTACCCTCTCCAGGTCAGTATTTATTACCCACTCAAGGTCAGTATTTATTGTACTGTCCAGGTCCGTATTTATTACTCTCTCCAGGTCAGTATTTATTACCCTCTCCAGGTCTGTATTTACTGTACTCCCCATGTCAGTATTTATTGCCTTCTCCAGGTCAGTATTTATTGTACTCTCCAGGTCAGTACTTATTGTACTCTCCAGGTCAGTATTTATTGTACTCTTCAGGTCAATATTTATTGTACTCTCCAGGTCAGTATTTATTGTACTCTCCAGGTCAGCATTTATAGTATTCTCCAGGTCAGTATTTATTACCCTCTCCAGGTCAGTATTCATTGCACTCTCCAGGTAAATATTTATTACACTCTCAAGGTCAGTATTTATTGAGCTATCCAGGTCAGTTTTTATTGTACTCGACAGGTCAGTATTTATTGTACTCTCCAGGTCAGTATTTATTGTACTCCCCAGGTCAGTATTTATTACCCTCTCTAGGTCAGTATTTATTACCCGCTCCAGTTCAGTATTTATGGTACTCTCCAGGTCAGTATTTATTGTACTCTCCAAGTCAGTATTTATTGTATTCACCAGGTCTGTATTTATTGTACTCTCCAGGTCAGTATTTATTGTACTCTCCAAGTCAGTATTAATTGTACTCTCCAGGTCAGTATTCATTGTACTCTCCAGGTCAGTATTTATTGTATTCTCCAGGTCAGTATTAATTGTCCTCTCCAGGTCATTACTTATTACCCTCTCCAGGTCAGTATTGATTGTACTCTGCAGGTCAGTATGTATTGTACTCTCCAGGTCAGTATTTATTGTATTCTCCAGGTCAGTATTTATTTTACTCTCCAGTTCAATATTTATTGTACGCTTCACGTCACTATTTATTACCCTCTCCATTTCAGCATTTATTTTACTACCCAGATCAGCATTTATTATAATCTCCAGGGCAGCATATATTGTGCTCTCCAGGTCAGTATTTATTGTACTCTCCAGGTCAGTATTTATTGCCCTCTCCAGGTCAGTATTTATTGTATTCTCCAGGTCAGTATTTATTGTACTCTCTGCGTCAGTATTTATTGTACTCTCCAGGTCAGTACTTATTGGACTCTCCAGGTCAATATTTAATGTACTCTCCAGGTTTGTATTTATAACCCTCTCCAGCTCAGTTTTTATGGTATCTCCAGGTCAGTATTTATTGTTCTCTCCAGGTCAGTGTTTTTTGTACTCTCCAGGTTAGTATTTATTGTACTCTCCATGTCAGCATTTATTGTATTCAGCAGGTCATTATTTATTCGATTCTCCATGTCAGTATTTATTACGCTCTCCAGGTTAGTATTTATTGTACTCTCCAGATCAGTATTTATTGTACTCTCCAGATCAGTATTTATTGTTCTCTGCATGTCAGTATTTATTGTATTCAACAGGTCATTATTTATTCGATTCTCCAGGTCAGTATTTATTGCACTCTCCAGGTCAGTATTTATTGTACTCACCAGGTCAGTATTTATTACCCTTTCCAGGTCAGTATTTATTGTACACTCCAGCTCAGTATTTATTGTACTCTCCAGGTCAGAATTTATTGTACTCTCCAGGTCAGTATTTATTGTACTCTCCATGTCAGTATTTAATGTACTGTCCAGGTCAGTATTTATTGCCCTATCCAAGTCAGTATTTATTGTTCTCTCCAGGACAGTATTTATTGTACACTGCAGGTTAGAATTTATTGCCCTCTCCAGGTTAGCATTTATTTTACTCCAAGGTCAGTATTTCTTGTACTCTCCAGGTCAGTATTTATTACCCTCTCCTGAGGTCAGTACTTATTGTGCTCTCCAGGTCAGTATTTATAGTACTCTCCAGATCAGTATTTATTAACCTCTCCAGGGCAGTATTTATTGTACTCTCCAGGTCAGTATTTATTGTACTCTCCAGGTCCGTATTTATTATACTCTTCAGGTCAGTATTTGTTGTACTCTCCAGGTCAGTATTTATTACCCTCTCAAGGTCAGTATATATTGTAATCTCCAGGTCCGTATTTATTACTCTCTCCAGGTCAGTATTTATTATCCTCTCCAGAGCTGCATTTATTGTACTCCCCATGTCAGTATTTATTGTACTCTCCAGGTCAGTATTTATTGCCCTCACCAGGTCAGTATTTATTGTACTCTCCAGGTCAGTACTTATTGTACTCTCCAGGTCAGCATTTATTGTTCTCTGCAGGTCAATATTTATTGTACTCTCCATGTCAGTATTGATTGTACACTCCAGGTCAGCATTTATAGTATTCTCCAGCTCACTATTTATTACCCTCTCCAGGTCAGTATTTATTGTACTCTCCAAGTAAGTATTTATTACCCTCTCAAGGTCAGTATTTATTGTACTATCCAGGTCAGTTTTTATTGTACTCTCCAGGTCAGTATTTATTGTGCTCTCTAGATCAGTATTTATTGTACTCTCAAGGTCAGTATTTATTGTACTCTCCAGGTCAGTATTTATTACGCTCTCCCCGTCAGTATTTATTACCCGCTCCAGTTCAGTATTTATGGTACTCTCCAGGTCAGTATATATTGTACTCTCCAAGTCACTATTTATTGTCCTCTCCATGTCAGTATGTATTGTACTCTCCAGGTCAGTATTTATTGTACTCTCCAGGTCAGTGTTTATTGCCCTCTCCTGGTCAGTATTTATTGTACTCCCCACGTTAGTATTTATTATCCTCAACAGGTCAGTGTTTATTGCCCTCTCCTGGTCAGTATTTATTGTACTCCCCACGTTAGTAGTTATTATCCTCAACAGGTCAGTATTTAATTTACTACCCAGGTCAGTTTTTATTATCCTCTCCAGGTCAGTATTTATTGTATTCTCCAGGTCAGTATTTATTGTACTCTCCAAGTCAGTATTGATTGTATTCTCCAGGTCAGTATTGATTGTACTCTCCAGGTCAGTATTTATTGTACTCTCCAGGTCAGTATTTATTGTACTCTCCAAGTCAGTATTGATTGTACTCTCCAGGTCAGTATTCATTGTACTCTCCAATTCATTATTTATTGTACTCTCCAGGTCAGTATTTATTGTACTCTCCAATTCAGTTTTTATTGTACTCTCCAGGTCAGTATTTATTTAAGTCTCCAGGTCAGTATTTATTGCTTTCTCATGGTCAGTATTTATTGTATTCGCCAGGTCAGTATTTATTTTACTCTCCAGGTCAGTATTTATTGTACTCCCAGGTCTAAATTTATTGTACTCTCCAGGTCAGTATTTATTGTACTCTCCAAGTCATTATTTATTGTACTCTCCAGATCAGTCTTTATTGTACTCTCCAATTCAATTTTTATTGTACTCTCCAGGTCAGTATTTATTGTACTCTCCAGATCAGTATTTATTGTTCTCTACAGATCAGTATATATTCTACTCTCCAGGTCAGTATTTATTGTACTCTCCAGGTCAGTATTTATTGGCCTCTCCAGGTCAGTATTTATTACCCTCAACACGTCGGTATTTATTATCCTCTCCAATTCATTATTTATTGTAATCTCCAGGTCAGTACTTATTTTAATCTCCAGGTCAGTATTTATTGTACTTCCAGGTCAGTATTTATTGTGCTCTCCAGGTCAGTATTTATTGTGCTCTCCAGGTCAGTATTTATTGTACTATCTAGGTCAGTATTTATTGCCCACTCCAGATCATTATTTACTGTACTCACAAGGTCAGTATTTATTGTACTCTCCAGGTCAGTATTTATTATACTCTCCAGGTCAGTATTTATTGCCCTCTCCAGGTCAGTATTTATTGTATTCTCCAGGTCAGTATTTATTGTACTCTCTGCGTCAGTATTTATTGTACTCTCCAGGTCAGTACTTATTGGACTCTCCAGGTCAATATTTAATGTACTCTCCAGGTTTGTATTTATAACCCTCTCCTGCTCAGTTTTTATTGTATCTCCAGGTCAGTATTTATTGTTCTGTCCAGGTCAGTGTTTTTTGTACTCTCAAGGTTAGTATTTATTGTACTCTCCATGTCAGCATTTATTGTATTCAGCAGGTCATTATTTATTCGATTCTCCATGTCAGTATTTATTATGCTCTCCAGGTTAGTATTTATTGTACTCTCCAGATCAGTATTTATTGTACTCTCCAGATCAGTATTTATTGTTCTCTGCATGTCAGTATTTATTGTATTCACCAGGTCATAATTTATTCGATTCTCCAGGTCAGTATTTATTGCACTCTCCAGGTCAGTATTTATTGTACTCACCATGTCAGTATTTATTACCCTTTCCAGGTCAGTATTTATTGTACACTCCAGCTCAGTATTTATTGTACTCTCCAGGTCAGAATTTATTGTACTCTCCAGGTCAGTATTTATTGTACTCTCCAGGTCAGTATTTAATGTACTGTCCAGGTCAGTATTTATTGCCCTATCCAAGTCAGTGTTTATTGTTCTCTCCAGGACAGTATTTATTGTACTCTGCAGGTTAGAATTTATTGCCCTCTCCAGGTTAGCATTTATTTTACTCCAAGGTCAGTATTTCTTGTACTCTCCAGGTCAGTATTTATTACCCTCTCCTAAGGTCAGTACTTATTGTACTCTCCAGGTCAGTATTTATAGTACTCTCCAGATCAGTATTTATTAACCTCTCCAGGGCAGTATTTATTGTACTCTCCAGGTCAGTATTTATTGTACTCTCCAAGTCCGTATTTATTATACTCTTCAGGTCATTATTTGTTGTACTCTCCAGGTCAGTATTTATTACCCTCTCAAGGTCAGTATTTATTGTACTCTCCAGGTCCGTATTTATTACTCTCTCCAGGTCAGTATTTATTATCCTCTCCAGGGCTGCATTTATTGTACTCCACATGTCAGTATTTATTGTACTCTCCAGGTCAGTATTCATTGCCCTCACCAGGTCAGTATTTATTGTACTCTCCAGGTCAGTACTTATTGTACTCTCCAGGTCAGCAGTTATTGTTCTCTGCAGGTCAATATTTATTGTACTCTCCAGGTCAGTATTGATTGTACTCTCCAGGTCAGCATTTATAGTATTCTCCAGCTCACTATTTATTACCCTCTCCAGGTCAGTATTTATTGTACTCTCCAGGTAAGTATTTATTACCCTCTCAAGGTCAGTATTTATTGTACTATCCAGGTCAGTTTTTATTGTACTCTCCAGGTCAGTATTTATTGTGCTCTCCAGGTCCGTATTTATTGTACTCTCCAGGTCAGTATTTATTGTACTCTCCATGTCAGTATTTATTACCCTCTCCAGGTCAGTATTTATTACCCGCTCCAGTTCAGTACTTATGGTACTCTCCAGGTCGGTATTTATTGTACTCTCCAAGACACTTTTTATTGTCCTCTCCATGTCAGTATTTATTGTACTCTCCAGGTCAGTATTTATTGTAATCTACAGGTCAGTATTTATTGCCCTCTCCTTTGTCAGTGTTTAAAACCCTCTCCAGCTCAGCTTTTATGGTATCTCCAGGTCAGTATTTATTGTTCTCTCCAGGTTAGTATTTATTGTACTCTCCATGTCAGCATTTATTGTACTCTACAGCTCAGTATTTATTACCCTCTCCAGGTTAGTATTTATTGTACTCTCCAGGTCAGTATTTATTGTACTCTCCAGATCAGTATTTATTGTTCTCTGCATGTCAGTATTTATTGTATTCAGCAGGTCATTATTTATTCGATTCTCCAGGTCAGTATTTATTGCACTCTCCAGGTCAGTATTTATTGTACTCTCCAGCTCATTATTTATTACCATCTCCAGGTCAGTATTTATTGTACACTCCAGCTCAGTATTTATTGAACTCTCCAGGTCAGTATTTATTGTACTCTCCAAGTCAGTATTTATTATACACTCCAGGTCAGTTTTTAATGTACTTCCAGGTCAGTATTTATTGCCCTATCCAAGTCAGTATTTATTGTACTCTCCAGGTCAGTATTTATTCTACTCTGCAGGATAGTATTTATTGCCCTCTCCAGGTTAGCATTTATTTTATTCCAAAGTCAGTATTTTTTGTACTCTCCAGGTCAGTATTTATTACCCTCTCCAGGTCAGTATTTATTGTACTCTCCAGGTCAGTATTTATAATACTCTCCGGATCAGTATTTATTACCCTCTCCAGGTCAGTATTTATTACCCACTCAAGGTCAGTATTTATTGTACTGTCCAGGTCCGTATTTATTACTCTCTCCAGGTCAGTATTTATTACCCTCTCCAGGTCTGTATTTACTGTACTCCCCATGTCAGTATTTATTGCCTTCTCCAGGTCAGTATTTATTGTACTCTCCAGGTCAGTACTTATTGTACTCTCCAGGTCAGTATTTATTGTACTCTTCAGGTCAATATTTATTGTACTCTCCAGGTCAGTATTTATTGTACTCTCCAGGTCAGCATTTATAGTATTCTCCAGGTCAGTATTTATTACCCTCTCCAGGTCAGTATTCATTGCACTCTCCAGGTAAATATTTATTACACTCTCAAGGTCAGTATTTATTGAGCTATCCAGGTCAGTTTTTATTGTACTCGACAGGTCAGTATTTATTGTACTCTCCAGGTCAGTATTTATTGTACTCCCCAGGTCAGTATTTATTACCCTCTCTAGGTCAGTATTTATTACCCGCTCCAGTTCAGTATTTATGGTACTCTCCAGGTCAGTATTTATTGTACTCTCCAAGTCAGTATTTATTGTATTCACCAGGTCTGTATTTATTGTACTCTCCAGGTCAGTATTTATTGTACTCTCCAAGTCAGTATTAATTGTACTCTCCAGGTCAGTATTCATTGTACTCTCCAGGTCAGTATTTATTGTATTCTCCAGGTCAGTATTAATTGTCCTCTCCAGGTCATTACTTATTACCCTCTCCAGGTCAGTATTGATTGTACTCTGCAGGTCAGTATGTATTGTACTCTCCAGGTCAGTATTTATTGTATTCTCCAGGTCAGTATTTATTTTACTCTCCAGTTCAATATTTATTGTACGCTTCACGTCACTATTTATTACCCTCTCCATTTCAGCATTTATTTTACTACCCAGATCAGCATTTATTATAATCTCCAGGGCAGCATATATTGTGCTCTCCAGGTCAGTATTTATTGTACTCTCCAGGTCAGTATTTATTGCCCTCTCCAGGTCAGTATTTATTGTATTCTCCAGGTCAGTAGTTATTGTACTCTCTGCGTCAGTATTTATTGTACTCTCCAGGTCAGTACTTATTGGACTCTCCAGGTCAATATTTAATGTACTCTCCAGGTTTGTATTTATAACCCTCTCCAGCTCAGTTTTTATGGTATCTCCAGGTCAGTATTTATTGTTCTCTCCAGGTCAGTGTTTTTTGTACTCTCCAGGTTAGTATTTATTGTACTCTCCATGTCAGCATTTATTGTATTCAGCAGGTCATTATTTATTCGATTCTCCATGTCAGTATTTATTACGCTCTCCAGGTTAGTATTTATTGTACTCTCCAGATCAGTATTTATTGTACTCTCCAGATCAGTATTTATTGTTCTCTGCATGTCAGTATTTATTGTATTCAACAGGTCATTATTTATTCGATTCTCCAGGTCAGTATTTATTGCACTCTCCAGGTCAGTATTTATTGTACTCACCAGGTCAGTATTTATTACCCTTTCCAGGTCAGTATTTATTGTACACTCCAGCTCAGTATTTATTGTACTCTCCAGGTCAGAATTTATTGTACTCTCCAGGTCAGTATTTATTGTACTCTCCAGGTCAGTATTTAATGTACTGTCCAGGTCAGTATTTATTGCCCTATCCAAGTCAGTATTTATTGTTCTCTCCAGGACATTATTTATTGTACACTGCAGGTTAGAATTTATTGCCCTCTCCAGGTTAGCATTTATTTTACTCCAAGGTCAGTATTTCTTGTACTCTCCAGGTCAGTATTTATTACCCTCTCCTGAGGTCAGTACTTATTGTGCTCTCCAGGTCAGTATTTATAGTACTCTCCAGATCAGTATTTATTAACCTCTCCAGGGCAGTATTTATTGTACTCTCCAGGTCAGTATTTATTGTACTCTCCAGGTCCGTATTTATTATACTCTTCAGGTCAGTATTTGTTGTACTCTCCAGGTCAGTATTTATTACCCTCTCAAGGTCAGTATATATTGTAATCTCCAGGTCCGTATTTATTACTCTCTCCAGGTCAGTATTTATTATCCTCTCCAGAGCTGCATTTATTGTACTCCCCATGTCAGTATTTATTGTACTCTCCAGGTCAGTATTTATTGCCCTCACCAGGTCAGTATTTATTGTACTCTCCAGGTCAGTACTTATTGTACTCTCCAGGTCAGCATTTATTGTTCTCTGCAGGTCAATATTTATTGTACTCTCCATGTCAGTATTGATTGTACTCTCCAGGTCAGCATTTATAGTATTCTCCAGCTCACTATTTATTACCCTCTCCAGGTCAGTATTTATTGTACTCTCCAAGTAAGTATTTATTACCCTCTCAAGGTCAGTATTTATTGTACTATCCAGGTCAGTTTTTATTGTACTCTCCAGGTCAGTATTTATTGTGCTCTCTAGATCAGTATTTATTGTACTCTCAAGGTCAGTATTTATTGTACTCTCCAGGTCAGTATTTATTACGCTCTCCCCGTCAGTATTTATTACCCGCTCCAGTTCAGTATTTATGGTACTCTCCAGGTCAGTATATATTGTACTCTCCAAGTCACTATTTATTGTCCTCTCCATGTCAGTATGTATTGTACTCTCCAGGTCAGTATTTATTGTACTCTCCAGGTCAGTGTTTATTGCCCTCTCCTGGTCAGTATTTATTGTACTCCCCACGTTAGTATTTATTATCCTCAACAGGTCAGTGTTTATTGCCCTCTCCTGGTCAGTATTTATTGTACTCCCCACGTTAGTAGTTATTATCCTCAACAGGTCAGTATTTAATTTACTACCCAGGTCAGTTTTTATTATCCTCTCCAGGTCAGTATTTATTGTATTCTCCAGGTCAGTATTTATTGTACTCTCCAAGTCAGTATTGATTGTATTCTCCAGGTCAGTATTGATTGTACTCTCCAGGTCAGTATTTATTGTACTCTCCAGGTCAGTATTTATTGTACTCTCCAAGTCAGTATTGATTGTACTCTCCAGGTCAGTATTCATTGTACTCTCCAATTCATTATTTATTGTACTCTCCAGGTCAGTATTTATTGTACTCTCCAATTCAGTTTTTATTGTACTCTCCAGGTCAGTATTTATTTAAGTCTCCAGGTCAGTATTTATTGCTTTCTCATGGTCAGTATTTATTGTATTCGCCAGGTCAGTATTTATTTTACTCTCCAGGTCAGTATTTATTGTACTCCCAGGTCTAAATTTATTGTACTCTCCAGGTCAGTATTTATTGTACTCTCCAAGTCATTATTTATTGTACTCTCCAGATCAGTCTTTATTGTACTCTCCAATTCAATTTTTATTGTACTCTCCAGGTCAGTATTTATTGTACTCTCCAGATCAGTATTTATTGTTCTCTACAGATCAGTATATATTCTACTCTCCAGGTCAGTATTTATTGTACTCTCCAGGTCAGTATTTATTGGCCTCTCCAGGTCAGTATTTATTACCCTCAACACGTCGGTATTTATTATCCTCTCCAATTCATTATTTATTGTAATCTCCAGGTCAGTACTTATTTTAATCTCCAGGTCAGTATTTATTGTACTTCCAGGTCAGTATTTATTGTGCTCTCCAGGTCAGTATTTATTGTGCTCTCCAGGTCAGTATTTATTGTACTATCTAGGTCAGTATTTATTGCCCACTCCAGATCATTATTTACTGTACTCACAAGGTCAGTATTTATTGTACTCTCCAGGTCAGTATTTATTATACTCTCCAGGTCAGTATTTATTGCCCTCTCCAGGTCAGTATTTATTGTATTCTCCAGGTCAGTATTTATTGTACTCTCTGCGTCAGTATTTATTGTACTCTCCAGGTCAGTACTTATTGGACTCTCCAGGTCAATATTTAATGTACTCTCCAGGTTTGTATTTATAACCCTCTCCTGCTCAGTTTTTATTGTATCTCCAGGTCAGTATTTATTGTTCTCTCCAGGTCAGTGTTTTTTGTACTCTCAAGGTTAGTATTTATTGTACTCTCCATGTCAGCATTTATTGTATTCAGCAGGTCATTATTTATTCGATTCTCCATGTCAGTATTTATTATGCTCTCCAGGTTAGTATTTATTGTACTCTCCAGATCAGTATTTATTGTACTCTCCAGATCAGTATTTATTGTTCTCTGCATGTCAATATTTATTGTATTCACCAGGTCATAATTTATTCGATTCTCCAGGTCAGTATTTATTGCACTCTCCAGGTCAGTATTTATTGTACTCACCAGGTCAGTATTTATTACCCTTTCCAGGTCAGTATTTATTGTACACTCCAGCTCAGTATTTATTGTACTCTCCAGGTCAGAATTTATTGTACTCTCCAGGTCAGTATTTATTGTACTCTCCAGGTCAGTATTTAATGTACTGTCCAGGTCAGTATTTATTGCCCTATCCAAGTCAGTGTTTATTGTTCTCTCCAGGACAGTATTTATTGTACTCTGCAGGTTAGAATTTATTGCCCTCTCCAGGTTAGCATTTATTTTACTCCAAGGTCAGTATTTCTTGTACTCTCCAGGTCAGTATTTATTACCCTCTCCTAAGGTCAGTAATTATTGTACTCTCCAGGTCAGTGTTTATAGTACTCTCCAGATCAGTATTTATTAACCTCTCCAGGGCAGTATTTATTGTACTCTCCAGGTCAGTATTTATTGTACTCTCCAAGTCCGTATTTATTATACTCTTCAGGTCATTATTTGTTGTACTCTCCAGGTCAGTATTTATTACCCTCTCAAGGTCAGTATTTATTGTACTCTCCAGGTCCGTATTTATTACTCTCTCCAGGTCAGTATTTATTATCCTCTCCAGGGCTGCATTTATTGTACTCCACATGTCAGTATTTATTGTACTCTCCAGGTCAGTATTCATTGCCCTCACCAGGTCAGTATTTATTGTACTCTCCAGGTCAGTACTTATTGTACTCTCCAGGTCAGCAGTTATTGTTCTCTGCAGGTCAATATTTATTGTACTCTCCAGGTCAGTATTGATTGTACTCTCCAGGTCAGCATTTATAGTATTCTCCAGCTCACTATTTATTACCCTCTCCAGGTCAGTATTTATTGTACTCTCCAGGTAAGTATTTATTGTACTCTCCAGGTCAGTATTTATTGTGCTCTCCAGATCAGTATTTATTGTACGTTCCAGGTCAGTATTTATTGTACTCTCCAGGTCAGTATTTATTATGCTCTCCACGTCAGTTTTTATTACCCGCTCCAGTTCAGTATTTATGGTACTCTCCAGGTCAGTATATATTGTACTCTCCAAGTCACTATTTATTGTCCTCTCCATGTCAGTATGTATTCAACTCTCCAGGTCAGTATTTATTGTACTCTCCAGGTCAGTGTTTATTGCCCACTCCTGGTCAGTATTTATTGTACTCCCCTCGTTAGTATTTATTATCCTCAACAGGTCAGTGTTTATTGCCCTCTCCTGGTCAGTATTTATTGTACTCCCCACGTTAGTAGTTATTATCCTCAACAGGTCAGTATTTAATTTACTACCCAGGTCAATATTTATTGTACTCTACAGGTCAGTATTTATTGTACTCAGCAGGTCTGTATTTATTGTACTCTCCAGGTCAGTTTTTATTATCCTCTCCAGGTCAGTATTTATTGTATTCTCCAGGTCAGTATTTATTGTACTCTCCAAGTCAGTATTGATTGTATTCTCCAGGTCAGTATTCATTGTACTCTCCAGGTCAGTATTTATTGTACTCTCCAGGTCAGTATTTATTGTACTCTCCAAGTCAGTATTGATTGTACTCTCCAGGTCAGTATTCATTGTACTCTCCAATTCATTATTTATTGTACTCTCCAGGTCAGTATTTATTGTACTCTCCAATTCAGTTTTTATTGTACTCTCCAGGTCAGTATTTATTGTAATCTCCAGATCAGTACTTATTCTACTCTCCAAGTCACTATTTATTGTACTCACCAGTTCAGTATTTATTGCCCTCTCCAGGTCAGTAATTATTGTACTCTCCAGGTCAGTATTTATTTAAGTCTCCAGGTCAGTATTTATTGCCTTCTCATGGTCAGTATTTATTGTATTCGCCAGGTCAGTATTTATTTTACTCTCCAGGTCAGTATTTATTGTACTCCCAGGTCTAAATTTATTGTAATCTCCAGGTCAGTATTTATTGTACTCTCCAAGTCATTATTTATTGTACTCTCCAGATCAGTATTTATTGTACTCTCCAGGTCAGTATTTATTGTTCTCTACAGATCAGTATATATTCTACTCTCCAGGTCAGTATTTATTGTACTCTCCATGTCAGTATTTATTGGCCTCTCCAGGTCAGTATTTATTACCCTCAACACGTCGGTATTTATTACCCTCTCCAATTCATTATTTATTGTAATCTCCAGGTCAGTACTTATTTTAATCTCCAGGTCAGTATTTATTGTACTTCCAGGTCAGTATTTATTGTGCTCTCCAGGTCAGTATTTATTGCCCACTCCAGATCATTATTTACTGTACTCACAAGGTCAGTATTTATTGTACTCTCCAGGTCAGTATTTATTACCCTCTCCAGGTCAATTTTTATGTTACTCTCCAGGTCAGTATTTATTGTTATCTCCAGGTCAGTGTTTATTGAACTCTCCAGGTTAGTATTGATTGTCCTCTCCAGGTAGGCATTTATTGTACTCTCCTGGTCAGTATTTATTACCCTCTCCAGGTTAGTATTTATTGTACTCTCCAGGTCAGTATTTATTGTACTCTCCAAGTCAGTATTGATTGTATTCTCCAGGTCAGTATTGATTGTACTCTCCAGGTCAGTATTTATTGTACTCTCCAGGTCAGTATTTATTGTACTCTCCAAGTCAGTATTGATTGTACTCTCCAGGTCAGTATTCATTGTACTCTCCAATTCATTATTTATTGTACTCTCAAGGTCAGTATTTATTGTACTCTCCAATTCAGTTTTTATTGTACTCTCCAGGTCAGTATTTATTTAAGTCTCCAGGTCAGTATTTATTGCTTTCTCATGGTCAGTATTTATTGTATTCGCCAGGTCAGTATTTATTTTACTCTCCAGGTCAGTATTTATTGTACTCCCAGGTCTAAATTTATTGTACTCTCCAGGTCAGTATTTATTGTACTCTCCAAGTCATTATTTATTGTACTCTCCAGATCAGTCTTTATTGTACTCTCCAATTCAATTTTTATTGTACTCTCCAGGTCAATATTTATTGTACTCTCCAGATCAGTATTTATTGTTCTCTACAGATCAGTATATATTCTACTCTCCAGGTCAGTATTTATTGTACTCTCCAGGTCAGTATTTATTGGCCTCTCCAGGTCAGTATCTATTACCCTCAACACGTCGGTATTTATTACCCTCTCCAATTCATTATTTATTGTAATCTCCAGGTCAGTACTTATTTTAATCTCCAGGTCAGTATTTATTGTACTTCCAGGTCAGTATTTATTGTGCTCTCCAGGTCAGTATTTATTGCCCACTCCAGATCATTATTTACTGTACTCACAAGGTCAGTATTTATTGTACTCTCCAGGTCAGTATTTATTACCCTCTCCAGATCAATTTTTATGTTACTCTCCAGGTCAGTATTTATTGTTATCTCCAGGTCAGTGTTTATTGAACTCTCCAGGTTAGTATTGATTGTCCTCTCCAGGTAGGCATTTATTGTACTCTCCTGGTCAGTATTTGTTGTTCTCTCCAGATCAGTATTTATTATTCTCTGCATGTCAGTATTTATTGTATTCACAAGGTCATTATTTATTCTACTCTCCAGGTCAGTATTTATTGCACTCTCCAGGTCAGTATTTATTGCACTCTCCAGGTCAGTATTTATTACCCTCTCCAGATCAGCATTTATTGTACTCTCCAGCTCAGTATTTATTGTACTCTCCAGGTCAGTATTTATTGTACTCTCCAGGGCAGTATTTAATGTTCTGTCCAGGTCAGTATTTATTGCCCTATCCAAGTCAGTTTTTAATGTACTCTCCAGGTCAGTATTTTTTGTACTCTCCACGTCAGTATTTATTGTACTCTCCATGTCAGTATTTATTGTACTCTCCAGGTAAGTATTTATTGTACTCTCCAGGTCAGTGTTTATTGTACTCTCCAGGTCAGTATTTATTACCCTCTCCAGGTCAGCATTTATTGTACTCTCCAGGTCAGTATTTATTGTACTCTTCAGGTCTGTATTTATTGTAATCTCCAAGTCACTATTAATTGTACTCTCCTGGACAGTATTTATTGTACTCTCCATGGCAGTATTTATTACTCTCTCCAGGTCAGTATTTATTGTACTCTCCAGGTCAGTATTTATTTACTTCTCCAGGTCGTATTTATTACCCTCTCCAGGTCAGTATTTATTACCCGCTGCAGGTCTGTATTAATGGTACTCACCAGGTCAGTATTTATTGTAATCTCCAAGTCACTATTAATTGTACTCTCCTGGACAGTATTTATTGTACTATCCAATTCAGTTTTTATTGTACTCTCCAGGTCAGCATTTATTGTTCTCTCCAGGTCAGTGTTTATTGTACTCTCCAGGTCAGTATTTATTTTACTCTCCAGGTCATTATTTATGTACTCTCCAGGTCAGTATTTATTGTACTCTCCAGGTCAGTATTTATTGTTCTCTGTATGTCAGTTTTTAATGTACTCTCCAGGTCAGTATTTATTGTACTCTCCAGGTCAGTATTTATTTTACTTTCCAGGTCAGTATTTATTGTACTCCCCAGGTCAATATATATTGTACTCTCCAGGTCAGTATTTATTGTACTCTCCAGGTCAGTATTTATTACCCTCTCCAGGTCAGTATTTATTGTACTCTCCAGCTCAATATTTATTGTACTCTCCAGGTCAGTATTTATTGTACTCTCCAGGTCAGTATTTATTGTACTTTCCAGGGCAATATTTAATGTACTGTCCAGGTCAGTATTTATTGCCCTATCCAAGTCAGTTTTTAATGTACTCTCCAGGTCAGTATTTTTTGTACTCTCCAGGTCAGTATTTATTGTACTCTCCAGGTCAGTATTTATTGTACTCTCCAGGTCAGTATTTATTACCCTCTCCAGGTCAGTATTTATTACCCGCTGCAGGTCTGTATTAATGGTACTCACCAGGTCAGTATTTATTGGAATCTCCAAGTCACTATTAATTGTACTCTCCTGGACAGTATTTATTGTACTCTCCATGTCAGTATTTATTACTCTCTCCAGGTCAGTATTTATTGTACTCTCCAGGTCAGTATTTATTTACTTCTCCAGGTCGTATTTATTACCCTCTCCAGGTCAGTATGTATTACCCGCTGCAGGTCTGTATTAATGGTACTCACCAGGTCAGTATTTATTGTAATCTCCAAGTCACTATTAATTGTACTCTCCAGGTCAGTATTTATTACCCTCTCCACGTCGGTATTTATTACCCTCTCCAATTCATTATTTATTGTAATCTCCAGGTCAGTACTTATTGTAATCTCCAGATCAGTATTTATTGTACTTCCAGGTCAGTATTTATTGTGCTCTCCAGGTCAGTATTTATTGTAGTCTCTAGGTCAGTATTTATTGCCCAGTCCAGATCATTATTTAATGTACTCTCCAGGTCAGTATTTATTGTACTCTCCAGGTCAGTATTTATTGTTCTCTACTGGTCAGTACTTATTGGACACTCCAGGTCAGTATTTATTGTACTCTCCAGGTCAGTATTTATTACCCTCTCCAGGTAAATTTTTATGGTACTCTCCAGGTCAGTATTTATTGTTCTCTCCAGGTCAGTGTTTATTGAACTCTCCAGGTTAGTATTGATTGTACTCTCCAGGTCAGCATTTATTGTACTCTCCTGGTCAGTATTTATTACCCTCTCCAGGTTAGTATTTATTGTACTCTCCAGATCAGTATTTGTTGTACTCTCCAGATAAGTATTGATTGTTCTCTGCATGTCAGTATTTATTGTTTTCACAAGGTCATTATTTATTCTACTCTCCAGGTCAGTATTTATTGCACTCTCCAGGTCAGTATTTATTGTACTCTCCAGGTCAGTATTTATTACCCTCTCCAGGTCAGTATTTATTGTACTCTCCAGCTCAATATTTATTGTACTCTCCAGGTCAGTATTTATTGTACTCTCCAGGTCAGTATTTATTGTACTCTCCAGGGCAGTATTTAATGTACTGTCCAGGTCAGTATTTATTGCCCTATCCAAGTCAGTTTTTAATGTACTCTCCAGGTCAGTATTTATTGCACTCTCCAGGTCAGTATTTATTGTACTCTCCAGGTCAGCATTTATTGTACTCTCCTGGTCAGTATTTATTACCCTCTCCAGGTTAGTATTTATTGTACTCTCCAGGTCAGTATTTGTTGTTCTCTCCAGATCAGTATTTATTATTCTCTGCATGTCAGTATTTATTGTATTCACAAGGTCATTATTTATTCTATTCTCCAGGTCAGTATTTATTGCACTTTCCAGGTCAGTATTTATTGTACTCTCCAGGTCAGTATTTATTACCCTCTCCAGGTCAGCATTTATTGTACTCTCCAGCTCAGTATTTATTGTACTCTCCAGGTCAGTATTTATTGTACTCTCCAGGGCAGTATTTAATGTACTGTCCAGGTCAGTATTTATTGCCCTATCCAAGTCAGTTTTTAACGTACTCTCCAGGTCAGTATTTTTTGTACTCTCCACGTCAGTATTTATTGTACTCTCCAGGTCAGTATTTATTGTACTCTCCAGGTAAGTATTTATTGTACTCTCCAGGTCAGTGTTTATTGTACTCTCCAGGTCAGTATTTATTACCCTCTCCAGGTCAGCATTTATTGTACCCTCCAGGTCAGTATTTATTGTACTCTTCAGGTCAGTATTTATTGTACTCTCCAGGGCAGTGTTTATTGCACTCTCCATGTCAGTATTTATTTACTTCTCCAGGTCAGTATTTATTACCCTCTCCAGGTCAGTATTTATTACCCGCTGCAGGTCTGTATTAATGGTATTCACCAGGTCAGTATATATTGTAAAGTCCAAGTCACTATTAATTGTACTCTCCTGGACAGTATTTATTGTACTCTCCAATTCAGTGTTTATTGTACTCTCCAGGTCAGTATTTATTTTACTCTCCAGGTCATTATTTATGTACTCTCCAGGTCAGTATTTATTGTACTCTCCAGGTCAGTATTTATTGCATTCTCCAGGTCAGTATTTATTGTACTCTCCAGGTCAGTATTTATTTTACTCTCCAGGTCAGTATTTATTGTACTAACCCAGCTCAATATATATTGTACTCTCCAGGTCCGCATTTATTGTACTCTCCAGGTCAGTATTTATTGTACTCTTCAGGTCTGTATTTATTGTACTCTAAAGGGATGTGTTTATTGTACTCTCCATGTCAGTATTTATTACTCTCTCCAGGTCAGTATTTATTGTACTCTCCAGGTCAGTATTTATTTACTTCTCCAGGTCAGTATTTACTACCCTCTCCAGGTCAGTATTTATTACCCGCTGCAGTTCTGTATTAATGGTACTCACCAGGTCAGTATTTATTGTAATCTCCAAGTCACTATTAATTGTACTCTCCAGGTCAGTATTTATTACCCTCTCCACGTCGGTATTTATTACCCTCTCCAATTCATTATTTATTGTAATCTCCAGGTCAGTACTTATTGTAATCTCCAGATCAGTATTTATTGTACTTCCAGGTCAGTATTTATTGTGCTCTCCAGGTCAGTATTTATTGTACTCTCTAGGTCAGTATTTATTGCCCACTCCAGATCATTATTTACTGTACTCTCCAGGTCAGTATTTATTGTACTCTCCAGGTCAGTATTTATTGTTCTCTCCTGGTCAGTATTTATTGGACACTCCAGATCAGTATTTATTGTACTCTCCAGGTCAGTATTGATTACCCTCTCCAGGTCAATTTTTATGGTACTCTCCAGGTCAGTATTTATTGTTCTCTCCAGGTCAGTGTTTATTGAACTCTCCAGGTTAGTATTGATTGTACTCTCCAGGTCAGCATTTATTGTACGATCCTGGTCAGTATTTATTACCCTCTCCAGGTTAGTATTTATTGTACTCTCCAGATCAGTATTTGTTGTACTCTCCAGGTCAGTATTTATTGTACTCTCCAGGTCAGTATTCATTGTACTCTCCAGGTCAGTATTTATTACCCTCTGCAGGTCAGTATTTATTGTACTCTCCAGCTCAGTATTTATTGTACTCTCCAGGTCAGTATTTATTGTACTCTCCAGGTCAGTATTCATTGTACTCTCCAGGGCAGTATTTAATGTACTGTCCAGGTCAGTATTTATTGCCCTATCCAAGTCAGTTTTTAATGTACTCTTCAGGTCAGTATTTTTTGTACTCTCCAGGTCAGTATTTATTGTACTCTCCAGGTCAGTATTTATTGTACTCTCCAGGTAAGTATTTATTGTACTCTCCAGGTCAGTGTTTATTGTACTCTCCAGGTCAGTATTTATTACCCTCTCCAGGTCAGCATTTATTGTACTCTCCAGGTCAGTATTTATTGTACTCTCCAGGTCAGTATTTATTGTAAACTCCAGGGCAGTATTTAATGTACTGTCCAGGTCAGTATTTATTGCCCTATCCAAGTCAGTTTTTAATGTACTCTCCAGGTCAGTATTTTTTGTACTCTCCAGGTCAGTATTTATTGTACTCTCCAGGTCAGTATTTATTACCCTCTCCAGGTCAGTATTTATTGTACTCTCCAGCTCAATATTTATTGTACTCTCCAGGTCAGTATTTATTGTACTCTCCAGGTCAGTATTTATTGTACTTTCCAGGGCAATATTTAATGTACTGTCCAGGTCAGTATTTATTGCCCTATCCAAGTCAGTTTTTAATGTACTCTCCAGGTCAGTATTTTTTGTACTCTCCAGGTCAGTATTTATTGTACTCTCCAGGTCAGTATTTATTGTACTCTCCAGGTAAGTATTTGTTGTACTCTCCAGGTCAGTATTTATTACCCGCTGCAGGTCTGTATTAATGGTACTCACCAGGTCAGTATTTATTGGAATCTCCAAGTCACTATTAATTGTACTCTCCTGGACAGTATTTATTGTACTCTCCATGTCAGTATTTATTACTCTCTCCAGGTCAGTATTTATTGTACTCTCCAGGTCAGTATTTATTTACTTCTCCAGGTCGTCTTTATTACCCTCTCCAGGTCAGTATGTATTACCCGCTGCAGGTCTGTATTAATGGTACTCACCAGGTCAGTATTTATTGTAATCTCCAAGTCACTATTAATTGTACTCTCCAGGTCAGTATTTATTACCCTCTCCACGTCGGTATTTATTACCCTCTCCAATTCATTATTTATTGTAATCTCCAGGTCAGTACTTATTGTAATCTCCAGATCAGTATTTATTGTACTTCCAGGTCAGTATTTATTGTGCTCTCCAGGTCAGTATTTATTGTAGTCTCTAGGTCAGTATTTATTGCCCACTCCAGATCATTATTTACTGTACTCTCCAGGTCAGTATTTATTGTACTCTCCAGGTCAGTATTTATTGTTCTCTACTGGTCAGTACTTATTGGACACTCCAGGTCAGTATTTATTGTACTCTCCAGGTCAGTATTTATTACCCTCTCCAGGTAAATTTTTATGGTACTCTCCAGGTCAGTATTTATTGTTCTCTCCAGGTCAGTGTTTATTGAACTCTCCAGGTTAGTATTGATTGTACTCTCCAGGTCAGCATTTATTGTACTCTCCTGGTCAGTATTTATTACCCTCTCCAGGTTAGTATTTATTGTACTCTCCAGATCAGTATTTGTTGTACTCTCCAGATAAGTATTGATTGTTCTCTGCATGTCAGTATTTATTGTTTTCACAAGGTCATTATTTATTCTACTCTCCAGGTCAGTATTTATTGCACTCTCCAGGTCAGTATTTATTGTACTCTCCAGGTCAGTATTTATTACCCTCTCCAGGTCAGTATTTATTGTACTCTCCAGCTCAATATTTATTGTACTCTCCAGGTCAGTATTTATTGTACTCTCCAGGTCAGTATTTATTGTACTCTCCAGGGCAGTATTTAATGTACTGTCCAGGTCAGTATTTATTGCCCTATCCAAGTCAGTTTTTAATGTACTCTCCAGGTCAGTATTTATTGCACTCTCCAGGTCAGTATTTATTGTACTCTCCAGGTCAGCATTTATTGTACTCTCCTGGTCAGTATTTATTACCCTCTCCAGGTTAGTATTTATTGTACTCTCCAGGTCAGTATTTGTTGTTCTCTCCAGATCAGTATTTATTATTCTCTGCATGTCAGTATTTATTGTATTCACAAGGTCATTATTTATTCTACTCTCCAGGTCAGTATTTATTGCACTCTCCAGGTCAGTATTTATTGTACTCTCCAGGTCAGTATTTATTACCCTCTCCAGGTCAGCATTTATTGTACTCTCCAGCTCAGTATTTATTGTACTCTCCAGGTCAGTATTTATTGTACTCTCCAGGGCAGTATTTAATGTACTGTCCAGGTCAGTATTTATTGCCCTATCCAAGTCAGTTTTTAACGTACTCTCCAGGTCAGTATTTTTTGTACTCTCCACGTCAGTATTTATTGTACTCTCCAGGTCAGTATTTATTGTACTCTCCAGGTAAGTATTTATTGTACTCTCCAGGTCAGTGTTTATTGTACTCTCCAGGTCAGTATTTATTACCCTCTCCAGGTCAGCATTTATTGTACTCTCCAGGTCAGTATTTATTGTACTCTTCAGGTCTGTATTTATTGTACTCTCCAGGGCAGTGTTTATTGCACTCTCCATGTCAGTATTTATTTACTTCTCCAGGTCAGTATTTATTACCCTCTCCAGGTCAGTATTTATTACCCGCTGCAGGTCTGTATTAATGGTATTCACCAGGTCAGTATATATTGTAAAGTCCAAGTCACTATTAATTGTACTCTCCTGGACAGTATTTATTGTACTCTCCAATTCAGTGTTTATTGTACTCTCCAGGTCAGTATTTATTTTACTCTCCAGGTCATTATTTATGTACTCTCCAGGTCAGTATTTATTGTACTCTCCAGGTCAGTATTTATTGCACTCTCCAGGTCAGTATTTATTGTACTCTCCAGGTCAGTATTTATTTTACTCTCCAGGTCAGTATTTATTGTACTCCCCAGCTCAATATATATTGTACTCTCCAGGTCCGCATTTATTGTACTCTCCAGGTCAGTATTTATTGTACTCTTCAGGTCTGTATTTATTGTACTCTAAAGGGATGTGTTTATTGTACTCTCCATGTCAGTATTTATTACTCTCTCCAGGTCAGTATTTATTGTACTCTCCAGGTCAGTATTTATTTACTTCTCCAGGTCAGTATTTACTACCCTCTCCAGGTCAGTATTTATTACCCGCTGCAGTTCTGTATTAATGGTACTCACCAGGTCAGTATTTATTGTAATCTCCAAGTCACTATTAATTGTACTCTCCAGGTCAGTATTTATTACCCTCTCCACGTCGGTATTTATTACCCTCTCCAATTCATTATTTATTGTAATCTCCAGGTCAGTACTTATTGTAATCTCCAGATCAGTATTTATTGTACTTCCAGGTCAGTATTTATTGTGCTCTCCAGGTCAGTATTTATTGTACTCTCTAGGTCAGTATTTATTGCCCACTCCAGATCATTATTTACTGTACTCTCCAGGTCAGTATTTATTGTACTCTCCAGGTCAGTATTTATTGTTCTCTCCTGGTCAGTATTTATTGGACACTCCAGATCAGTATTTATTGTACTCTCCAGGTCAGTATTGATTACCCTCTCCAGGTCAATTTTTATGGTACTCTCCAGGTCAGTATTTATTGTTCTCTCCAGGTCAGTGTTTATTGAACTCTCCAGGTTAGTATTGATTGTACTCTCCAGGTCAGCATTTATTGTACGATCCTGGTCAGTATTTATTACCCTCTCCAGGTTAGTATTTATTGTACTCTCCAGATCAGTATTTGTTGTACTCTCCAGGTCAGTATTTATTGTACTCTCCAGGTCAGTATTCATTGTACTCTCCAGGTCAGTATTTATTACCCTCTGCAGGTCAGTATTTATTGTACTCTCCAGCTCAGTATTTATTGTACTCTCCAGGTCAGTATTTATTGTACTCTCCAGGTCAGTATTCATTGTACTCTCCAGGGCAGTATTTAATGTACTGTCCAGGTCAGTATTTATTGCCCTATCCAAGTCAGTTTTTAATGTACTCTTCAGGTCAGTATTTTTTGTACTCTCCAGGTCAGTATTTATTGTACTCTCCAGGTCAGTATTTATTGTACTCTCCAGGTAAGTATTTATTGTACTCTCCAGGTCAGTGTTTATTGTACTCTCCAGGTCAGTATTTATTACCCTCTCCAGGTCAGCATTTATTGTACTCTCCAGGTCAGTATTTATTGTACTCTCCAGGTCAGTATTTATTGTAAACTCCAGGGCAGTATTTAATGTACTGTCCAGGTCAGTATTTATTGCCCTATCCAAGTCAGTTTTTAATGTACTCTCCAGGTCAGTATTTTTTGTACTCTCCAGGTCAGTATTTATTGTACTCTCCAGGTCAGTATTTATTGTACTCTCCAGGTAAGTATTTATTGTACTCTCCAGGTCAGTATTTATTACCCGCTGCAGGTCTGTATTAATGGTACTCACCAGGTCAGTATTTATTGTAATCTCCAAGTCACTATTAATTGTACTCTCCTGGACAGTATTTATTGTACTCTCCATGTCAGTATTTATTACTCTCTCCAGGTCAGTATTTATTGTACTCTCCAGGTCAGTATTTATTTACTTCTCCAGGTCGTATTTATTACCCTCTCCAGGTCAGTATTTATTACCCGCTGCAGGTCTGTATTAATGGTACTCACCAGGTCAGTATTTATTGTAATCTCCAAGTCACTATTAATTGTACTCTCCTGGACAGTATTTATTGTACTCTCCAATTCAGTTTTTATTGTACTCTCCAGGTCAGCATTTATTGTTCATTCCAGGTCAGTGTTTATTGTACTCTCCAGGTCAGTATTTATTTTACTCTCCAGGTCATTATTTATGTACTCTCCAGGTCAGTATTTATTGTACTCTCCAGGTCAGTATTTATTGTTCTCTGTATGTCAGTTTTTAATGTACTCTCCAGGTCAGTATTTATTGTACTCTCCAGGTCAGTATTTATTTTACTTTCCAGGTCAGTATTTATTGTACTCCCCAGGTCAATATATATTGTACTCTCCAGGTCAGTATTTATTCTACTCTCCAGGTCAGTATTTATTACCCTCTCCAGGTCAGTATTTATTGTACTCTCCAGCTCAATATTTATTGTACTCTCCAGGTCAGTATTTATTGTACTCTCCAGGTCAGTATTTATTGTACTTTCCAGGGCAATATTTAATGTACTGTCCAGGTCAGTATTTATTGCCCTATCCAAGTCAGTTTTTAATGTACTCTCCAGGTCAGTATTTTTTGTACTCTCCAGGTCAGTATTTATTGTACTCTCCAGGTCAGTATTTATTGTACTCTCCAGGTAAGTATTTGTTGTACTCTCCAGGTCAGTATTTATTACCCGCTGCAGGTCTGTATTAATGGTACTCACCAGGTCAGTATTTATTGTAATCTCCAAGTCACTATTAATTGTACTCTCCTGGACAGTATTTATTGTACTCTCCATGTCAGTATTTATTACTCTCTCCAGGTCAGTATTTATTGTACTCTCCAGGTCAGTATTTATTTACTTCTCCAGGTCGTATTTATTACCCTCTCCAGGTCAGTATGTATTACCCGCTGCAGGTCTGTATTAATGGTACTCACCAGGTCAGTATTTATTGTAATCTCCAAGTCACTATTAATTGTACTCTCCAGGTCAGTATTTATTACCCTCTCCACGTCGGTATTTATTACCCTCTCCAATTCATTATTTATTGTAATCTCCAGGTCAGTACTTATTGTAATCTCCAGATCAGTATTTATTGTACTTCCAGGTCAGTATTTATTGTGCTCTCCAGGTCAGTATTTATTGTAGTCTCTAGGTCAGTATTTATTGCCCACTCCAGATCATTATTTACTGTACTCTCCAGGTCAGTATTTATTGTACTCTCCAGGTCAGTATTTATTGTTCTCTACTGGTCAGTACTTATTGGACACTCCAGGTCAGTATTTATTGTACTCTCCAGGTCAGTATTTATTACCCTCTCCAGGTAAATTTTTATGGTACTCTCCAGGTCAGTATTTATTGTTCTCTCCAGGTCAGTGTTTATTGAACTCTCCAGGTTAGTATTGATTGTACTCTCCAGGTTAGCATTTATTGTACTCTCCTGGTCAGTATTTATTACCCTCTCCAGGTTAGCATTTATTGTACTCTCCAGATCAGTATTTGTTGTACTCTCCAGATAAGTATTGATTGTTCTCTGCATGTCAGTATTTATTGTTTTCACAAGGTCATTATTTATTCTACTCTCCAGGTCAGTATTTATTGCACTCTCCAGGTCAGTATTTATTGTACTCTCCAGGTCAGTATTTATTACCCTCTCCAGGTCAGTATTTATTGTACTCTCCAGCTCAATATTTATTGTACTCTCCAGGTCAGTATTTATTGTACTCTCCAGGTCAGTATTTATTGTACTCTCCAGGGCAGTATTTAATGTACTGTCCAGGTCAGTATTTATTGCCCTATCCAAGTCAGTTTTTAATGTACTCTCCAGGTCAGTATTTATTGCACTCTCCAGGTCAGTATTTATTGTACTCTCCAGGTCAGCATTTATTGTACTCTCCTGGTCAGTATTTATTACCCTCTCCAGGTTAGTATTTATTGTACTCTCCAGGTCAGTATTTGTTGTTCTCTCCAGATCAGTATTTATTATTCTCTGCATGTCAGTATTTATTGTATTCATAAGGTCATTATTTATTCTACTCTCCAGGTCAGTATTTATTGCACTCTCCAGGTCAGTATTTATTGTACTCTCCAGGTCAGTATTTATTACCCTCTCCAGGTCAGCATTTATTGTACTCTCCAGCTCAGTATTTATTGTACTCTCCAGGTCAGTATTTATTGTACTCTCCAGGGCAGTATTTAATGTACTGTCCAGGTCAGTATTTATTGCCCTATCCAAGTCAGTTTTTAACGTACTCTCCAGGTCAGTATTTTTTGTACTCTCCACGTCAGTATTTATTGTACTCTCCAGGTCAGTATTTATTGTACTCTCCAGGTAAGTATTTATTGTACTCTCCAGGTCAGTGTTTATTGTACTCTCCAGGTCAGTATTTATTACCCTCTCCAGGTCAGCATTTATTGTACTCTCCAGGTCAGTATTTATTGTACTCTTCAGGTCTGTATTTATTGTACTCTCCAGGGCAGTGTTTATTGCACTCTCCATGTCAGTATTTATTTACATCTCCAGGTCAGTATTTATTACCCTCTCCAGGTCAGTATTTATTACCCGCTGCAGGTCTGTATTAATGGTATTCACCAGGTCAGTATATATTGTAAAGTCCAAGTCACTATTAATTGTACTCTCCTGGACAGTATTTATTGTACTCTCCAATTCAGTGTTTATTGTACTCTCCAGGTCAGTATTTATTTTACTCTCCAGGTCATTATTTATGTACTCTCCAGGTCAGTATTTATTGTACTCTCCAGGTCAGTATTTATTGTACTCTCCAGGTCAGTATTTATTGCACTCTCCAGGTCAGTATTTATTGTACTCTCCAGGTCAGTATTTATTTTACTCTCCAGGTCAGTATTTATTGTACTCCCCAGCTCAATATATATTGTACTCTCCAGGTCCGCATTTATTGTACTCTCCAGGTCAGTATTTATTGTACTCTTCAGGTCTGTATTTATTGTACTCTAAAGGGATGTGTTTATTGTACTCTCCATGTCAGTATTTATTACTCTCTCCAGGTCAGTATTTATTGTACTCTCCAGGTCAGTATTTATTTACTTCTCCAGGTCAGTATTTACTACCCTCTCCAGGTCAGTATTTATTACCCGCTGCAGTTCTGTATTAATGGTACTCACCAGGTCAGTATTTATTGTAATCTCCAAGTCACTATTAATTGTACTCTCCACGTCAGTATTTATTACCCTCTCCACGTCGGTATTTATTACCCTCTCCAATTCATTATTTATTGTAATCTCCAGGTCAGTACTTATTGTAATCTCCAGATCAGTATTTATTGTACTTCCAGGTCAGTATTTATTGTGCTCTCCAGGTCAGTATTTATTGTACTCTCTAGGTCAGTATTTATTGCCCACTCCAGATCATTATTTACTGTACTCTCCAGGTCAGTATTTATTGTACTCTCCAGGTCAGTATTTATTGTTCTCTCCTGGTCAGTATTTATTGGACACTCCAGATCAGTATTTATTGTACTCTCCAGGTCAGTATTGATTACCCTCTCCAGGTCAATTTTTATGGTACTCTCCAGGTCAGTATTTATTGTTCTCTCCAGGTCAGTGTTTATTGAACTCTCCAGGTTAGTATTGATTGTACTCTCCAGGTCAGCATTTATTGTACGATCCTGGTCAGTATTTATTACCCTCTCCAGGTTAGTATTTATTGTACTCTCCAGATCAGTATTTGTTGTACTCTCCAGGTCAGTATTTATTGTACTCTCCAGGTCAGTATTCATTGTACTCTCCAGGTCAGTATTTATTACCCTCTGCAGGTCAGTATTTATTGTACTCTCCAGCTCAGTATTTATTGTACTCTCCAGGTCAGTATTTATTGTACTCTCCAGGTCAGTATTCATTGTACTCTCCAGGGCAGTATTTAATGTACTGTCCAGGTCAGTATTTATTGCCCTATCCAAGTCAGTTTTTAATGTACTCTTCAGGTCAGTATTTTTTGTACTCTCCAGGTCAGTATTTATTGTACTCTCCAGGTCAGTATTTATTGTACTCTCCAGGTAAGTATTTATTGTACTCTCCAGGTCAGTGTTTATTGTACTCTCCAGGTCAGTATTTATTACCCTCTCCAGGTCAGCATTTATTGTACTCTCCTCAGTATTTATTGTACTCCTCAGATCTGTATTTATTGTACTCTCCAGGGCAGTGTTTATTGTACTCTCCATGTCAGTATTTATTACTCTCTCCAGGTCAGTATTTATTGTACTCTCCAGGTCAGTATTTATTTACTTCTCCAGGTCGTATTTATTACCCTCTCCAGGTCAGTATTTATTACCCGCTGCAGGTCTGTATTAATGGTACTCACCAGGTCAGTATTTATTGTAATCTCCAAGTCACTATTAATTGTACTCTCGTGGACAGTATTTATTGTACTCTCCAATTCAGTTTTTATTGTACTCTCCAGGTCAGCATTTATTGTTCTCTCCAGGTCAGTGTTTATTGTACTCTCCAGGTCATTATTTATGTACTCTCCAGGTCAGTATTTATTGTACTCTCCAGGTCAGTATTTATTGCACTCTCCAGGTCAGTATTTATTGTACTCTCCAGGTCAGTATTTATTTTACTCTCCAGGTCAGTATTTATTGTACTCCACAGGTCAATATATATTGTACTCTCGAGGTCAGTATTTATTGTACTCTCCAAGTCATTATTTATTGTTCTCTCCAGATCAGTATTTATTGTACTCTCCAGGTCAGTATTTATTGTACTCTCCAGGTCAGTATTTATTGCCCTCTCCAGGTCAGTATTTATTATAATCTCCAGGTCAGTATTTATTACCCTCTCCACGTCGGTATTTATTACCCTCTCCAATTCATTATTTATTGTACTCTGCAATTCAGTATTTATTGTGCTCTACAGGTCAGTATTTATTGCCCTCTCCAGCTCAGTATTTATTGTTATCTCCAGGTCAGTACTTATTGTAATCTCCAGGTCAGTATTTATTGTACTTCCAGGTCAGTATTTATTGTGCTCTCCTGTTCAGTATTTATTTTACTCTCTAGGTCAGTATTTTTTGCCGACACCAGATCAGCATTTATTGTACTCTCCAGGTCAGTATTTATTGTACTCTCCAGGTCAGTATGTATTGTACTCATGAGGTCAATTGTTATGGTACTCTCCAGGTCAGTATTTATTGTTCTCTCCAGTTTAGTGTTTATTGTACTCTCCAGGTTAGTATTTATTGTTCTCTCCAGGTCAGTGTTTATTGTACTCTCCAGGTCAGTATTTAATGTACTCACCAGGTCTGTACTAATGACCCTCTCCAGGACAGTATTTATTGTAGTCTCCAGGTCAGTATTTATTGTACTCTCTAGATCAGTATTTATTGTACTCTCCAAGTCATTATTTATTGTACTCTGCAGGTAAGTATTTATTGTAGTCTCCAGGTCAGTATTTATTGTACTCTCCATGTCAGTATTTATTGCGCACTCCAGGTCAGTATTTATTGTACTCTCCAATTCAGTTTATATTGTAGTTTCCAGATCAGTATTTATTGTGCTCTCCAGATCAGTATTTATTGTACTCTCCATGTCAGTATTTATTGTAGTCTCCAGGTCAGTATTTATTGCCCTCTCATGGTCAGTATTTATGTATTCTGCAGGTCAGTATTTAATTTGCTCTCCAGGTCAGTATTTATTGTACTCCCCAGGTCAATATTTATTGTACTCTCCAGGTCAGTATTTATTGTACTCTCCAATTCATTATTTATTGTACTCTCCAGGTCAGTATTTATTGTACTCTCCAATTCAGTTTTTATTGTACTCTCCAGGTCAGATTTTATTGTACTCTCCAGATCAGTATTTATTCTACTCTCCAAGTCACTATTTATTGTACTCACCAGTTCAGTATTTATTGCCTTCTCCAGGTCAGTAATTATTGTACTCTCCAGGTCAGTATTTATTGTAGTCTCCAGGTCAGTATTTATTGCCTTTCATGGTCAGTATTTATTGTATTCTCCAGGTCAGTATTTATTTTACTCTCCAGGTCAGTATTTATTGTACTCCCCAGGTCAATATTAATTGTACTCTCTAGGTCAGTATTTATTGTACTCTCCAGGTAATTTTTATTGTACACTCCAGATCAGTATTTATTGTTCTCTGTATGTCATTATTTATTGTAATCACCAGGTCATTATTTATTCAACTCTCCAGGTCAGTATTTATTGCACTCTCCAGGTCAGTATTTATTGTACTCTCCAGGTCAGTATTTATTACACTCTCCAGGTCAGTATTGATTGTACTCTCCAGGTCAGTATTTATTGTACTCTCCAGATCAGTATATATTCTACTCTCCAGGTCAGTATTTATTGTACTCTCCAGGTCAGTATTTATTGCCCTCTCCAGGTCAGTGTTTATTGTAATCTCCAAGTCACTATTAATTGTACTCTCCTGGTCAGTATTTATTGTATTCTCCAATTCAGTTTTTATTGTACTCTCCAGGTCAGTATTTATTGTTCTCTCCAGGTCAGTACTTATTGGACACTCCAGGTCAGTATATATTGTACTCTCCAGGTCAGTATTTATTACCCTCTCCAGGTCAATTTTTATGGTACTCTCCAGGTCAGTATTTATTGTTCTCTCAGGATCAGGGTTTATTGAACTCTCCAGGTTAGTATTGATTGTAATCTCCAGGTCAGCACTTATTGTACTCTCCTGGTCAGTATTTATTACCCTCTCCAGGTTCGTATTTATTGTAATCTCCAGGTCAGTATTTGTTGTACTGTCCAGATCAGTATTGATTGTTCTCTGCATGTCAGTATTTATTGTATTCACAAGGTCATTATTTATTCTACTCTCCAGGTCAGTATTTATTGCACTCTCCAGGTCAGTATTTATTGTACTCTCCAGGTCAGTATTTATTACCCTCTCCAGGTCAGTATTTATTGTACTCTCCAGCTCAGTATTTATTGTACTCTCCAGGTCAGTACTTATTGTACTCTCCAGGTCAGTATTTATTGTACTCTCCAGGTCAGTATTTATTGTAAACTCCAGGGCAGTATTTAATGTACTGTCCAGGTCAGTATTTATTGCCCTATCCAAGTCAGTTTTTAATGTACTCTCCAGGTCAGTATTTTTTGTACTCTCCAGGTCAGTATTTATTGTACTCTCCAGGTCAGTATTTATTGTACTCTCCAGATATATATTTATTGTACTCTCCAGGTCAGTGTTTATTGTACTCTCCAGGTCAGTATTTATTACCCTCTCCAGGTCAGCATTTATTGTACTCTCCAGGTCAGTATTTATTGTACTCTTCAGGTCTGTATTTATTGTACTCTCCAGGTCAGTGTTTATTGTACTCTCCATGTCAGTATTTATTACTCTCTCCAGGTCAGTATTTATTGTACTCTCCCGGTCAGTATTTATTTACTTCTCCAGGTCAGTATTTATTACCCTCTCCAGGTCAGTATTTATTACCCGCTGCAGGTCTGTATTAATGGTACTCACCAGGTCAGTATTTATTGTAATCTCCAAGTCACTATTAATTGTACTCTCCTGGACAGTAATTATTGTACTCTCCAATTCAGTTTTTATTGTACTCTCCAGGTCAGTATTTATTGTTCTTTCCAGGTCAGTGTTTATTGTACTCTCCAGGTCAGTATTTATTTTACTCTCCAGGTCATTATTTATGTACTCTCCAGGTCAGTATTTATTGTACTCTCCAGGTCAGTATTTATTGCACTCTCCAATCAGTATTTATTGTACTCTCCAGGTCAGTATTTATTTTCCTTTCCAGGTCAGTATTTATTGTACTCCCTAGGTCAATATATATTGTACTCGCCAGGTCAGTATTTATTTTACTCTCCAAGTCATTATTTATTGTTCTCTCCAGATCAGTATTTATTGTACTCTCCAGGTCCGTATTTATTGTACTCTCCAGGTCAGTATTTATTGCCCTCTCCAGGTCAGTATTTATTATACTCTCCAGGTCAGTATTTATTACCCTGTCCACGTCGGTATTTATTACCCTCTCAAATTCATTATTTATTGTACTCTCCAGTTCAGTATTTATTGTGCTCTCCAGGTCAGTATTTATTGCCCTCTCCAGCTCAGTATTTATTGTAATCTCCAGGTCAGTATTTATTGTACTTCCAGGTCAGTATTTGTTGTTATCTGCATGTCAGTATTTATTGTATTCACAAGGTCATTATTTATACTACTCTCCAGGTCAGTATTTATTGCACTCTCCAGGTCAGTATTTATTGTACTCTCCAGGTCAGTATTTAATACCCTCTCCAGATCAGTATTTATTGTACTCTCCAGCTCAGTATTTATTGTACTCTCCAGGTCATTATTTATTGTACTCTCCAGGGCAGTATTTAATGAACTGTCCAGGTCAGTATTTATTGCCCTATCCAAGTCAGTTTTTAATTTACTCTCCAGGTCAGTATTTATTGTACTCTCCAGGTCAGTATTTATTGTACTCTCCAGGTCAGTATTTATTGTACTCTCCAGGTAAGTATGTATTGTACTCTCCAGGGCAGTGTTTATTGTTCTCTCCATGTCAGTATTTATTGTACTCTCCAGGTCAGTATTTATTGCACTCTCCAGGTCAGTATTTATTGTACTCTCCAGGTCAGTATTTATTTTACTCTCCAGGTCAGTATTTATTGTACTCCCCAGGTCAATATATATTGTACTCTCCAGGTCAGTATTTATTTTACTCTCCAGGTCAGTATTTATTTTACTCCCCAGGTCAATATATATTGTACTCTCCAGGTCAGTATTTATTGTACTCTCCAAGTCATTATTTATTGTTCTCTCCAGATCAGTATTTATTGTACTCTCCAGGTCAGTATTTATTGTACTCTCCAGGTCAGTATTTATTGCCCTCTCCAGGTCAGTATTTATTATACTCTCCAGGTCAGTATTTATTACCCTCTCCACGTCGGTATTTATTACCCTCTCCAATTCGTTATTTATTGTACTCTCCAATTCAGTATTTATTGTGCTCTCCAGGTCAGTATTTATTGCCCTCTCCAGCTCAGTATTTATTGTTATCTCCAGGTCAGTACTTATTGTAATCTCCAGGTCAGTATTTATTGTACTTCCAGGTCAGTATTTATTGTGCACTCCTGTTCAGTATTTATTTTACTCTCTAGGTCAGTATTTATTGCCCACGCCAGATCAGTATTTATTGTACTCTCCAGGTGAGTATTTATAGTACTCTCCAGGTCAGTATTTATTGTACTCATGAGTTCAATTTTTATGGTACTCTCCAGGTCAGTATTTATTGTTCTCTCCAGGTCAGTGTTTATTGTACTCTCCAGGTTAGTATTTATTGTTCTCTCCAGGTCAGTGTTTATTGTACTCTCCAGGTCAGTGTTTATTGTACTCTCCAGGTCAGTATTTAATGTACTCACCAGGTCTGTACTTATTACCCTCTCCAGGTCAGTATTTATTGTACTCTCCAGGTCAGTATTTATTGTACTCTCTAGATCAGTATTTATTGTACTCTCCAAGTCATTATTTATTGTACTCTGCAGGTAAGTATTTATTGTACTCTCCAATTCAGTTTTTATTGTACTTTCCAGATCAGTATTTATTGTGCTCTCCCGATCAGTATTTATTGTACTCTCCAGGTCAGTATTTATTGTACTCTCTAGGTCAGTATTTATTGCCCACTCCAGGTCAGTATTTATTGTACTCTCCAATTCAGTTTTTATTGTACTTTCCAGATCAGTATTTATTGTGCTCTCCAGATCAGTATTTATTGTACTCTCCATGTCAGTATTTATTGTAGTCACCAGGTCAGTATTTATTGCCCTCTCATGGTCAGTATTTTTTGTATTCTGCAGGTCAGTATTTAATTTACTCTCCAGGTCAGTATTTATTGTACTCCCCAGGTCAATATTTATTGTACTCTCCAGGTCAGTATATATTGTACTCTCCAATTCATTATTTATTGTACTCTCCAGGTCAGTATTTATTGTACTCTCCAATTCAGTTTTTATTGTACTCTCCAGATCAGTATTTATTCTACTCTCCAAGTCACTATTTAGTGTACTCACCAGTTCAGTATTTATTGCCTTCTCCAGATCAGTAATTATTGTACTCTCCAGGTCAGTATTTATTGTAGTCTCCAGGTCAGTATTTATTGCCTTCTCATGGTCAGTATTTATTGTATTCTCCAGGTCAGTATTTATTTTACTCTCCAGGTCAGTATTTATTGTACTCCCCAGGTCAATATTAATTGTACTCTCCAGGTCAGTATTTATTGTACTCTCCAGTCATTATTTATTGTGCTCTCCAGGTCAGTATTTATTGTACTCTCTAGGTCAGTATTTATTGTACTCTCCAGGTCAGTATTTATTGTACACTCCAGATCAGTATTTATTGTTCTCTGTATGTCATTATTTATTGTAATCACCAGGTCATTATTTATACTAATCTCCAGGTCAGTATTTATTGCACTCTCCAGGTCAGTATTTATTGTACTCTCCAGGTCAGTATTTATTAAGCTCTCCAGGTCAGTATTGATTGTACTCTCCAGGTCAGTATTTATTGTACTCTCCAAATCAGTATATATTCTACTCTCCAGGTCAGTATTTATTGTACTCTCCAGGTCAGTATTTATTGCCCCCTCCAGGTCAGTATTTATTGTAATCTCCAAGTCATTATTAATTGTACTCTCCTGGTCAGTATTTATTGTACTCTCCAATTCAGTTTTTATTGTACTCTCCGGGTCAGTATTTATTGTTCTCTCCAGGTCAGTGTTAATTTTACTCTCCAGGTCAGTATTTATTTTACTCTCCAGGTCATTATTTATGTACTCTCCAGGTCAGTATTTATTGTACTCTCCAGGTCAGTATTTATTGCACTCTACAGGTCAGTATTTATTGCACTCTCCAGGTCAGTATTTATTGTACTCTCCAGGTCAGTATTTATTGCCCTCTCCAGGTCATTAATTATTGTACTCACCAGGTCAGTATTTATTGTACTCACCAGGTCATTATTTATTGCCCTCTCCATGTCAGTATTTATTATACTCTCCAGGTCAGTATTTATTACACTCTCCACGTCGGTATTTATTACCCTCTCCAATTCATTATTTATTGTACTCTCCAGTTCAGCATTTATTGTGCTCTCCAGGTCAGTATTTATTGCCCTCTCCAGATCAGTATTTATTGTAATCTCCAGGTCAGTACTAATTGTAATCTCCAGGTCAGTATTTATTGTACTTCCAGGTCAGTATTTATTGTGCTCTCCAGGTCAGTATTTATTTTACTCTCAAGGTCCGTATTTATTGCCCACTCCAGATCAGTATTTATTGTACTCAACAGGTCAGTATTTATTGTACTCTCCAGGTCAGTATTTATTGTACTCTCCAGGTCAGTATTTATTGTACTCTCCAGGTCAGTACTTATTGGACTCTCCAGGACAGTATTTATTGAACTCTCCAGGTCAGTATTTATTGTACTCTCCAGGTCAGTACTTATTGTACTCTCCAGGTCAGTATTTATTGCACTCTCCAGGTCAGTATTTATTGTACTCTCCAGGTCAGTATTTATTACCCTCTCCAGTTCATTATTTATTGTACTCTCCAGCTCAGTATTTATTGTACTCTCCAGGTCAGTATTTATTGTACGCTCCAGGTCAGTATTTATTGTACTCTCCAGGTCAGTATTTATTTTACTCTCCAGGTCATTATTTATGTATTCACCAGGTCAGTATTTATTGTACTCTCCAGGTCAGTATTTATTGTACTCTCCAGGTCAGTATTTATTGTACTCTCCACGTCAGTATTTATTGTACTCTCCAGGTCAGTATTTATTGTACTCTCCAGTTCAGTATTTATTGTTCTCTGCATGTCAGTATTTATTGTATACACCAGGTCATTATTTATTGTACTCTCCAGCTCAGTATTTATTGGACTCTCCAGGTCAGTATTTATTTCCCTCTCCAGGTCAGTGTTTATTATACTCTCCAGGTCAGTATTTATTACCCTCTCCAGGTCAGTAGTTATTGTTCTCTCCAGGTCAGTATTTATTGTACTCTCTGGGTCAGTATTTATTGTACTCTCCAGGTCAGTACTTATTGGACTCTCCAGGTCAGCATCTATTGTACTCCCCAGGTCAGTACTTATTACAATCTCCAGCTCAATTTTTATGGTATCTCCAGGTCAGTATTTATTGTTCTCTCCAGGTCAGTTTTTATTGTACTCTCCAGGTTACTATTTATTGTACTCTCCAGGTCAGCATTTATTGTACTCTCCAGGTCAGTATTTATTACCCTCTCCAGGTTAGTGTTTATTGTATTCTCCAGGTCAGTACTTATTGTACTCTCCAGATCAGTATTTATTGTTCTCTGCATGTCAGTATTTATTGTATTCACCAGGTCATTATTTATTCGACTCTCCAGGTCAGTATTTATTGTACTCTCCAGGTCAGTATTTAGTACCCCCTGCAGGTCAGTATTTGTTGTACTCTCCAGCTCAGTATTTATTGTACTCTCCTGGTCAGTATTTATTGTACTCTCCAGGTCAGTATTTATTGTACTCTCCAGGTCAGTATTTATTGTACTCTCCAGTTCAGTATTTATTGTTCTCTCCAGGTCAGTACTTATTGGACTCTCCAGGTCAGTATTTATTGTACTCTCCAGGTCAGTATTTATTACCCTCTCCAGGTCAATTTTTATGGTACTCTCCAGGTCAGTATTTATTGTCCTCTCCAGGTCCGTGTTTATTGAACTCTCCAGGTTAGTATTGATTGTACTCTCCAGGTCAGCATTTATTGTACTCTCCAGGTCAGTATTTATTACCCTCTCCAGGTTCGTATTTATTGTACTCTCCAGGTCAGTATTTGTTGTACTCTCCAGATCAGTATTTATTTTTCTCTGCATGTCAGTATTTATTGTATTCACAAGGTCATTATTTATTCTACTCTCCAGGTCAGTATTTATTGCACTTTCCAGGTCAGTATTTATTGTACTCTCCATGTCAGTATTTATTACCCTCTCCAGGTCAGTATTTATTGTACTCTCCAGCTCAGTATTTATTGTACTCTCCAGGTCAGTATTTATTGTACTCTCCAGGTCAGTATTTATTGTACTCTCCAGGGCAGTATTTAATGTACTGTGCAGGTCAGTATTTATTGCCCTATCCAAGTCAGTTTTTAATGTACTCTCCAGGTCAGTATTTATTGTACTCTCCAGGTCAATATTTATTGTACTCTCCAGGTCAGTATTTATTGTACTCTCCAGGTAAGTATTTATTGTACTCTCCAGGTCAGTGTTTATTGTACTCTCCAGGTCAGTATTTATTACCCTCTCCAGGTCTGCATTTATTGTACTCTCCAGGTCAGTATTTATTGTACTCTTCAGGTCTGTATTTATTGTTCTCTCCAGGGCAGTGTTTATTGTACTCTCCATGTCAGTATTTATTACTCTCACAGGTCAGTATTTATTGTACTCTCCAGGTCAGTATGTATTTACTTCTCCAGGTCAGTATTTATTACCCTCTCCAGGTCAGTATTTATTACCCGCTGCAGGTCTGTATTAATGGTACTCACCAGGTCAGTATTTATTGTAATCTCCAAGTCACTATGAATTGTACTCTCCTGGACAGTATTTATTGTACTCTCCAATTCAGTTTTTATTGTACTCTCCAGGTAAGTATTTATTGTTCTCTCCAGGTCAGTGTTTATTGTACTCTCCAGGTCAATATTTATTTTTATCTCCAGGTCATTATTAATGTACTCTCCAGGTCAGTATGTATTGTACTCTCCAGGTCAGTATTTATTGCACTCTCCAGGTCAGTATTTATTGTACTCTCCAGGTCAGTACTTATTTTACTCTCCAGGTCAGTATTTATTGTACTCCCCAGGTCAATATATATTGTACTCTCCAAGTCAGTATTTATTGTACTCTCCAAGTCATTATTTATTGTTCTCTCCAGATCAGTATTTATTGTACTCTCCAGGTCAGTATTTATTGTACTCTCCAGGTCAGTATTTATTGCCCTCTCCAGGTCAGTATATATTATACTCTCCAGGTCAGTATTTATTATCCTGTCCTCGTCGGTATTTATTACCCTCTCCAATTCATTATTTATTGTACTCTCTAGTTCAGTATTTATTGTGCTCTCCAGGTCAGTATTTATTGCCCTCTCCAGCTCAGTATTTATTGTAATCTCCAGGTCAGTACTTATTGTACTCTCCAGATCAGTATTTATTGTTCTCTGCATGTCAGTATTTATTATATTCACCAGGTCATTATTTATTCGACTCTCCAGGTCAATATTTATTGTACCCTCAAGGTCAGTATGTATTGTACTCTCCAGGTCAGTATTTCGTACCCCCTGCAGGTCAGTATTTATTGTACTCTCCAGCTCAGTATTTATTGTACTCTCCTGGTCAGTATTTATTGTACTCTCCAGGTCAGTATTTATTGTACTCTCCAGGTCAGTATTTATTGTACTCTCCAGTTCAGTATTTATTGTTCTCTCCAGGTCAGTACTTATTGGACTCTCCAGGTCAGTATTTATTGTACTCTCCAGGTCAGTATTTATTACCCTCTCCAGGTCAATTTTTATGGTACTCTCCAGGTCAGTATTTATTGTCCTCTCCAGGTCCGTGTTTATTGAACTCTCCAGGTTAGTATTGATTGTACTCTCCAGGTCAGCATTTATTGTACTCTCCAGGTCAGTATTTATTACCCTCTCCAGGTTCGTATTTATTGTACTCTCCAGGTCAGTATTTGTTGTACTCTCCAGATCAGTATTTATTTTTCTCTGCATGTCAGTATTTATTGTATTCACAAGGTCATTATTTATTCTACTCTCCAGGTCAGTATTTATTGCACTTTCCAGGTCAGTATTTATTGTACTCTCCATGTCAGTACTTATTACCCTCTCCAGGTCAGTATTTATTGTACTCTCCAGCTCAGTATTTATTGTACTCTCCAGGTCAGTATTTATTGTACTCTCCAGGTCAGTATTTATTGTACTCTCCAGGGCAGTATTTAATGTACTGTGCAGGTCAGTATTTATTGCCCTATCCAAGTCAGTTTTTAATGTACTCTCCAGGTCAGTATTTATTGTACTCTCCAGGTCAAAATTTATTGTACTCTCCAGGTAAGTATTTATTGTACTCTCCAGGTAAGTATTTATTGTACTCTCCAGGTCAGTGTTTATTGTACTCTCCAGGTCAGTATTTATTACCCTCTCCAGGTCTGCATTTATTGTACTCTTCAGGTCTGTATTTATTGTTCTCTCCAGGGCAGTGTTTATTGTACTCTCCATGTCAGTATTTATTACTCTCACAGGTCAGTATTTATTGTACTCTCCAGGTCAGTATGTATTTACTTCTCCAGGTCAGTGTTTATTACCCTCTCCAGGTCAGTATTTATTACCCGCTGCAGGTCTGTATTAATGGTACTCACCAGGTCAGTATTTATTGTAATCTCCAAGTCACTATTAATTGTACTCTCCTGGACAGTATTTATTGTACTCTCCAATTCAGTTTTTATTGTACTCTCCAGGTAAGTATTTATTGTTCTCTCCAGGTCAGTGTTTATTGTACTCTCCAGGTCAATATTTATTTTTATCTCCAGGTCATTATTAATGTACTCTCCAGGTCAGTATTTATTGTACTCTCCAGGTCAGTATTTATTGCACTCTCCAGGTCAGTATTTATTGTACTCTCCAGGTCAGTACTTATTTTACTCTCCAGGTCAGTATTTATTGTACTCCCCAGGTCAATATATATTGTACTCTCCAAGTCCGTATTTATTGTACTCTCCAGGTCAGTATTTATTTTTATCTCCAGGTCATTATTAATGTACTCTCCAGGTCAGTATTTATGTACTCTCCAGGTCAGTATTTATTGTACTCTCCAGGTCAGTATTTATTGCCCTCTCCAGGTCAGTATATATTATACTCTCCAGGTCAGTATTTATTATCCTGTCCTCGTCGGTATTTATTACCCTCTCCAATTCATTATTTATTGTACTCTCTGGTTCAGTATTTATTGTGCTCTCCAGGTCAGTATTTATTGCCCTCTCCAGGTCAGTACTTATTGTAATCTCCAGGTCAGTATTTATTATTCTCTGCATGTCAGTATTTATTGTATTCACAAGGTCATTATTTATTCTACTCTCCAGGTCAGAATTTATTGCACTCTCCATGTCAGTATTTATTGTACTCTCCAGGTCAGTATTTAATACCCTCTCCAGGTCAGTATTTATTGTACTCTCCAGCTCAGTATTTATTGTACTCTCCAGGTCAGTATTTATTGTACTCTCCAGGGCAGTATTTAATGTACTGTCCAGGTCAGTATTTATTGCCCTATCCAAGTCAGTTTTTAATGTACTCTCCAGGTCAGTATTTATTGTACTCTCCAGGTCAGTATGTATTGTACTCTCCAGGTCAGTATTTATTGTACTCTCCAGGTAAGTATTTATTGTACTCTCCAGGTCAGTGTTTATTGTACTCTCCAGGTCAGCATTTATTACCCTTTCCAGGTCAGCATTTATTGTACTCTCCAGGTCAGTGTTTATTAACCTCTCCAGGTCTGTATTTAATGTACTCTCCAGGGCAGTGTTTATTGTACTCTCCATGTCAGTATTTATTACTCTCTCCAGGTCAGTATTTATTGTACTCACAGGTCAGTATTTATTTCCTTCTCCAGGTCAGTATTTATTACCCTCTCCAGGTCAGTATTTATTACCCGCTGCAGGTCTGTATTTATGGTACTCACCAGGTCAGTATTTATTGTAATCTCCAAGTTACTATTAATTGTATCTCCTGGACAGTATTTATTGTACTCTCCAATTCAGTTTTTATTGTACTCTCCAGGTCAGTATTTATTGTTCTCTCCAGGTCACTGTTTATTGTACTCTCCAGGTCAGTATTTATTTTGCTCTCCAGGTCATTGTTATGTACTCTCCAGGTCAGTATTTATTGTACTCTCCAGGTCAGTATTTATTGCACTCTCCAGGTCAGTATTTATTGTATTCTTCAGGTCAGTATTTATTTTACTCTCCAGGTCAGTATTTATTGTACTCCGCATGTCAATAATATATTGAACTCTCCAGGTCAGTATTTATTGCACTCTCCAGGTCAGTATTTATTGTGCTCTCCAGGTCAGTATTTATTACCCTCTCCAGTTCATTATTTATTGTACTCTCCAGCTCAGTATTTATTGTACTCTCCAGGTCAGTATTTATTGTACTCTCCAGGTCAGTATTTATTGTACTCTCCAGGTCAGTATTTATTTTACTCTCCAGGTCATTATTTATGTATTCACCAGGTCAGTATTTATTGTACTCTCCAGGTCAGTATTTATTGTACTCTCCAGGTCAATATTTATTGTACTCTCCACGTCAGTATTTATTGTACTCTCCAGGTCAGTATTTATTGTACTCTCCAGTTCAGTATTTATTGTTCTCTGCATGTCAGTATTTATTGTATTCACCAGGTCATTATTTATTCTACTCTCCAGGTCAGTATTTATTGTACTCTCTGGGTCAGTTTTTATTTTACTCTCCAGGACATTATTTATGTATTCACCAGGTCATTATTTATTGTACTCTCCAGCTCAGTATTTATTGGACTCTCCAGGTCAGTATTTATTGCCCTCTCCAGGTCAGTGTTTATTATACTCTCCAGGTCAGTATTTATTACCCTCTCCAGGTCAGTAGTTATTGTTCTCTCCAGGTCAGTATTTATTGTACTCTCTGGGTCAGTATTTATTGTACTCTCCAGGTCAGTACTTATTGGACTCTCCAGGTCAGCATCTATTGTACTCCCAGGTCAGTACTTATTACAATCTCCAGCTCAATTTTGATGGTATCTCCAGGTCAGTATTTATTGTTCTCTCCAGGTCAGTTTTTACTGTACGCTCCAGGTTACTATTTATTGTACTCTCCAGGTCAGCATTTATTGTACTCTCCAGGTCAGTATTTATTACCCTCTCCAGGTTAGTGTTTATTGTACTCTCCAGGTCAGTATTTATTTTACTCTCCAGATCAGTATTTATTGTTCTCTGCATGTCAGTATTTATTGTATTCACCAGGTCATTATTTATTCGACTCTCCAGGTCAATATTTATTGTACCCTCAAGGTCAGTATTTATTGTACTCTCCAGGTCAGTATTTAGTACCCCCTGCAGGTCAGTATTTATTGTACTCTCCAGCTCAGTATTTATTGTACTCTCCTGGTCAGTATTTATTGTACTCTCCAGGTCAGTATTTATTGTACTCTCCAGGTCAGTATTTATTGTACTCTCCAGTTCAGTATTTATTGTTCTCTCCAGGTCAGTACTTATTGGACTCTCCAGGTCAGTATATATTGTACTCTCCAGGTCAGTATTTATTACCCTCTCCAGGTCAATTTTTATGGTACTCTCCAGGTCAGTATTTATTGTCCTCTCCAGGTCCGTGTTTATTGAACTCTCCAGGTTAGTATTGATTGTACTCTCCAGGTCAGCATTTATTGTACTCTCCAGGTCAGTATTTATTACCCTCTCCAGGTTCGTATTTATTGTACTCTCCAGGTCAGTATTTGTTGTACTCTCCAGATCAGTATTTATTTTTCTCTGCATGTCAGTATTTATTGTATTCACAAGGTCATTATTTATTCTACTCTCCAGGTCAGTATTTATTGCACTTTCCAGGTCAGTATTTATTGTACTCTCCATGTCAGTGTTTATTACCCTCTCCAGGTCAGTATTTATTGTACTCTCCAGCTCAGTATTTATTGTACTCTCCAGGTCAGTATTTATTGTACTCTCCAGGTCAGTATTTATTGTACTCTCCAGGTCAGTATTTATTGTACTCTCCAGGTCATTATTTATTTTACTCTCCAGGTCATTATTTATGTATTCACCAGGTCAGTATTTATTGTACTCTCCAGGTCAGTATTTATTGTACTCTCCAGGTCAGTATTTATTGTACTCTCCACGTCACTATTTATTGTACTCTCCAGGTCAGTATTTATTGTACTCTCCAGTTCAGTATTTATTGTTCTCTGCATGTCAGTATTTATTGTATTCACCAGGTCATTATTTATTCTACTCTCCAGGTCAGTATTTATTGTACTCTCTGGGTCAGTTTTTATTTTACTCTCCAGGACATTATTTATGTATTCACCAGGTCATTATTTATTGTACTCTCCAGCTCAGTATTTATTGGACTCTCCAGGTCAGTATTTATTGCCCTCTCCAGGTCAGTGTTTATTATACTCTCCAGGTCAGTATTTATTACCCTCTCCAGGTCAGTAGTTATTGTTCTCTCCAGGTCAGTATTTATTGTACTCTCTGGGTCAGTATTTATTGTAATCTCCAGGTCAGTACTTATTGGACTCTCCAGGTCAGCCTCTATTGTACTCCCCAGGTCAGTACTTATTACAATCTCCAGCTCAATTTTTATGGTATCTCCAGGTCAGTATTTATTGTTCTCTCCAGGTCAGTTTTTATTGTACTCTCCAGGTTACTATTTATTGTACTCTCCAGGTCAGCATTTATTGTACTCTCCAGGTCAGTATTTATTACCCTCTCCAGGTTAGTGTTTATTGTATTCTCCAGGTCAGTATTTATTGTACTCTCCAGATCAGTATTTATTGTTCTCTGCATGTCAGTATTTATTGTATTCACCAGGTCATTATTTATTCGACTCTCCAGGTCAATATTTATTGTACCCTCAAGGTCAGTATTTATTGTACTCTCCAGGTCAGTATTTAGTACCCCCTGCAGGTCAGTATTTATTGTACTCTCCAGCTCAGTATTTATTGTACTCTCCTGGTCAGTATTTATTGTTCTCCAGGTCAGTATTTATTGTACTCTCCAGGTCAGTATTTATTGTACTCTCCAGTTCAGTATTTATTGTTCTCTCCAGGTCAGTACTTATTGGACTCTCCAGGTCAGTATTTATTGTACTCTCCAGGTCAGTATTTATTACCCTCTCCAGGTCAATTTTTATGGTACTCTCCAGGTCAGTATTTATTGTCCTCTCCAGGTCCGTGTTTATTGAACTCTCCAGGTTAGTATTGATTGTACTCTCCAGGTTCGTATTTATTGTACTCTCCAGGTCAGTATTCGTTGTACTCTCCAGATCAGTATTTATTTTTCTCTGCATGTCAGTATTTATTGTATTCACAAGGTCATTATTTATTCTACTCTCCAGGTCAGTATTTATTGCACTTTCCAGGTCAGTATTTATTGTACTCTCCATGTCAGTATTTATTACCCTCTCCAGGTCAGTATTTATTGTACTCTCCAGCTCAGTATTTATTGTATTCTCCAGGTCAGTATTTATTGTACTCTCCAGGTCAGTATTTATTGTACTCTCCAGGGCAGTATTTAATGTACTGTCCAGGTCAGTATTTATTGCCCTATCCAAGTCAGTTTTTAATGTACTCTCCAGGTCAGTATTTATTGTACTCTCCAGGTCAGTATTTATTGTACTCTCCAATTCAGTATTTATTGTACTCTCCAGGTAAGTATTTATTGTACTCTCCAGGTCAGTATTTATTGTACTCTTCAGGTCTGTATTTATTGTACTCTCCAGGGCAGTGTTTATTGTACTCTCCATGTCAGTATTTATTACTCTCACAGGTCAGTATTTATTGTACTCTCCAGGTCAGTATGTATTTACTTCTCCAGGTCAGTATTTATTACCCTCTCCAGGTCAGTATTTATTACCCGCTGCAGGTCTGTATTAATGGTACTCACCAGGTCAGTATTTATTGTAATCTCCAAGTCACTATTAATTGTACTCTCCTGGACAGTATTTATTGTACTCTCCAATTCAGTTTTTATTGTACTCTCCAGGTAAGTATTTATTGTTCTCTCCAGGTCAGTGTTTATTGTACTCTCCAGGTCAATATTAATTTTATCTCCAAGTCATTATTAATGTACTCTCCAGGTCAGTATTTATTGTACTCTCCAGGTCAGTATTTATTGCACTCTCCAGGTCAGTATTTATTGTACTCTCCAGGTCAGTACTTATTTTACTCTCCAGGTCAGTATTTATTGTACTCCCCAGGTCAATATATATTGTACTCTCCAAGTCAGTATTTATTGTACTCTCCAAGTCATTATTTATTGTTCTCTCCAGATCAGTATTTATTGTACTCTCCAGGTCAGTATTTATTGTACTCTCCAGGTCAGTATTTATTGCCCTCTCCAGGTCAGTATTTATTATAATCTCCAGGTCAGTATTTATTATCCTGTCCTCGTCGGTATTTATTACCCTCTCCAATTCATTATTTATTGTACTCTCCAGTTCAGTATTTATTGTGCTCTCCAGGTCAGTATTTATTGCCCTCTCCAGCTCAGTATTTATTGTAATCTCCAGATCAGTACTTATTGTAATCTCCAGGTCAGTATTTATTATTCTCTGCATGTCAGTATTTATTGTATTCACAAGGTCATTATTTATTCTACTCTCCAGGTCAGAATTTATTGCACTCTCCAGGTCAGTATTTATTGTACTCTCCAGGTCAGTATTTAATACCCTCTCCAGGTCAGTATTTATTGTACTCTCCAGCTCAGTATTTATTGTACTCTCCAGGTCAGTATTTATTGTACTCTCCAGGGCAGTATTTAATGTACTGTCCAGGTCAGTATTTATTGCCCTATCCAAGTCAGTTTTTAATGTACTCTCCAGGTCAGTATTTATTGTACTCTCCAGGTCAGTATTTATTGTACTCTCCAGGTCAGTATTTATTGTACTCTCCAGGTAAGTATATATTGTACTCTCCAGGTCAGTGTTTATTGTACTCTCCAGGTCAGCATTTATTACCCTTTCCAGGTCAGCATTTATTGTACTCTCCAGGTCAGTGTTTATTACCCTCTCCAGGTCTGTATTTAATGTACTCTCCAGGGCAGTGTTTATTGTACTCTCCATGTCAGTATTTATTACTCTCTCCAGGTCAGTATTTATTGTACTCACAGGTCAGTATTTATTTCCTTCTCCAGGTCAGTATTTATTACCCTCTCCAGGTCAGTATTTATTACCCGCTGCAGGTCTGTATTTATGGTACTCACCAGGTCAGTATTTATTGTAATCTCCAAGTTACTATTAATTGTACTCTCCTGGACAGTATTTATTGTACTCTCCAATTCAGTTTTTATTGTACTCTCCAGGTCAGTATTTATTGTTCTCTCCAGGTCAGTGTTTATTGTACTCTCCAGGTCAGAATTTATTTTGCTCTCCAGGTCATTGTTATGTACTCTCCAGGTCAGTATTTATTGTACTCTCCAGGTCAGTATTTATTGCACTCTCCAGGTCAGTATTTATTGTATTCTTCAGGTCAGTATTTATTTTACTCTCCAGGTCAGTATTTATTGTACTCCGCATGTCAATAATATATTGTACTCTCCAGGTCAGTATTTATTGTACTCTCCAAGTCATTATTTGTTGTTCTCTCCAGATCAGTATTTATTGTACTCTCCAGGTCAGTATTTATTGCCCTCTCCAGGTCAGTATTTATTCTACTCTCCAGGTCAGTATTTATTACCCTCTCCACGTCGGTATTTATTACCATCTCCAATTCATTATTTATTGTACTCTCCAGTTCAGTATTTATTGTGCTCTCCAGGTCAGTATATATTGCCCTCTCCAGATCAGTATTAATTGTAATCTCCAGGTCAGTACTTATTGTAATCTCCAGGTCAGTATTTATTCAACTTCCATGTCAGTATTTATTGTGCTCTCCAGGTCAGTATTTATTTTACTCTCCACGTCAGTATTTATTGCCCACTCCAGATCAGTATTTACTGTACTCTCCAGGTCAGTACTTATTGGACTCTCCAGGTGAGTATTTATTGTACTCTCCAGGTCAGTATTTATTACCCTCTCCAGGTCAATTATTATGGTACTCTCTAGGTCAGTATTTATTGTTCTCTCCAGGTCAGCATTTATTGTACTCTCCAGGTCAGTATTTATTACCGTCTCCAGGTTAGTATTTATTGTACTCACCAGGTCAGTATTTGTTGTACTCTCCAGATCAGTATTTATTGTTCTCTGCATGTCAGTATTTATTGTATTCACCAGGTCATTATTTATTCTACTCTCCAGGTCAGTATTTATTGCACTCTCCAGGTCAGTATTTATTGTACTCTCCAGGTCAGTATTTATTACCCTCTCCAGGTCATTATTTATTGTACTCTCCAGCTCAGTATTTATTGTACTCTCCAGGACAGTAGTTATTGTACTCTCCAGGTCAGTATTTATTGTACTCTACAGGTCAGTATTTATTTTACTCTCCAGGTCATTATTAATGTACTCTCCAGGTCAGTATTTATTGTACTCTCCAGGTCAGTATTTATTGCACTCTCCAGGTCAGTATTTATTGTACTCTCCACGTCAGTATTTATTGTACTCTCCAGGTCAGTATTTATTACCTTCTCCAGGTTAGTATTTATTGTACTCTCCAGGTCAGTATTTATTGTACTCTCCAGATCAGTATTTATTGTTCTCTGCATGTCAGTATTTATTGTATTCACCAGGTCATTATTTATTCTACTCTCCAGGTCAGTATTTATTACCCTCTCCAGGTCATTATTTATTGTACTCTCCAGCTCCGTATTTATTGTACTCTCCAGGTCAGTATTTATTGTCCTCTCCAGATCAGTATTAATTGTAATCTCCAGGTCAGTACTTATTGTAATCTCCAGGTCAGTATTTATTCAACTTCCATGTCAGTATTTATTGTGCTCTCCAGGTCAGTATTTATTTTACTCTCCACGTCAGTATTTATTGCCCACTCCAGATCAGTATTTACTGTACTCTCCAGGTCAGTACTTATTGGACTCTCCAGGTGAGTATTTATTGTACTCTCCAGGTCAGTATTTATTACCCTCTCCAGGTCAATTATTATGGTACTCTCTAGGTCAGTATTTATTGTTCTCTCCAGGTCAGCATTTATTGTACTCTCCAGGTCAGTATTTATTACCGTCTCCAGGTTAGTATTTATTGTACTCACCAGGTCACTATTTGTTGTACTCTCCAGATCAGTATTTATTGTTCTCTGCATGTCAGTATTTATTGTATTCACCAGGTCATTATTTATTCTACTCTCCAGGTCAGTATTTATTGCACTCTCCAGGTCAGTATTTATTGTACTCTCCAGGTCAGTATTTATTACCCTCTCCAGGTCATTATTTATTGTACTCTCCAGCTCAGTATTTATTGTACTCTCCAGGACAGTAGTTATTGTACTCTCCAGGTCAGTATTTATTGTACTCTACAGGTCAGTATTTATTTTACTCTCCAGGTCATTATTAATGTACTCTCCAGGTCAGTATTTATTGTACTCTCCAGGTAAGTATTTATTGCACTCTCCAGGTCAGTATTTATTGTACTCTCCACGTCAGTATTTATTGTACTCTCCAGGTCAGTATTTATTACCTTCTCCAGGTTAGTATTTATTGTACTCTCCAGGTCAGTATTTATTGTACTCTCCAGATCAGTATTTATTGTTCTCTGCATGTCAGTATTTATTGTATTCACCAGGTCATTATTTATTCTACTCTCCAGGTCAGTATTTATTACCCTCTCCAGGTCATTATTTATTGTACTCTCCAGCTCCGTATTTATTGTACTCTCCAGGTCAGTATTTATTGTCCTCTCCAGATCAGTATTAATTGTAATCTCCAGGTCAGTACTTATTGTAATCTCCAGGTCAGTATTTATTCAACTTCCATGTCAGTATTTATTGTGCTCTCCAGGTCAGTATTTATTTTACTCTCCACGTCAGTATTTATTGCCCACTCCAGATCAGTATTTACTGTACTCTCCAGGTCAGTACTTATTGGACTCTCCAGGTGAGTATTTATTGTACTCTCCAGGTCAGTATTTATTACCCTCTCCAGGTCAATTATTATGGTACTCTCTAGGTCAGTATTTATTGTTCTCTCCAGGTCAGCATTTATTGTACTCTCCAGGTCAGTATTTATTACCGTCTCCAGGTTAGTATTTATTGTACTCACCAGGTCAGTATTTGTTGTACTCTCCAGATCAGTATTTATTGTTCTCTGCATGTCAGTATTTATTTTATTCACCAGGTCATTATTTATTCTACTCTCCAGGTCAGTATTTATTGCACTCTCCAGGTCAGTATTTATTGTACTCTCCAGGTCAGTATTTATTACCCTCTCCAGGTCATTACTTATTGTACTCTCCAGCTCAGTATTTATTGTACTCTCCAGGACAGTAGTTATTGTACTCTCCAGGTCAGTATTTATTGTACTCTACAGGTCAGTATTTATTTTACTCTCCAGGTCATTATTAATGTACTCTCCAGGTCAGTATTTATTGTACTCTCCAGGTCAGTATTTATTGCACTCTCCAGGTCAGTATTTATTGTACTCTCCACGTCAGTATTTATTGTACTCTCCAGGTCAGTATTTATTACCTTCTGCAGGTTAGTATTTATTGTACTCTCCAGGTCAGTATTTATTGTACTCTCCAGATCAGTATTTATTGTTCTCTGCATGTCAGTATTTATTGTATTCACCAGGTCATTATTTATTCTACTCTCCAGGTCAGTATTTATTGTACTCTCCAGGTCAGTATTTATTTTACTCTCCAGGTCATTATTTATGTACTCTCCAGGTCAGAATTTATTGTACTCTCCAGGTCAGTATTTATTGCACTCTCCTGGTCAGTATTTATTGTACTCTCCACGTCAGTATTTATTGTACTCTCCAGGTCAGTATTTATTGCACTCTCCAGGTCACTATTTATTGTACTCTCCAGGTCAGTATTTATTGTACACTCCATGTCAGTATTTATTGTATTCTCCAGGTCAGTATTTATTTTACTCTCCAGGTCAGTATTTATTTTACTCCCCAGGTCAGTCTTTATTATACTCTCCAGGTCATTATTTATTGTGCTCTCCAGGTCAGTATGTATTGTCCTCTCCAGGTCAGTATTTATTGCTCTCTCCAGGTCAGTGTTTATTATACTCTACAGATCTGTATTTATTACCCTCTCCAGGTCAGTGTTTATTGTATTCTCCAGGTCAGTATTTATTTTACTCTCCTGTTCTGTATTCATTGTACTCTTCAGGTCACTATTTATTACCCTCTCCATTTCAGTATTTGTTTTACTCCCCAGGTCAGCATTTGTTATCATCTCCAGGGCAGCATATATTGTACTCTCCAGATCAATATTTATTGTACTCTCTGGGTCAGTATATATTGTACTCTCCAGGTCAGTTCTTATTGGACTCTCCAGGTCAGCATTTATTGTACTCTCCAGGTCAGTACTTATTACCCTCTCCAGCTCAGTTTTTATTGTATCTCCAGGTCAGTATTTATTGTTCTCTCCAGGTTACTATTTATTGTACTCTCCAGGTCAGCAGTTATTGTACTCTCCAGGTCAGTATTTATTACACTCTCCAGGTTAGTGTTTATTGTACTCTCCAGGTCAGTATTTATTGTACTCTCCAGATCAGTATTTATTGTTCTCTGCATGTCAGTATTTATTGTATTCACCAGGTCATTATTTATTCGACTCTCCAGGTCAATATTTATTGCACCCTCAAGGTCAGTATTTATTTTACTCTCCAGGTCAGTATTTAATACCCCCTGCAGGTCAGTATTTATTGTACTCTCCAGCTCAGTATTTATTGTACTCTCCATGTCAGTATTTACTGTACTGTCCAGGTCAGTATTTATTGCCCTATCCAAGTCAGTATTTATTGTACTCTCCAAGTCAGTATTTATTGTACTGTGCAGGTTAGTATTTATTGCCCTCTCCAGGTTAGCATTTATTTTACTCCAAGGTCAGTATTTTTTGTATTCTCCAGGTCAGTATTTATTACCCTCTCCAGGTAATTATTTATTGTACTCATCAGGTCAGTAATTATAGTACTCTCCAGATCAGTACTTATTACCCTCTCCAGGTCAGTATTTATTGTACTCTCCAGGTCAGTATTTATTGTACTCTCCAGGTCCGTATTTATTATACTCTCCAGGTCAGTATTTGTTGTAGTCTCCAGGTCAGTATTTATTACCCTCTCAAGGTCAGTATTTATTGTACTCTCCAGGTCCGTATTTATTTCTCTCTCCAGGGCAGTATTTATTACCCTCTCCATGTCTGTATTTATTGTACTCCCCATGTCAGTATTTATTGTACTCTCCAGGTCAGTATTTATTGCGCTCTCCAGGTCAGTATTTATTGTACTCTCCAGGTCAGTACTTATTGTACTCTCCAGATCAGTATTTATTGTACTCTCCATGTCAGTATTTATTGTAGTCTCCAGGTCAGTATTTATTGCCCTCTCATGGTCAGTATTTTTTGTATTCTGCAGTTCAGTATTTATTTTACTCTCCAGGTCAGTATTTATTGTACTCCCCAGGTCATTATTTATTGTGCTCTCCAGGTCAGTATTTATTGTACTCTCTAGGTCAGTATTTATTGTACTCTCCATGTCAGTATTTATTGTACTCTCCAGATCAGTATTTATTGTTCTCTGTATGTCAGTATTTATTGTATTCACCAGGTCATTATTTATTCTATTCTCCAGGTCAGTATTTATTGTACTCTCCAGGTCAGTATTTATTAACCTCTCCAGGTCAGTATTGATTGTACTCTCTAGGTCAGTATTTATTGTACTCTTCAGATCAGTGTTTATTCTACTCTCCAGGTCAGTATTTATTGTACTCTCCAGGTCAGTATTTATTGCCCTCTCCAGGTCAGTATTTATTGTAATCTCCAAGTCACTATTAATTGTACTCTACTGGTCAGTATTTATTGTACTCTCCTATTCAGTTTTTATTGTACTCTCCAGGTCAGTATTTATTGTTCTCCCCAGGTCAGTGTTTATTGTACTCTCCAGGTCAGTATTTATTTTACTCTCCATTTCATTATTTATGTACTCTCCAGGTCAGTATTTATTGTACTCTCCAGGTCAGTATTTATTGCACTCTACAGGTCAGTATTTATTGTACTCTCCAGGTCAGTATATATTGTAATCTCCAGGTCAGTATTTATTGCCCTCTCCAGGTCAGTAATTATTGCACTCTCCAGGTCAGTATTTATTGTAGTCTCCAGGTCAGTATTTATTGCCTTCTCATGGTCAGTATTGATTGTATTCTTCAGGTCAGTATTTATTTTACTCTCCAGGTCAGTATTTATTGTACTCCGCAGGTCAATATATATTGTACTCTCCAGGTCAGTATTGATTGTACTCTCCAATCACTATTTATTTTACACTCCATGACAGTATTTATTGTATTCTCCAGGTCAGTATTTATTTTACTCTCCAGGTCAGTATTTATTTTACTCCACAAGTCAGTATTCATTATACTCTCCAGGTCATTATTTATTGTGCTCTCCAGGTCAGTATGTATTGTACTCTCCAGGTCAGTGTTTATTGCTCTCTAGGTCAATGTTTATTATAATCTACAGATCTGTATTTATTACCCTCACCAGGTCAGTGTTTATTGTATTCTCCAGGTCAGTATTTATTTTACTCTCCAGTTCTGTATTCATTGTACTCTTCAGGTCACTATTTATTACCCTCTCCATTTCAGTATTTGTTTTACTCCCCAGGTCAGCATTTATTATAATCTCCAGGGCAGCATATATTGTACTCTCCAGGTCAGTATTTATTGTACTCTCTGGGTCAGTATATATTGTACTCTCCAGGTCAGTACTTATTGGAATCTCCAGGTCAGCATTTATTGTACTCTCCAGGTCAGTACTTATTACCCTCTCCAGCTCAGTTTTTATGGTATCTCCAGGTCAGTATTTATTGTTCTCTCCAGGTCAGTGTTTATTGTACTCTCCAGGTTGCTATTTATTGTACTCTCCAGGTCAGCATTTATTGTACTCTCCAGGTCAGTATTTATTACACTCTCCAGGTTACTGTTTATTGTACTCTCCAGGTCAGTATTTATTGCACTCTCCAGATCAGTATTTATTGTTTTCTGCATGTCAGTATTTATTGTATTCACCAGGTCATTATTTATTCGACTCTCCAGGTCAATATTTATTGCACCCTCAAGGTCAGTATTTATTGTACTCTCCAGGTCAGTATTTAGTACCCCCTGCAGGTCAGTATTTATTGTACTCTCCAGCTCAGTATTTATTGTACTGTCCAGGTCAGTATTTATTGCCCTATCCAAGTCAGTATTTATTGTACTCTCCAAGTCAGTAATTATTGTACTGTGCCGGTTAGTATTTATTGCCCTCTCCAGGTTAGCATTTATTTTACTCCATGGTCAGTATTTTTTGTACTCTCCAGGTCAGTATTTATTACCCTCTCCAGGTAATTATTTATTGTACTCATCAGGTCAGTAATTATAGTACTCTCCAGATCAGTATTTATTACCCTCTCCAGGTCAGTATTTATTGTATTCTCCAGGTCAGTATTTATTGTACTCTCCAGGTCCGTATTTATTATACTCTCCAGGTCAGTATTTGTTGTACTCTCCAGGTCAGTATTTATTACCCTCTCAAGGTTAGTATTTATTGTACTCTCCAGGTCCGTATTTATTACTCTCTCCAGGTCAGTATTTATTACCCTCTCCAGGTCTGTATTTATTGTACTCCCCATGTCAGTATTTATTGTACTCTCCAGGTCAGTATTTATTGCCCTCTCCAGGTCAGTATTTATTGTACTCTCCAGGTCAGTACTTATTGTACTCTCCAGATCAGTATTTATTGTACTCTCCATGTCAGTATTTATTGTAGTCTCCAGGTCAGTATTTATTGCCCTCTCATGGTCAGTATTTTTTGTATTCTGCAGTTCAGTATTTATTTTACTCTCCAGGTCAGTATTTATTGTACGCCCCAGGTCTGTATTTATTGTACTCTCCAGGTCAGTATTTATTGTACTCTCCAATTCATTATTTATTGTACTCTCCAGGTCAGTATTTATTGTACTCTCCAATTCAGTTTTTATTGTACTCTCCAGGTCAGATTTTATTGTACTCGCCAGATCAGTATTTATTCTACTCTCCAAGTCACTATTTATTGTACACACCAGTTCACTATTTATTGCCTTCTCCAGGTCAGTAATTATTGTACTCTCCAGGTCAATATTTATTGTAGTCTCCAGGTCAGCATTTATTGCCTTCTAATGGTCAGTATTTATTGTATTCTCCAGGTCAGTATTTATTTTACTCTCCAGGTCAGTATTTATTGTACTCCCCAGGTCAATATTAATTGTACTCTCCAGGTCAGTATTTATTGTAGTCTCTAGGTCAGTATTTATTGTACTCTCCAGGTCAGTATTTATTGTACTCTCCAGATCAGCATTTATTGTTCTCTGTATGTCAGTATTTATTGTATTCACCAGGTCATTATTTATTCTATTCTCCAGGTCAGTATTTATTGCACTCTCCTGGTCAGTATTTATTGTGCTCTCCAGGTCAGTATTTATTACCCTCTCCAGGTCAGTATTGATTGTACTCTCTCGGTCAGTATTTATTGTACTCTTCAGATCAGTGTTTATTCTACTCTCCAGGTCAGTATTTATTGTTCTCCCCAGGTCAGTATTTATTACCCTCTCCAGGTCATTATTTATTGTACTCCCCATGTCAGTATTTATTGTACTCTCCAGGTCAGTATTTATTGCCCTCTCCAGGTCAGTATTTATTGTACTCTCCAGGTCAGTACTTATTGTACTCTCCAGGTCAGTATTTATTGTACTCTTCAGGTCAATATTTATTGTACTCTACAGGTCAGTATTTATTGTACTCTCCAGATCAGCATTTATAGTATTCTCCAGGTCAGTATTTATTACACTCTCCAAGTCAGTATTTATTGTACTCTCCAGGTAAGTATTTATTACCCTCTCAAGGTCAGTATTTATTGTACTATCCAGGTCAGTTTTTATTGTACTCTCCAGGTCAGTATTTATTGTGCTCTTCAGGTCAGTATTTATTGTACTCTCCAGGTCAAGTATTTATTGTACTCTCCAGGTCAGTATTTATTACTCTCTCCAGGTCAGTATTTATTACCCGCTCCAGTTCAGTATTTATGGTACTCTCCAGGCCAGTATTTATTTTACTCTCCAAGTCACTATTTATTGTCCTCTCCATGTCAGTATTTATTGTACTCTCCAAGTCAGTATTTACTGTATTCTTCAGGTCAGTATTTATTGCCCTCTCCTGGTCAGTATTTATTGTACTCCCCACGTCAGTATTTATTATCCTCTACAGGTCAACATTTATTTTACTCCCCAGGTCAATATTTATTGTACTCTCCAGGTCAGTATTTATTGTACTCACCAGGTCTGCATTTATTGTACTCTCCAGGTCAGTATTTATTGGCCTCTCCAGGTCAGTATTTATTGTACTCTCCAGGTCAGTATTTATTTTACTCTCCAAGTCAGTATTAATTGTACTCTCCAGGTCAGTATTCATTGTACACACCAGGTCAGTGTTTATTGCCCTCTCCAGGTGATTACTTATTACCCTCTCCAGGTCAGTATTTATTACCCGCTCCAGGTCAGTATATATTGTACTCTCCAAGTCACTATTAATTGTACTCTCCTGGTTAGTATTTATTGTAAACTCCAAGTCAGTATTTATTGTACTCTCCAGGTCAGTATTTATTGCCCTCTCCTGGTCAGTATTTATTGTACTCCCCACGTCAGTATTTATTATCCTCTACAGGTCCACATTTATTTTACTCCCCAGGACAATATTTATTGTACTCTCCAGGTCAGTGTTTATTGCACTCAGCAGGTCTGTATTTATTGTACTCTCCAGGTCAGTATTTATTGGCCTCTCCAGGTCAGTATTTATTGTACTCTCGAGGTCAGTATTTATTGTACACTCCAGGTAAGTATTTATTGTCCTCTCCAGGTCATTACTTATTACCCTCTCCAGGTCAATATTTATTACCCGCTCCAGGTCTGTATTTCTGGTACTCTCCAGGTCAGTTTTTATTGTACTCTCCAAGTCACTATTAATTGTACTCTCCTGGTTAGTATTTATTGTACTCTCCAATTCAGTTTTTATTGTACTCTGCAGGTCAGTATTTATTGTTTGCTCCAGGTCAGTGTTTATTGTACTCTCGAGGCCAATATTTAATGTACTCACCAGGTCTGTACTTATTGTACTCTCCAGGTCAGTATTTATTGAACTCTCCAAGTCAGTATTCATTGCACTCTCCAGGTCAGTTCTTATTGTGCTCTCCAGGTCAGAATTTATTGTACTCTCCAGGTCAGTATTTATTCCCCTCTCCAGGTCAGTATGTATTGTACTCTCCAGGTCAGTATTTATTCTACTCTCTAGATCAGTATTTATTGTACTCTCCAAGTCATTATTGATTGTACTCTCCAGGTCAGTATTTATTGTACTCTCCAATTCAGTTTTTATTGTACTTTCCAGATCAGCATTTATTTTACTCTCCAGATCAGTATTTATTGAACTCTCCATGTCAGTTTTATTGTACTCTCCAGTTCAGTATTTAGTGTCCTTCCAGGTCAGTATTTATTGTGCTCTCCAGGTCAGTATTTATTGTACTCTCTAGGTCAGTATTTATTGCCCACTCCAGATCAGTATTTATTGTACTCTCCAGGTCAGTATTTATTGTACTCTCCAATTCATTATTTATTGTACTCTCCAGCTCAGTATTTATTGTACTCTCCAATTCAGTTTTTATTGTACTCTCCAGTTCAGTATTTAGTGTCCTTCCAGGTCAGTATTTATTGTGCTCTCCAGGTCAGTATTTATTGTACTCTCTAGGTCAGTATTTATTGCCCACTCCAGATCAGTATTTATTGTACTCTCCAGGTCAGTATTTATTGTACTCTCCAGGTCAGTACTTATCGGACTCTCCAGGTCAGTATTTATTGTAATCTCCAGGTCAATATTTATTAACCTCTCGAGGTCAATTTTTATGGTACTCTCCAGGTCAGTATTTATTGCCCTCTCCAGGTCAGTAATTATTGTACTCCCCAGGTCAATATTTATTGTACTCTCCAGGTCAGTATTTATTGTGCTCTCCAATTCATTATTTATTGTACTCTCCACGTCAGTATTTATAGTAATCTCCAGGTCAGTACTTATTGTAGTCTCCAGGTCAGTATTTATTGCCTTCTCTTTGTCAGTATTTATTGTATTCTCCAGGTCAGTAGTTATTTTACTCTCCAGGTCAGTATTTACTGTACTCCCCAGGTCAATATTTATTGTACTCTCCAGGTCAGTATTTATTGTACTCTCCAAGTCATTATTTATTGTACTCTCCAGGTCAGTATTTATTGTCCTCTCCAATTCTGTTTTTATTGTACTCTCCAGGTCAGTATTTATTGTACTCTCCAGGTGAATATTTATTGTTCTCTCCAGACCAGTATTTATTGTACTCTCCAGGTCAGTATTTATTGTATTCTCCAGGTCAGTATTTATTGCCCTCTCCAGGTCAGTATTTATTATACTCTCCAGGTCAGTATTTATTACCCTCTCCACGTCGGTATTTATTACCCTCTCCAATTCATTATTTATTGTACTCTCCAGTTCAGTATTTATTGTGCTCTCCAGGTCAGTATTTATTGCCCTCTCCAGGTCAGTATTTATTGTAATCTCCAGGTCAGTACTTATTGTTATCTCCAGGTCAGTATTTATTGTATTTCCAGGTCAGTATTTATTGTGCTCTCCAGGTCAGTATTTATTGTACTCTCTAGGTCAGTATTTATTGCCCACTCCAGATCAGTATTTATTGTACTCTCCAGGTCAGTATTTATTGTACTCTCCAGGTGAGTATTTATTGTACTCTCCAGGTCAGTATTTAATGTACTCTCCAGGTCAGTACTTATTGGCCTCTCCAGGTCAGTATTTATTACCCTCTCCAGGTCAATTTTTATGGTACTCTCCAGTTCAGTATTTGTTGTTCTCTCCAGGTCAGTGTTTATTGTACTCTCCAGGTTAGTATTTATTATACTCTCCAGATCAGTATTTATTTTTCTCTGCATGACAGTATTTATTGTATTCACCAGGTCATTATTTATTGTACTCTCCAGGTCAGTATTTATTGTACTCTCTTGATCAGTATTTATTGTACTCTCCAAGTCATTATTTATTGTGCTCTCCAGGTCAGTATTTATTGTACTCTCCAGGTCAGTATTCATTGTACTCTCCAGGTCAGTATTTATTGTACTCTCCAGGTCAGTAAATATTGGACTCTCCAGGTCAGTATTTATTGTACTCTCCAGGTCAGTATTTATTACCTCTCCAGGTAAATTTTTATGGTACTCTCCAGGTCAGTATTTATTGTTCTCTCCAGGTCAGTGTTTATTGTACTCTCCAGGTTAGTATTTATTGTACTCTCCAGGTCAGTATTTATTGTACTCTCCAGATCACTTTTTATTGTTCTCTGCATGTCAGTATTTATTGTATTCACCAGGTCATTATTTATTCTACTCTCCAGATCAGTATATATTGCACTCTCCAGTTCAGTATTTATTGTACTCTCCAGGTCAGTATTTATTACCCTCTCCAGGTCATTATTTATTGTACTCTCCAGCTCAGTATTTATTGTACTCTCCAGGTCAGTATTTATTGTACTCTCCAGGTCAGTATTTATTGTCCTCTCCAGTTCAGTATTTATTTTACTCTCCAGTTCATTATTTATGTACTCTCCAGGTCAGTTTTTATTGCACTCTCCAGGTCAGTATTTATTGTACTCTCCACGTCAGTATTTATTGTACTCTCCAGGTCAGTATTTATTAGCCTCTCCAGGTTAGTATTTATTGTACTCTGCAGGTCAGTATTTATTGTACTCTCCAGATCAGTATTTATTGTTCTCTGCATGTCAGTATTTATTGTATTCACCAGGTCATTATTTATTCTACTCTCCAGGTCAGTATTTATTGCACTCTCCAGGTCAGTATGTATTGTACTCTCCAGGTCAGTATTTATTACCCTCTCCAGGTCATTATTTATGTACTCTCCAGGTCAGTATTTATTGTACTCTCCAAGTCAGTATTTATTGCACTCTCCAGGTCAGTATTTATTGCACTCTCCAGGTCAGTGTTTATTATACTCTACAGATCTGTATTTATTACCCTCTCCAGGTCAGTGTTTATTGTATTCTCCAGGTCAGTATTTATTTTACTCTCCAAGTCATTATTTATGTACTCTCCAGGTCAGTATTTATTGTACTCTCCAGGTCAGTATTTATTGCACTCTACAGGTCAGTATTTATTGTACTCTCCAGGTCAGTATATATTGTACTCTCCAGGTCAGTATTTATTGCCCTCTCCAGGTCAGTAATTATTGTACTCTCCAGGTCAGTATTTATTGTAGTCCCCAGGTCAGTATTTATTGCCTTCTCATGGTCAGTATTTATTGTATTCTTGAGGTCAGTATTTATTTTACTCTCCAGGTCAGTATTTATTGTACTCCGCAGGTCAATATATATTGTACTCTCCAGGTCAGTATTTATTGTACTCTCCAAGTCATTATTTATTGTTCTCTCCAGATCAGTATTTATTGTACACTCCAGGTCAGTATTTATTGCCCTCTCCAGGTCAGTATTTATTATACTCTCCAGGTCAGTATTTATTACCCTCTCCACGTCGGTATTTATTACCCTCTCCAATTCATTATTTATTGTACTCTCCAGTTCAGTATTTATTGTGCTCTCCAGGTCAGTATTTATTGTGCTCTCCAGGTCAGTATTTATTTTACTCTCTAGATCAGTATTTATTGCCCACTCCAGATCAGTATTTATTGTACTCTCCTGGTCAGTATTTATTGTACTCTCCAGGTCAGTATTTATTGTACTCTCCAGGTCAGTATTTATTGTACTCTCCAGGTCAGTACTTATTGGACTCTCCAGGTCTATTTATTGTACTCTCCAGGTCAGTATTTATTACCCTCTCCAGGTCAATTTTTATGGTACTCTCCAGGTCAGTATTTATTGTTCTCTCCACGTCAGTGTTTATTGTACTCTCCAGGTTAGTATTTATTGTACTCTCCAGGTCAGCATTTATTGTACTCTCCAGGTCAGTATTTATTACCGTCTCCAGGTCAGTATTTATTGCACTCTTCAGGTCAGTATTTATTGTACTCTCCAGGTCAGTATTTATTACCCTCTCCAGGTCATTATTTATTGTACTCTCCAGCTCAGCATTTATTGTACTCTCCAGATCAGTATTAATTGTACTCTCCAGGTCAGTATTTATTGTACTCTCCAGGTCAGTATTTATTTTACTCTCCAGGTCATTATTTATGTACTCGCCAGGTCAGTATTTATTGTACTCTCCAGGTCAGTATTAATTGCACTCTCCAGGTCAGTATTTATTGTACTATCCACGTCAGTATTTATTGTAATCTCCAGGTCAGTATTTATTACCCTCTCCAGGTTAGTATTTATTTTACTCTCCAGGTCAGTATTTATTGTACTCTCCAGATCAGTATTTATTGTTCTCTGCATGTCAGTATTTATTGTATTCACCAGGTCATATTTATTCTACTCTCCAGGTCAGTATTTATTACCCTCTCCAGGTCATTATTTATTGTACTCTCCAGCACAGTATTTATTGTACTCTCCAGGTCTGTATTTATTGTACTCTCCAGGTCAGTATTTATTTTACTCTCCAGGTCAGTATTTATTGTACTCTCCAGGTCATTATTTATGTACTCTCCAGGTCAGTATTTATTGTACTCTCCAGGTCAGTATTTATTGCACTCTCCAGGTCAGTATTTATTACCGTCTCCAGGTTAGTATTTATTGTACTCACCAGGTCAGTATTTATTGTACTCTCCAGATCAGTATTTATTGTTCTCTGCATGTCAGTATTTATTGTATTCACCAGGTCATTATTTATTCTACTCTCCAGCTCAGTATTTATTGTACTCTCCAGGTCAGTATTTATTGTACTCTCCAGGTCATTATTTATGTACTCTCCAGGTCAGTATTTATTGTACTCTCCAGGTCAGTATTTATTGCACTCTCCAGGTCAGTATTTATTGCACTCTCCAGGTCAGTATTTATTGTACTCTCCACGTCAGTATTTATTGTACTCTCCAGGTCAGTATATATTACCCTCTCCAGGTTAGTATGTATTGTACTCTCCAGGTCAGTATTTATTGTGCTCTCCAGGTCAGTATTTATTTTACTCTCTAGGTCAGTATTTATTGCCCACTCCAGATCAGTATTTATTGTACTCTCCAGGTCAGTATTTATTGTACTCTCCAGGTCAGTATTTATTATACTCTCCAGGTCAGTATTTATTGTACTCTCCAGGTCAGTACGTATTGGACTCTCCAGGTCTATTTATTGTACTCTCCAGGTCAGTATTTATTACCCTCACCAATTCAATTTTTATGGTACTCTCCAGGTCAGTATTTATTGTTCTCTCCACGTCAGTGTTTATTGTACTCTCCAGGTTAGTATTTATTGTACTCTCCAGGTCAGCATTTATTGTACTCTCCAGGTCAGTATTTATTACCGTCTCCAGGTCAGTATTTATTGCACTCTCCAGGTCAGTATTTATTGTACTCTCCAGGTCAGTATTTATTACCCTCTCCAGGTCATTATTTATTGTACTCTCCAGCTCAGCATTTATTGTACTCTCCAGGTCAGTATTTATTGTACTCTCCAGGTCAGTATTTATTGTACTCTCCAGGTCAGTATTTATTTTACTCTCCAGGTCATTATTTATGTACTCTCCAGGTCAGTATTTATTGTACTCTCCAGGTCAGTATTTATTGCACTCTCCAGTTCAGTATTTATTGTACTCTCCACGTCAGTATTTATGGTACTCTCCAGGTCAGTATATATTACTCTCTCCAGGTTAGTATGTATTGTACTCTCCAGGTCAGTATTTATTGTACTCTCCAGATCAGTATTTATTGTTCTCTGCATGTCAGTATTTATTTTATTCACCAGGTCATTATTTATTCTACTCTCCAGGTCAGTATTTATTACCCTCTCCAGGTCATTATTTATTGTACTCTCCAGCTCAGTATTTATTGTACTCTCCAGGTCTGTATTTATTGTACTCTCCAGGTCAGTATTTATTTTACTCTCTAGGTCAGTATTTATTGTACTCTCCAGGTCATTATTTATGTACTCTCCAGGTCAGTATTTATTGTACTCTCCACGTCAGTATTTATTGCACTCTCCAGGTCAGTATTTATTGTACTCTCCACGTCAGCATTTATTGTACTCTCCAGGTCAGTATTTATTGCACTCTCCAGGTCAGTATTGATTGTACTCTCCAGGTCAGTATTTATTGTATTCTCCAGGACAGTATTTATTTTACTCTCCAGGTCAGTATTTATTTTACTCCCCAGGTCAGTATTTATTATACTCTCCAGCTCATTATTTATTGTGCTCTCCATGTCAGGATGTATTGTACTCTCCAGGTCAGTATTTATTGCACTCTCCAGGTCAGTGTTTATTATACTCTACAGATCTGTATTTATTACCCTCTCCAGGTCACTGTTTATTGTATTCTCCAGGTCAGTATTTATTTTACTCTCCAGTTCAGTATTTATTGTACTCTTCAGGTCACTATTTATTACCCTCTCCATTTCAGTATTTATTTTACTCCCCAGGTCAGCATTTATTATAATCTCCAGGGCAGCATATACTGTGCTCTCCAGGTCAGTATTTATTGGACTCTCCAGGTCACTATTTATTGCCCTCTCCAGGTCAGTGTTTATTATACTCTCCAGGTCAGTATTTATTACCCTCTTCAGGTCAGTATTTATTGTACTCTTCAGGTCAATATGTATTGTACTCTCCAGGTCAGTATTTATTGTACTCTCCAGATCAGAATTTATAGTATTCTCCAGGTCAGTATTTATTACCCTCTCCAGGTCAGTATTTATTGTACTCTCCAGGTAAGTAATTATTATCCTCTCAAGGTCAGTATTTATTGTACTATCCAGGTCAGTTTTTATTGTACTCTCCAGGTCAGTATTTATTGTGCTCTTCAGGTCAGTATTTATTGTACTCTCCAGGTCAAGTATTTATTGCACTCTCCAGGTCAGTATTTATTACCCTCTCCAGGTCAGTATTTATTACCCTCTCCAGTTCAGTATTTATGGTACTCTCCAGGTCAGTATTTATTTTACTCTCCAAGTCACTATTTATTGTCCTCTCCATGTCAGTATTTATTGTACTCTCCAAGTCAGTATTTACTGTATTCTCCAGGTCAGTATTTATTGCCCTCTCCTGGTCAGTATTTATTGTACTCCCCACGTCAGTATTTATTATCCTCTGCAGGTCAACATTTATTTTACTCCCCAGGTCAATATTTATTGTACTCTCCAGGTCAGTATTTATTGTACTCTCCAGCTCAGAATTTATTTTACTCTCCAGGTCATTATTTATGTACTCTCCAGGTCAGTATTTATTGTACTCTCCAGGTCAGTATTTATTGCACTCTCCAGGTCAGTATTTATTGTACTCTCCACGTCAGTATTTATTGTACTCTCCAGGTCAGTATATATTACCCTCTCCAGGTTAGTATGTATTGTACTCTCCAGGTCAGTATTTATTGTACTCTCCAGATCAGTATTTATTGTTCTCTGCATGTCAGTATTTATTTTATTCACCAGGTCATTATTTATTCTACACTCCAGGTCAGTATTTATTACCCTCTCCAGGTCATTATTTATTGTACTCTCCAGCTCAGTATTTATTGTACTCTCCAGGTCTGTATTTATTGTACTCTCCAGGTCAGTATTTATTTTACTCTCTAGGTCAGTATTTATTGTACTCTCCAGGTCATTATTTATGTACTCTCCAGGTCAGTATTTATTGTACTCTCCACGTCAGTATTTATTGCACTCTCCAGGTCAGTATTTATTGTACTCTCCAGGTCAGTATTTATTGCACTCTCCAGGTCAGTATTGATTGTACTCTCCAGGTCAGTATTTATTGTATTCTCCAGGACAGTATTTATTTTACACTCCAGGTCAGTATTTATTTTACTCCCCAGGTCAGTATTTATTATACTCTCCAGCTCATTATTTATTGCACTCTCCAGGTCAGTATTTATTGTACTCTCCAGGTCAGTATTTATTACCCTCTCCAGGTCAATTTTTATGGTACTCTCCAGTTCAGTATTTGTTGTTCTCTCCAGTGCGTGTTTATTGTACTCTCCAGGTTAGTATTTATTATACTCTCCAGATCAGTATTTATTTTTCTCTGCATGACAGTATTTATTGTATTCACCAGATCATTATTTATTGTACTCTCCAGGTCAGTATTTATTGTACTCTCCAGATCAGTATTTATTGTACTCTCCAAGTCATTATTTATTGTGCTCTCCAGGTCAGTATTTGTTGTACTCTCCAGGTCAGTATTTATTGTACTCTCCAGGTCAGTATTTATTGTACTCTCCAGGTCAGTAAATATTGGACTCTCCAGGTCAGTATTTATTGTACTCTCCAGGTCAGTATTTATTACCCTCTCCAGGTAAATCTTTATGGTACTCTCCAGGTCAGTATTTATTGTTCTCTCCAGGTCAGTGTTTATTGTACTCTCCAGGTTAGTATTTATTGTACTCTCCAGGTCAGTATTTATTGTACTCTCCAGATCAGTTTTTATTGTTCTCTGCATGTCAGTATTTATTGTATTCACCAGGTCATTATTTATTCTACTCTCCAGATCAGTATTTATTGCACTCTCCAGTTCAGTATTTATTACCCTCTCCAGGTCATTATTTATTGTACTCTCCAGCTCAGTATTTATTGTACTCTCCAGGTCAGTATTTATTGTCCTCTCCAGTTCAGTATTTATTTTACTCTCCAGTTCATTATTTATGTACTCTCCAGGTCAGTATTTATTGCACTCTCCAGGTCAGTATTTATTGTACTCTCCACGTCAGTATTTATTGTACTCTCCAGGTCAGTATTTATTACCCTCTCCAGGTTAGTATTTATTGTACTCTCCAGGTCAGTATTTATTGTACTCTCCAGATCAGCATTTATTGTTCTCTGCATGTCAGTATTTATTGTATTCACCAGGTCATTATTTATTCTACTCTCCAGGTCAGTATTTATTGCACTCTCCAGGTCAGTATTTATTGTACTCTCCAGGTCAGTATTTATTACCCTCTCCAGGTCATTATTTATGTACTCTCCAGGTCAGTATTTATTGTACTCTCCAAGTCAGTATTTATTGCACTCTCCAGGTCAGTATTTATTGCACTCTCCAGGTCAGTGTTTATTATACTCTACAGATCTGTATTTATTACCCTCTCCAGGTCAGTGTTTATTGTATTCTCCAGGTCAGTATTTATTTTACTCTCCAAGTCATTAATTATGTACTCTCCAGGTCAGTATTTATTGTACTCTCCAGGTCAGTATTTATTGCACTCTACAGGCCAGTATTTATTGTACTCTCCACGTAAGTATTTATTGTAATCTCCAGGTCAGTATTTATTACCCTCTCCAGGTTGGTATTTATTGTACTCTCCAGGTCAGTATTTATTGTACTCTCCAGATCAGTATTTATTGTTCTCTGCATGTCAGTATTTATTGTATTCACCAGGTCATATTTATTCTACTCTCCAGGTCAGTATTTATTACCCTCTCCAGGTCATTATTTATTGTACTCTCCAGCACAGTATTTATTGTACTCTCCAGGTCTGTATTTATTGTACTCTCCAGGTCAGTATTTATTTTACTCTCCAGGTCAGTATTTATTGTACTCTCCAGGTCATTATTTATGTACTCTCCAGGTCAGTATTTATTGTACTCTCCAGGTCAGTATTTATTGCACTCTCCAGGTCAGTATTTATTACCGTCTCCAGGTTAGTATTTATTGTACTCACCAGGTCAGTATTTATTGTACTCTCCAGATCAGTATTTATTGTTCTCTGCATGTCAGTATTTATTGTATTCACCAGGTCATTATTTATTCTACTCTCCAGGTCAGTATTTATTGCACTCTCCAGGTCAGTATTTATTGTACTCTCCAGGTCAGTATTTATTGTACTCTCCAGCTCAGTATTTATTGTACTCTCCAGGTCAGTATTTATTGTACTCTCCAGGTCAGTATTTATTGTACTCTCCAGGTCAGTATTTATTTTACTCTCCAGGTCATTATTTATGTACTCTCCAGGTCAGTATTTATTGTACTCTCCAGGTCAGTATTTATTGCACTTTCCAGGTCAGTATTTATTGTACTCTCCACGTCAGTATTTATTGTGCTCTCCAGGTCAGTATATATTACCCTCTCCAGGTTAGTATGTATTGTACTCTCCAGGTCAGTATTTATTGTGCTCTCCAGGTCAGTATTTATTTTACTCTCTAGGTCAGTATTTATTGCCCACTCCAGATCAGTATTTATTGTACTCTCCAGGTCAGTATTTATTGTACTCTCCAGGTCAGTATTTATTGAACTCTCCAGGTCAGTATTTATTGTACTCCCCAGGTCAGTACTTATTGGACTCTCCAGGTCTATTTATTGTACTCTCCAGGTCAGTATTTATTACCCTCTCCAGGTCAATTTTTATGGTACTCTCCAGGTCAGTATTTATTGTTCTCTCCACGTCAGTGTTTATTGTACTCTCCAGGTTAGTATTTATTGTACTCTCCAGGTCAGCATTTATTGTACTCTCCAGGTCAGTATTTATTACCGTCTCCAGGTCAGTATTTATTGCACTCTCCAGGTCAGTATTTATTGTACTCTCCAGGTCAGTATTTATTACCCTCTCCAGGTCATTATTTTTTGTACTCTCCAGCTCAGCATTTATTGTACTCTCCAGGTCAGTATTTATTGTACTCTCCAGGTCAGTATTTATTGTACTCTCCAGGTCAGTATTTATTTTACTCTCCAGGTCATTATTTATGTACTCTCCAGGTCAGTATTTATTGTACTCTCCAGGTCAGTATTTATTGCACTCTCCAGGGCAGTATTTATTGTACTCTCCACGTCAGTATTTATGGTACTCTCCAGGTCAGTATATATTACCCTCTCCAGGTTAGTATGTATTGTACTCTCCAGGTCAGTATTTATTGTACTCTCCAGATCAGTATTTATTGTTCTCTGCATGTCAGTATTTATTTTATTCACCAGGTCATTATTTATTCTACTCTCCAGGTCAGTATTTATTACCCTCTCCAGGTCATTATTTATTGTACTCTCCAGCTCAGTATTTATTGTACTCTCCAGGTCTGTATTTATTGTACTCTCCAGGTCAGTATTTATTTTACACTCTAGGTCAGTATTTATTGTACTCTGCAGGTCATTATTTATGTACTCTCCAGGTCAGTATTTATTGTACTCTCCACGTCAGTATTTATTGCACTCTCCAGGTCAGTATTTATTGTACTCTCCACGTCAGCATTTATTGTACTCTCCAGGTCAGTATTTATTGCACTCTCCAGGTCAGTATTGATTGTACTCTCCAGGTCAGTATTTATTGTATTCTCCAGGACAGTATTTATTTTACTCTCCAGGTCAGTATTTATTTTACTCCCCAGGTCAGTATTGATTATACTCTCCAGCTCATTATTTATTGTGCTCTCCAGGTCAGGATGTATTGTACTCTCCAGGTCAGTATTTATTGCACTCTCCAGGTCAGTGTTTATTATACTCTACAGATCTGTATTTATTACCCTCTCCAGGTCACTGTTTATTGTATTCTCCAGGTCAGTATTTATTTTACTCTCCAGTTCAGTATTTATTGTACTCTTCAGGTCACTATTTATTACCCTCTCCATTTCAGTATTTATTTTACTCCCCAGGTCAGCATTTATTATAATCTCCAGGGCAGCATATATTGTGCTCTCCAGGTCAGTATTTATTGGACTCTCCAGGTCACTATTTATTGCCCTCTCCAGGTCAGTGTTTATTATACTCTCCAGGTCAGTATTTATTACCCTCTTCAGGTCAGTATTTATTGTACTCATCAGGTCAATATTTATTGTACTCTCCAGGTCAGTATTTATTGTACTCTCCAGATCAGAATTTATAGTATTCTCCAGGTCAGTATTTATTACCCTCTCCAGGTCAGTATTTATTGTACTCCCCAGGTAAGTAATTATTATCCTCTCAAGGTCAGTATTTATTGTACTATCCAGGTCAGTTTTTATTGTACTTTCCAGGTCAGTATTTATTGTGCTCTTCAGGTCAGTATTTATTGTACTCTCCAGGTCAAGTATTTATTGTACTCTCCAGGTCAGTATTTATTACCCTCTCCAGGTCAGTATTTATTACCCGCTCCAGTTCAGTATTTATGGTACTCTCCAGGTCAGTATTTATTTTACTCTCCAAGTCACTATTTATTGTCCACTCCATGTCAGTATTTATTGTACTCTCCAAGTCAGTATTTACTGTATTCTCCAGGTCAGTATTTATTGCCCTCTCCTGGTCAGTATTTATTGTACTCCCCACGTCAGTATTTATTATCCTCTACAAGTCAACATTTATTTTACTCACCAGGTCAATATTTATTGTACTCTCCAGGTCAGTATTTATTGTACTCTCCAGCTCAGCATTTATTGTACTCTCCAGATCAGTATTTATTGTACTCTCCAGGTCAGTATTTATTGTACTCTCCAGGTCAGTATTTATTTTACTCTCCAGGTCATTATTTATGTACTCTCCAGGTCAGTATTTATTGTACTCTCCAGGTCAGTATTTATTGCACTCTCCAGGTCAGTATTTATTGTACTCTCCACGTCAGTATTTATTGTACTCTCCACGTCAGTATATATTACCCTCTCCAGGTTAGTATGTATTGTACTCTCCAGGTCAGTATTTATTGTACTCTCCAGATCAGTATTTATTGTTCTCTGCATGTCAGTATTTATTTTATTCACCAGGTCATTATTTATTCTACTCTCCAGGTCAGTATTTATTACCCTCTCCAGGTCATTATTTATTGTACTCTCCAGCTCAGTATTTATTGTACTCTCCAGGTCAGTATTTATTGTACTCTCCAGGTCAGTATTTATTTTACTCTCTAGGTCAGTATTTATTGTACTCTCCAGGTCATTATTTATGTACTCTCCAGGTCAGGATGTATTGTACTCTCCAGGTCAGTATTTATTGCACTCTCCAGGTCAGTGTTTATTATACTCTACAGATCTGTATTTATTACCCTCTCCAGGTCACTGTTTATTGTATTCTCCAGGTCAGTATTTATTTTACTCTCCAGTTCAGTATTTATTGTACTCTTCAGGTCACTATTTATTACCCTCTCCATTTCAGTATTTATTTTACTCCCCAGGTCAGCATTTATTATAATCTCCCGGGCAGCATATATTGTGCTCTCCAGGTCAGTATTTATTGGACTCTCCAGGTCACTATTTATTGCCCTCTCCAGGTCAGTGTTTATTATACTCTCCAGGTCAGTATTTATTACCCTCTTCAGGTCAGTATTTATTGTACTCTTCAGGTCAATATTTATTGTACTCTCCATGTCAGTATTTATTGTACTCTCCAGATCAGCATTTATAGTATTCTCCAGGTCAGTATTTATTACCCTCTCCAGGTCAGTATTTATTGTACTCTCCAGGTAAGTATTTATTACCCTCTCAAGGTCAGTATTTATTGTACTATCCAGGTCAGTTTTTATTGTACTCTCCAGGTCAGTATTTATTGTGCTCTTCAGGTCAGTATTTATTGTACTCTCCAGGTCAAGTATTTATTGTACTCTCCAGGTCAGTATTTAATACCCTCTCCAGGTCAGTAATTATTACCCGCTCCAGTTCAGTATTTATGGTACTCTCCAGGTCAGTATTTATTTTACTCTCCAAGTCACTATTTATTGTCCTCTCCATGTCAGTATTTATTGTACTCTCCAAGTCAGTATTTACTGTATTCTCCAGGTCAGTATTTATTGCCCTCTCCTGGTCAGTATTTATTGTACTCCCCACGTCAGTATTTATTATCCTCGACAGGTCAACATTTATTTTACTCCCCAGGTCAATATTTATTGTACTCTCCAGGTCAGTATTTATTGTACTCAACAGGTCTGCATTTATTGTACTCTCCAGGTCAGTATTTATTGGCCTCTCCAGGTCAGTATTTGTGGTACTCTCCAGGTCAGTATATATTGTACTCTCCAAGTCACTGTTAATTGTACTCTCCTGGTTAGTATTTATTGTACTCTCCAAGTCAGTATTTATTGTACTCTCCAGGTCAGTATTTATTGCCCTCTCCTGGTCAGTATTTATGGTACTCCCCACGTCAGTATTTATATCCTCTACAGGTCAACATTTATTTTACTCCCCAGGACAATATTTATTGTACTCTCCAGGTCAGTATTTATTGTACTCAGCAGGTCTGTATTTATTGTACTCTCCAGGTCAGTATTTATTGGCCTCTCCAGGTCAGTATTTATTGTACTCTCCAGGTCAGTATTTATTGTACTCTCCAAGTCAGTATTAATTGTACTCTCCAGGTCAGTATTCATTGTACACTCCAGGTCAGTATTTATTGTCCTCTCCAGGTCATTACTTATTACCCTCTCCAGGTCAATATTTATTACCCGCTCCAGGTCTGTATTTGTGGTACTCTCCAGGTCAGTATTTATTGTACTCTCCAAGTCACTATTAATTGTACTCTCCTGGTTAGTATTTATTGTACTCTCAAATTCAGTTTTTATTGTACTCTGCAGGTCAGTATTTATTATTCGCTCCAGTTCATTGTTTATTGTACTCTCGAGGCCAATATTTAATGTACTCACCAGGTCTGTACTTATTGTACTCTCCAGGTCAGTATTTATTGAACTCTCCAAGTCAGTATTCATTGCACTCTCCAGGTCAGTTCTTATTGTGCTCTCCAGGTCAGAATTTATTGTACTCTCCAGGTCAGTATTTATATCCCTCTCCAGGTCAGTATGTATTGTACTCTCCAGGTCAGTATTTATTGTACTCTCTAGATCAGTATATATTGTACTCTCCAAGTCATTATTGATTGTACTCTCCAGGTCAGTATTTATTGTACTCTCCAATTCAGTTTTTATTGTACGTTCCAGATCAGCATTTATTGTACTCTCCAGATGAGTATTTATTGAACTCTCCATGTCAGTTTTATTGTACTCACCAGGTCTGTACTTATTGTACTCTCCAGGTCAGTATTTATTGTACTCTCCAAGTCAGTATTCATTGCACTCTCCAGGTCAGTTCTTATTGTGCTCTCCAGGTCAGAATTTATTGTACTCTCCAGGTCAGTATTTATTCCCCTCGCCAGGTCAGTATGTATTGTACTCTCCAGGTCAGTATTTATTGTACTCTCTAGATCAGTATTTATTGTACTCTCCAGGTCAGTACATATTGGACTCTCCAGGTCAGTATGTATTGTACTCTCCAGGTCAGTATTTATTGTACTCTCCAGGTCAGTATTTATTGTACTCTCCAGGTCAGTACATATTGGACTCTCCAGGTCAGTATTTATGGTACTCTCCAGGTCAGTATTTATTACCCTCTCCAGGTAAATTTTAATGGTACACTCCAGGTCAGTATTTATTGTTCTCTCCAGGTCAGTGTTTATTGTACTCTCCAGGTTAGTATTTATTGTACTTTCCAGGTCAGCATTTATTGTACTCTCCAGGTCAGTATTTATTACCCTCGCCAGGTTAGTATTTATTGTACACTCCAGGTCAGTATTTATTGTACTCTCCAGATCAGTATTTATTGTTCTCTGCAAGTCAGTATTTATTGTATTCACCAGGTCGTTATTTATTCTACTCTCCAGGTCAGTATTTATTTTACTCTCCAGGTCATTATTTATTGTACTCTCCAGGTCAGTATTTATTGTACTCTCCACGTCAGTATTTATTGTAATCTCCAGGTCAGTATTTATTGTACTCTCCAGGTCATTATTTATTGTACTCTCCAGGTCAGTATTTATTTTACTCTCCAGGTCATTATTTATTGTACTCTCCAGGTCAGTATTTATTGTACTCTCCACGTCAGTATTTATTGTACTCTCCAGGTCAGTATTTATTTTACTCTCCAGGTCGTTATTTATTGTACTCTCCAGGTCAGTATTTATTGTACTCTCCACGTCAGTATTTATTGTAATCTCCAGGTCAGTATTTATTGTACTCTCCAGGTCATTATTTATTGTACTCTCCAGGTCAGTATTTATTTTACTCTCCAGGTCATTATTTATTGTACTCTCCAGGTCAGTATTTATTGTACTCTCCACGTCAGTATTTATTGTAATCTCCAGGTCAGTATTTATTACCCTCTCCAGGTTAGTATTTATTTTACTCTCCAGGTCATTATTTATTGTTCTCTGCATGTCAGTATTTATTGTATTCACCAGGTCATTATCTATTCTACTCTCCAGGTCAGTATTTATTACCCTCCCCAGGTCGTTATTTATTGTACTCTCCTGCTCAGTATTTATTGTACTCTCCAGGTCTGTATTTATTGTACTCTCCAGGTCAGTATTTATTTTACTCTCCAGGACAGTTTTTATTGTACTCTCCAGGTCATTATTTATGTACTCTCCAGGTCAGTATTTATTGTACTATCCAGGTCAGTATTTATTGCACTCTCCAGGTCAGTATTTATTACCGTCTCCAGGTTAGTATTTATTGTACTCACCAGGTCAGTATTTATTGTACTCTACAGATCAGTATTTATTGTTCTCTGCATGTCAGTATTTATTGTATTCACCAGGTCATTATTTATTCTACTCTCCCGGTCAGTATTTATTGCACTCTCCAGGTCATTATTTATGTACTCTCCAGGTCAGTATTTATTGTACTCTCCAGGTCAGTATTTATTGCACTCTCCAGGTCAGTATTTATTGTACTCTCCACGTCAGTATTTATTGTACTCTCCAGGTCAGTATTTATTACCCTCTCCAGGTTAGTATTTATTGTACTCTCCAGGTCAGTATTTATTGTACTCTCCAGATCAGTATTTATTGTTCTCTGCAATTCAGTATTTATTTTATTCACCAGGTCATTATATATTCTACTCTCCAGGTCAGTATTTATTACTCTCTCCAGGTCACTATTTATTGTACTCTCCAGCTCAGTATTTATTGTACTCTCCAGGTCTGTATTTATTGTACTCTCCAGGTCAGTATTTATTTTACTCTCTAGGTCAGTATTTATTGTACTCTCCAGGTCATTATTTATGTACTCTCCAGGTCAGTATTTATTGTACTCTCCAGGTCAGTATTTATTGCACTCTTCAGGTCAGTATTTATTGTACTCTCCACGTCAGTATTTATTGTACTCTCCAGGTCAGTATTTATTGCACTCTCCAGGTCAGTATTGATTGTACTCTCCAGGTCAGTATTTATTGTATTCTCCAGGTCAGTATTTATTTTACTCTCCAGGTCAGTATTTATTTTACTCCCCAGGTCAGTATTTATTATACTCTCCAGCTCATTATTTATTGTGCTCTCCAGGTCAGGATGTATTGTACTCTCCAGGTCAGTATTTATTGCACTCTCCAGGTCAGTGTTTATTATACTCTACAGATCTGTATTTATTACCCTCTCCAGGTCACAGTTTATTGTATTCTCCAGATCAGTATTTATCTTACTCTCCAGTTCAGTATTTACTGTACTCTTCAGGTCACTATTTATTACCCTCTCCATTTCAGTATTTATTTTACTCCCCAGGTCAGCATTTATTATAATCTCCAGGGCAGCATATATTGTGCTCTCCAGGTCAGTATTTATTGCACTCTCCACGTCAGTATTTATTGTAATCTCCACGTTAGTATTTATTGTACTCTCCAGGTCAGTATTTATTGTACTCTCCAGATCAGTATTTATTGTTCTCTGCATGTCAGTATTTATTGTATTCACCAGGTCATTATTTATTCTACTCTCCAGGTCAGTATTCATTACCCTCCCCAGGTCGTTATTTATTGTACTCTCCTGCTCAGTATTTATTGTACTCTCCAGGTCTGTATTTATTGTACTCTCCAGGTCAGTATTTATTTTACTCTCCAGGACAGTATTTATTGTACTCTCCAGGTCATTATTTATGTACTCTCCAGGTCAGTATTTATTGTACTATCCAGGTCAGTATTTATTGCATTCTCCAGCTCAGTATTTATTACCGTCTCCAGGTTAGTATTTATTGTACTCACCAGGTCAGTATTTATTGTACTCTCCAGATCAGTATTTATTGTTCTCTGCATGTCAGTATTTATTGTATTCACCAGGTCATTATTTATTCTACTCTCCAGGTCAGTATTTATTGCACTCTCCAGGTCAGTATTTATTGTACTCTCCAGGTCAGTATTTATTACCCTCTCCAGGTAATTATTTATTGTACTCTCCAGAACAGTATTTATTGTACTCTCCAGGTCAGTATTTATTGTACTCTCCAGGTCAGTATTTATTGTACTCTCCAGGTCAGTATTTATTTTATTCTCCAGTTCATTATTTATGTACTCTCCAGGTCAGTATTTATTGTACTCTCCAGGTCAGTATTTATTGCACTCTCCAGGTCAGTATTTATTGTACTCTCCACGTCAGTATTTATTGTACTCTCCAGATCAGTATTTATTACCCTCTCCAGGTTAGTATTTATTGTACTCTCCAGGTCAGTATTTATTGTACTCTCCAGATCAGTATTTATTATTCTCTGCAATTCAGTATTTATTTTATTCACCAGGTCATTATATATTCTACTCTCCAGGTCAGTATTTATTACCCTCTCCAGGTCACTATTTATTGTACTCTCCAGCTCAGTATTTATTGTACTCTCCAGGTCTGTATTTATTGTACTCTCCAGGTCAGTAATTATTTTACTCTCTAGGTCAGTATTTATTGTACTCTCCAGGTCATTATTTATGTACTCTCCAGGTCAGTATTTATTGTACTCTCCAGGTCAGTATTTATTGCACTCTTCAGGTCAGTATTTATTGTACTCTCCACGTCAGTATTTATTGTACTCTCCAGGTCAGTATTTATTGCACTCTCCAGGTCAGTATTGATTGTACTCTCCAGGTCAGTATTTATTGTATTCTCCAGGTCAGTATTTATTTTACTCCCCAGGTCAGTATTTATTATACTCTCCAGCTCATTATTTATTGTGCTCTCCAGGTCAGGATGTATTGTACTCTCCAGGTCAGTATTTATTGCACTCTCCAGGTCAGTGTTTATTATACTCTACAGATCTGTATTTATTACCCTCTCCAGGTCACTGTTTATTGTATTCTCCAGGTCAGTATTTATTTTACTCTCCAGTTCAGTATTTACTGTACTCTTCAGGTCACTATTTATTACCCTCTCCATTACAGTATTTATTTTACTCCCCAGGTCAGCATTTATTATAATCTCCAGGTCATTATTTATTCGACTCTCCAGGTCAATATTTATTGAACTCTCCAGGTCAGTATTTATTGTACTCTCCAGGTCAGTATTTAGTACGCCCTCCAGGTCAGTATTTATTGTACTCTCCAGCTCAGTATTTATTGTACTCTCCAGGTCAGTATGTATTGCACTCTCCAGTTCAGTATTTATTGTACTCTGCAGGTCTGTATTTAATGTACTGTCCAGGTCAGTATTTATTGCCCTATCCAAGTCAGTATTTATTGTACTCTCCAGGTCAGTATTTATTGTACTGTGCAGGTTAGTATTTATTGCCCTCTCCAGGTTAGCATTTATTTTACTCCAAGGTCAGTATTTTTTGTACTCTCCAGGTCAGTATTTATTACCCTCTCCAGGTCAGTATTTATTGCACTCTCCAGGTCAGTATTTATTGTACTCTCCAGGTCAGTATTTATTACCCTCTCCAGGTAATTATTTATTGTACTCTCCAGCTCAGTATGTATTGTACTCTCCAGGTCAGTATTTATTGTACTCTCCAGGTCAGTATTTATTGTACTCTCCAGGTCAGTATTTATTTTACTCTCCAGGTCATTATTTATGTACTCTCCAGGTCAGTATTTATTGTACTCTCCAGGTCAGTATTTATTGCACTCTCCAGGTCAGTATTTATTGTACTCTCCACGTCAGTATTTATGGTACTCTCCAGGTCAGTATTTATTACCCTCTCCAGGTTAGTATTTATTGTAATCTCCAGGTCAGTATTTATTGTACTCTCCAGATCAGTATTTATTGTTCTCTGCAATTCAGTATTTATTTTATTCACCAGGTCATTATATATTCTACTCTCCAGGTCAGTATTTATTACCCTCTCCAGGTCACTATTTATTGTACTCTCCAGATCAGTATTTATTGTTCTCTGCAGGTCAGTATTTATTGTACTCTCCAGGTCATTATTTATGTACTCTCCAGGTCAGTATTTATTGTACTCTCCAGGTCAGTATTAATTGCACTCTCCAGGTCAGTATTTATTGTACTCTCCACGTCAGTATTTATTGTACTCTCCAGGTCAGTATTTATTGCACTCTCCAGGTCAGTATTGATTGTACTCTCCAGGTCAGTATTTATTGTATTCTCCAGGTCAGTATTTATTTTACTCTCCAGGTCAGTATTTATTTTACTCCCCAGGTCAGTATTTATTATACTCTCCAGCTCATTATTTATTGTGCTCTCCAGGTCAGGATGTATTGTACTCTCCAGGTCAGTATTTATTGCACTCTCCAGGTCAGTGTTTATTATACTCTACAGATCTGTATTTATTACCCTCTCCAGGTCACTGTTTATTGTATTCTCCAGGTCAGTATTTATTTTACTCTCCAGGGCAGCATATATTGTGCTCTCCAGGTCAGTATTTATTGGACTCTCCAGGTCACTATTTATTGCCCTCTCCAGGTCAGTGTTTATTATACTCTCCAGGTCAGTATTTATTACCCTCTTCAGGTCAGTAGTGATTGTACTCTCCAGGTCAGTATTTATTATACTCTCTCGGTCAGTATTTAATGTACTCTCCAGGTCAGTACTTATTGGACTCCCCAGGTCAGCATTTATTGTACTCTCCAGGTCAGTACTTATTACCCTCTCCAGCTCAGTTTTTATGGTATCTCCAGGTCAGTATTTATTGTTCTCTCCAGGTCAGTGTTTATTGTACTATCCAGGTTAGTATTTAATGTACTCTCCAGGTCAGCATTTATTGTACTCTCCAGGTCAGTATTTATTACCCTCTCCAGGTTAGTGTTTATTGTACTCTCCAGGTCAGTATTTATTGTACTCTCCAGATCAATATTTATTGTTCTCTGCATGTCAGTAATTATTGTATTCACCAGGTCATTATTTATTCGACTCTCCAGTTCAATATTTATTGAACTCTCCAGGTCAGTATTTATTGTACTCTCCAGGTCAGTATTTAGTACGCCCTCCAGGTCAGTATTTATTGTAATCTCCAGCTCAGTATTTATTGTACTCTCCAGGTCAGTATTTATTGCACTCTCCAGGTCAGTATTTATTGCCCTATCCAAGTCAGTATTTATTGTACTCTCCAGGTCAGTATTTATTGTACTGTGCAGGTTAGTATTTATTGCCCTCTCCAGGTTAGCATTTATTTTACTCCAAGGTCAGTATTTTTTGTACTCTCCAGGTCAGTATTTATTACCCTCTCCAGGTCAGTATTTATTGTACTCTCCAGGTCAGTATTTCTTGTACTCTCCAGGTCCGTATTTCTTTCCTCTCCAGGTCAGTATTTGTTGTACACCCCAGGTCAGTATTTATTACCCTCTCAAGGTCAGTATTTATTGTACTCTCCAGATCCGTATTTATTACTCTCTCCAGGTCAGTATTTATTACCCTCTCCAGGTCTGTATTTATTGTACTCCCCACGTCAGTATTTATTGTACTCTCCAGGTCAGTATTTATTGCCCTCTCCTGGTCAGTATTTATTGTACTCTCCAGGTCAGTACTTATTGTACTCTCCAGGTCAGTATTTATTGTACTCTTCAGGTCAATATTTATTGTACTCTCCAGGTCAGTATTTATTGTACTCTACAGATCAGCATTTATAGTATTCTCCAGGTCAGTATTTATTACCCTCTCCAGGTCAGTATTTATTGTACTCTCCATGTAAGTATTTATTACCCTCTCAAGGTCAGTATTTATTGTACTATCCAGGTCAGTTTTTATTGTACTCTCCAGGTCAGTATTTATTGTGCTCTTCAGGTCAGTATTTATTGTACACTCCAGGTCAAGTATTTATTGTACTCTCCAGGTCAGTATTTATTACCCTCTCCAGGTCAGTATTTATTACCCGCTCCAGTTCAGTATTTATGGTACTCTCCAGGTCAGTATTTATTTTACTCTCCAAGTCACTATTTATTGTCCTCTCCATGTCAGTATTTATTGTTCTCTCCAATTCAGTTTTTATTGTACTCTGCAGGTCAGTATTTATTGTTCGTTCCAGGTCAGTGTTTATTGTACTCTCGAGGCCAATATTTAATGTACTCACCAGGTCTGTACTTATTGTACTCTCCAGGTCAGTATTTATTGAACTCTCCAGGTCAGTATTCATTGCACTCTCCAGGTCAGTTCTTATTGTGCTCTCCAGGTCAGAATTTATTGTACTCTCCAGGTCAGTATTTATTCCCCTCTCCAGGTCAGTATGTATTGTACTCTCCAGGTCAGCATTTATTGTACTCTCTAGATCAGTAGTTATTGTACTCTCCAAGTCATTATTGATTGTACTCTCCAGGTCAGTATTTATTGTACTCTCCAATTCAGTTTTTATTGTACTTTCCAGATCAGCATTTATTGTACTCTCCAGATCAGTATTTATTGAACTCTCCATGTCAGTTTTATTGTACTCACCAGGTCTGTACTTATTGTACTCTCCAGGTCAGTATTTATTGAACTCTCCAAGTCAGTATTTATTGTACTCTCCAGGTCAGTACATATTGGACTCTCCAGGTCAGTATTTATTGTACTCTCCAGGTCAGTATTTATTGTACTCTCCAGGTCAGTATTTATTGTACTCTCCAGGTCAGTACATATTGGACTCTCCAGGTCAGTATTTATTGTACTCTCCAGGTCAGGATTTATTACCCTCTCCAGGTAAATTTTTATGGTACTCTCCAGGTCAGTATTTATTGTTCTCTCCAGGTCAGTGTGTATTGTACTCTCCAGGTCAGTATTTATTGTACTTTCCAGGTCAGCATTTAATGTACTCTCCAGGTCAGTATTTATTACCCTCTCCAGGTTAGTATTTATTGTACTCTCCAGATCAGTATTTATTGTACTCTCCAGATCAGTATTTATTGTTCTCTGCATGTCAGTATTTATTGTATTCACCAGGTCATTATTTATTCTACTCTCCAGGTCAGTATTTATTGTACTCTCCAGGTCAGTATTTATTCCCCTCTCCAGGTCATTATTTATTGTACTCTCCAGCTCAGTATTTATGTACTCTCCAGGTCAGTATTTATTGTACTCTCCAGGTCAGTATTTATTGTCCTCTCCAGTTCAGTATTTATTTTACTCTCCAGGTCATTATTTATGTACTCTCCAGGTCAGTATTTATTGCACTCTCCAGGTCAGTATTTATTGTACTCTCCACGTCAGTATTTATTGTACTCTCCAGGTCGGTATTTATTGTACTCTCCAAGTCAGTATTTATTGCACTCTCCATGTCAGTATTTATTGTACTCCCCACGTCAGTATTTATTACCCTCTCCAGTTCAGTATTGATTGTACTCTCCATGTCAGTATTTATTGTACTCTCCATGTCAGTATTTATTGTATTCTCCAGGTCAGTATTTATTTTACTCTCCAGGTCAGTATTTATTTTACTCCCCAGGTCAGTATTTATTATACTCTCCAGGTCAGTATTTATTGTGCTCTCCAGGTCAGTATGTATTGTACTCTCCAGGTCAGTATTTATTGCACTCTCCAGTTCAGTGTTTATTATACTCGACAGATCTGTATTTATTACCCTCTCCAGGTCAGTGTTTATTGTATTCTCCATGTCAGTATTTATTTTACTCTCCAGTTCAGTATTTATTGTACTCTTCAGGTCACTATTTATTACTCTCTCCATTTCATTATTTATTTTACTCCCCAGGTCAGCATTTATTATAATCTCCAGGGCAGCATATATTGTGCTCTCCAGGTCAGTATTTCTTGGACTCTCCAGGTCAGTATTTATTGCCCTCTCCAGGTCAGTGTTTATTATACTCTCCAGGTCTGTATTTATTACCCTCTCCAGGTCAGTATTTATTACCCTCTCCAGGTCAGTATTTATTGTACTCTCCATGTCAGTATTTATTGTACTCTCTGGGTCAGTATTTGTTGTACTCTCCAGGTCAGTACTTATTGGACTCTCCAGGTCAGCATTTATTGTACTCTCCAGGTCAGTACTTATTACCCTCTCCAGCTCAGTTGTTATGGTATCTCCAGGTCAGTATTTATTGTTCTCTCCAGGTCAGTGATTATTGTACTCTCCAGGTTAGTATTTATTGTACTCTCCAGGTCAGCATTTATTGTACTCTCCAGGTCAGTATTTATTACCCTCTCCAGGTTGGTGTTTATTGTACTCTCCAGGTCAGTATTTATTGTACTTTCCAGATCAGTATTTATTGTACTCTCCAGATCAGTATTTATTGAACTCTCCATGTCATTTTTATTGTAGTCTCCATGTCAGTATTTATTGCCCTCTCATGGTCAGTATTTATTGTACTCTCCAGGTCAGTATTTATTGCACTCTCCAGGTCAGTATTGATTGTACTCTCCAGGTCAGTATTTATTGTATTCTCCAGGTCAGTATTTATTTTACTCTCCAGGTCAGTATTTATTTTACTCCCCAGGTCAGTATTTATTATACCCTCCAGCTCATTATTTATTATGCTCTCCAGGTCAGGATGTATTGTACTCTCCTGGTCAGTATTTATTGAACTCTCCAGGTCAGCGTTTATTATACTCTACAGATCTGTATTTATTACCCTCTCCAGGTCACTGTTTATTGTATTCTCCAGGTCAGTATTTATTGTACTCTCCAGATCAGTATTTATTGTTCTCTGCATGTCAGTAATTATTGTATTCACCAGGCCATTATTTATTCGACTCTCCAGGTCAATATTTATTGCACTCTCCAGGTCAGTATTTATTGTACTCTCCAATTCAGCTTTTATTGTACTTTCCAGATCAGTATTTATTGTACTCTCCAGATCAGTATTTATTGAACTCTCCATGTCATTTTTATTGTAGTCTCCATGTCAGTATTTATTGCCCTCTCATGGTCAGTATTTATTGTATTCTCCAGGTCAGTATTTATTTTACTATCCAGGTCAGTATTTATTGTACTCTCCAGCTCAGTATTTATTGTACTCTCCAGGTCTGTATTTATTGTACTCTCCAGGTCAGTATTTATTGCACTCTCCAGGTCAGTATTGATTGTACTCTCCAGGTCAGTATTTATTGTATTCTCCAGGTCAGTATTTATTTTACTCTCCAGGTCAGTATTTATTTTACTCCCCAGGTCAGTATTTATTATACCCTCCAGCTCATTATTTATTGTGCTCTCCAGGTCAGGTTGTATTGTACTCTCCTGGTCAGTATTTATTGAACTCTCCAGGTCAGCGTTTATTATACTCTACAGATCTGTATTTATTACCCTCTCCAGGTCATTATTTATTGTACTCTCCAGCTCAGTATTTATTGAACTCTCCAGGTCTGTATTTATTGTACTCTCCAGGTCAGTATTTATTGCACTCTCCAGGTCAGTATTGATTGTACTCTCCAGGTCAGTATTTATTTTAGTCACCAGTTCAGTATTTATTGTACTCTTCAGGTCACTATTTATTACCCTCTCCACTTCAGTATTTATTTTACTCCCCAGCTCAGCATTTATTATAATCTCCAGGGCAGCATATATTGTGCTCTCCAGGTCAGTATTTATTGGACTCTCCAGGTCACTATTTATTGCCCTCTCCAGGTCAGTGTTTATTATACTCTCCAGGTCAGTATTTATTACCCTCTTCAGGTCAGTAGTTATTGTACTCTCCAGGTCAGTATTTATTATACTCTCTCGGTCAGTATTTATTGTACTCTCCAGGTCAGTACTTATTGGACTCCCCAGGTCAGCATTTATTGTACTCTCCAGGTCAGTACTTATTACCCTCTCCAGCTCAGTTTTTATGGTATCTCCAGGTCAGTATTTATTGTACTCTCCAGGTCAGTATTTATTACCCTCTCCAGGTCATTATTTATTGTACTCTCCAGCTCAGTATTTATTGTACTCTCCAGGTCAGTATTTATTGTACTCTCCAGATCAATATTAATTGTACTCTCCAGGTCAGTATTTATTTTACTCTCCAGGTCATTATTTATGTACTCTCCAGGTCAGTATTTATTGTGCTCTCCAGGTCAGTATTTATTGCACTCTCCAGGTCAGTATTTATTGTACTCTCCACGTCAGTATTTATTGTACTCTCCAGGTCAGTATTTATTACCCTCTCCAGGTTATTATTTATTGTACTCTCCAGCTCAGTATTTATTGTACTCTCCAGGTCAGTATTTATTGCACTCTCCAGGTCAGTATTTATTTTACGCTCCACGTCAGTATTTATTGTACTATCCAGGTCAGTATTTATTGCACTCTCCAGGTCAGTATTTAGTGTACTCTCCAGGTCAGTATTTATTACCCTCTCCAGTTCAGTATTGATTATACTCTCCATGTCAGTATTTATTGTACTCTCCATGTCAGTATTTATTGTATTCTCCAGGTCAGTATTTATTTTACTCTCCAGGTCAGTATTTATTTTACTCCCAAGGTCAGTATTTATGATACTCTCCAGGTCAGTATTTATTGTGCTCTCCAGGTCAGTATGTATTGTACTCTCCAGGTCAGTATTTATTGCAATCTCCAGGTCAGTGTTTATTGCCCACTCCAGATCAGTATTTATGATACTCTCCAGGTCAGTATTTATTGTGCTCTCCAGGTCAGTATGTATTGTACTCTCCAGGTCAGTATTTATTGCAATCTCCAGGTCAGTGTTTATTGCCCACTCCAGATCAGTATTTATTGTACTCTCCAGGTCTGTATTTATTGTACTCTCCAGGTCAGTATTTATTGTACTCTCCAGGTCAGTACTTATTGGACTCTCCAGGCCTGTATTTATTGTACTCTCCAGGTCAGTATTTATTACCCTCTCCAGGTCAATTTTTATGGTACTCTCCAGGTCAGTATTTATTGTACTCTCCATGTCAGTATTTATTGTACTCTCCAGGGTAGTATTTAATGTACTGTTCAGGTCAGTATTTATTGCCCTATCCAAGTCAGTATTTATTGTACTCTCCAGGTCAATATTTATTGTACTCTCTAGATCAGTATTTATTGTACTCTCCAAGTCATTATTTATTGTACTCTCCAGGTCAGTATTTATTGTACTCTCCAGGTCAGTATTTATTGTACTCTCCAGGTCAGTATTTATTGTACTCTCCTGGTCAATACTTATTGGACTCTCCAGGTCAGTATTTATTTTAGTCACCAGTTCAGTATTTATTGTACTCTTCAGGTCACTATTTATTACCCTCTCCACTTCAGTATTTATTTTACTCCCCAGCTCAGCATTTATTATAATCTCCAGGGCAGCATATATTGTGCTCTCCAGGTCAGTATTTATTGGACTCTCCAGGTCACTATTTATTGCCCTCTCCAGGTCAGTGTTTATTATACTCTCCAGGTCAGTATTTATTACCCTCTTCAGGTCAGTAGTTATTGTACTCTCCAGGTCAGTATTTATTATACTCTCTCGGTCAGTATTTATTGTACTCTCCAGGTCAGTACTTATTGGACTCCCCAGGTCAGCATTTATTGTACTCTCCAGGTCAGTACTTATTACCCTCTCCAGCTCAGTTTTTATGGTATCTCCAGGTCAGTAATTATTGTTCTATCCAAGTCAGTGTTTATTGTACTCTCCAGGTTAGTATTTATTGTACTCTCCAGGTCAGCATTTATTGTACTCTCCAGGTCAGTATTTATTACCCTCTCCAGGTTAGTGTTTATTGTACTCTCCAGGTCAGTATTTATTGTACTCTCCAGATCAGTATTTATTGTTCTCTCATGTCAGTAATTATTGTATTCACCAGGTCATTATTTATTCGACTCTCCAGGTCAATATTTATTGAACTCTCGAGGTCAGTATTTATTGTACTCTCCAGGTCAGTATTTAGTACGCCCTCCAGGTCAGTATTTATTGTACTCTCCAGCTCAGTATTTATTGCCCTATCCAAGTCAGTATTTATTGTACTCTCCAGGTCAGTATTTATTGTACTGTGCAGGTTAGTATTTATTGCCCTCTCCAGGATAGCATTTATTTTACTCCAAGGTCAGTATTTTTTGTACTCTCCAGGTCAGTATTTATTACCCTCTCCAGGTCAGTATTTATTGTACTCATCAGGTCACTAATTATAGTTCTCTCCAGATCAGTATTTATTACCCTCTACAGGTCAGTATTTATTATACTCTCCAGGTCAGTATTTGTTGTACACCCCAGGTCAGTATTTATTACCCTCTCAAGGACAGTATTTATTGTACTCTCCAGGTCCATATTTATTACTCTCTCCAGGTCAGTATTTATTACCCTCTCCAGGTCTGTATTTATTGTACTCCCCATGTCAGTATTTATTGTACTCTCCAGGTCAGTATTTATTGCCCTCTCCAGGTCAGTATTTATTGTACTCTCCAGGTCAGTTCTTATTGTACTCTCCAGGTCAGTATTTATTGTACTCTTCAGGTCAATATTTATTGTACTCTCCAGGTCAGTATTTATTGTACTCTCCAGATCAGCATTTATAGTATTCTCCAGGTCAGTATTTATTACCCTCTCCAGGTCAGTATTTATTGTATTCTCCAGGTAAGTATTTATTACCCTCTCAAGGTCAGTATTTATTGTACTATCCAGGTCAGTTTTTATTGTTATCTCCAGGTCAGTATTTATTGTGCTCTTCAGGTCAGTATTTATTGTACACTCCAGGTCAAGTATTTATTGTACTCTCCAGGTCAGTATTTATTACCCTCTCCAGGTCAGTATTTATTACCCGCTCCAGTTCAGTATTTATGGTACTCTCCAGGTCAGTATTTATTTTACTCTCCAAGTCACTATTTATTGTCCTCTCCATGTCAGTATTTATTGTACTCTCCAATTCAGTTTTTATTGTACTCTGCAGGTCAGTATTTATTGTTCGCTCCAGGTCAGTGTTTATTGTACTCTCGAGGCCAATATTTAATGTACTCACCAGGTCTGTACTTATTGTACTCTCCAGGTCAGTATTTATTGAACACTCCAAGTCAGTATTCATTGCACTCTCCAGGTCAGTTCTTATTGTGCTCTCCAGGTCAGAATTTATTGTACTCTCCAGGTCAGTATTTATTCCCCACTCCAGGTCAGTATGTATTGTACTCTCCAGGTCAGTATTTATTGTACTCTCTAGATCAGTATTTATTGTACTCTCCAAGTCATTATTGAGTGTACTCTCCAGGTCAGTATTTATTGTACTCTCCAATTCAGTTTTTATTGTACTTTCCAGATCAGCATTTATTGTACTCTCCAGATCAGTATTTATTGAAGTCTCCATGTCAGTTTTATTGTACTCACCAGGTCTGTACTTATTGTACTCTCTAGATCAGTATTTATTGTACTCTCCAAGTCATTATTGATTGTACTCTCCAGGTCAGTATTTATTGTACTCTCCAATTCAGTTTTTATTGTACTTTCCAGATCAGCATTTATTGTACTCTCCAGATCAGTATTTATTGAACTCTCCATGTCAGTTTTATTGTACTCACCAGGTCTGTACTTATTGTACTCTCCAGGTCAGTATTTATTGAACTCTCCAAGTCAGTATACATTGCACTCTCCAGGTCAGTTCTTTTTGTGCTCTCCAGGTCAGAATTTATTGTACTCTCCAGGTCAGTATTTATTCCCCTCTCCAGGTCAGTATGTATTGTACTGTCCAGGTCAGTATTTATTGTACTCTCTAGATCAGTATTTATTGTACTCTCCAAGTCATTATTGATTGTACTCTCCAGGTCAGTATTTATTGTACTCTCCAGGTCAGTATTTATTGTACTCTCCAGGTCAGTATTTATTGTACTCTCCAGGTCAGTACATATTGGACTCTCCAGCTCAGCATTTATTGTACTCAACAGGTCAGTATTTATTACCCTCTCCAGGTAAATTTTTTTGGTACTCTCCAGTTCAGTATTTATTGTTCTCTCCAGGTCAGTGTTTATTGTACTCTCCAGGTTAGTATTTCTTGTACTTTCCAGGTCAGCATTTATTGTACTCTCCAGGTCAGTATTTATTACCCTATCCGGGTTAGTATTTATTGTACTCTCCATGTCAGTATTTATTGTACTCTCCAGATCAGTATTTATTGTTTTCTGCATGTCAGTATTTATTGTATTCACCAGGTCATTATTTATTCTACTCTCCAGGTCAGTATTTATTGCACTCTCCAGTTCAGTATTTATTGTACTCTCCAGGTCAGTATTTATTACCCTCTCCAGGTCATTATTTATTGTACTCTCCAGCTCAGTATTTATGTACTCTCCAGGTCAGTATTTATTGTACTCTCCAGGTCAGTATTTATTGTCCTCTCCAGTTCAGTATTTATTTTACTCTCCAGGTCATTATTTTTGTACTCTCCAGGTCAGTATTTATTGCACTCTCCAGGTCAGTATTTATTGTACTCTCCACGTCAGTATTTATTGTACTCTCCAGGTCAGTATTTATTACCCTCTCCAGGTTAGTATTTATTGTACTCTCCAGGTCAGTATTTATTGTACTCTCCAGATCAGTATTTATTGTTCTCTGCATGTCAGTATTTATTGTATTCACCAGGTCATTATTTATTCTACTCTCCAGGTCAGTATTTATTGCACTCTCCAGGTCAGTATTTATTGTACTCTCCAGGTCAGTATTTATTACCCTCTCCAGGTCATTATTTATTGTGCTCTCCAGCTCAGTATTTATTGAACTCTCCAGGTCAGTATTTATTGTACTCTCCAGGTCATTATTTATTGTACTCTCCAGGTCAGTATTTATTTTACTCTCCAGGTCATTATTTATGTACTCTCCAGGTCAGTATTTATTGTACTCTCCAAGTCAGTATTTATTGCATTCTCCAGGTCAGTATTTATTGTACTCTTCAGGTCACTATTTATTACTCTCTCCATTTCATTATTTATTTTACTCCCCAGTTCAGCATTTATTATAATCTCCAGGGCAGCATATATTGTGCTCTCCAGGTCAGTTTTTCTTGGACTCTCCAGGTCAGTATTTATTGCCCTCTCCAGGTCAGTGTTTATTATACTCTCCAGGTCTGTATTTATTACCCTCTCCAGGTCAGTATTTATTACCCTCATCAGGTCAGTATTTATTGTACTCTCCATGTCAGTATTTATTGTACTCTCTGGGTCAGTATTTGTTGTACTCTCCAGGTCAGTACTTATTGGACTCACCAGGTCAGCATTTAATGTACTCTCCAGGTCAGTACTTATTACCCTCTCCAGCTCAGTTTTTATGGTATCTCCAGGTCTGTATTTATTGTTCTCTCCAGGTCAGTGTTTATTGTAATCTCCAGGATAGTATTTATTGTACTCTCCAGGTCAGCATTTATTGTACTCTCCAGGTCAGTATTTATTACCCTCTCCAGGTTGGTGTTTATTGTACACTCCAGGTCAGTATTTATTGTACTCTCCAGATCAGTATTTATTGTTCTCTGCATGTCAGTAATTATTGTATTCACCAGGCCATTAATTATTCGACTCTCCAGGTCAATATATATTGCACTCTCCAGGTCAGTATTTATTGTGCTGTCCAATTCAGTTTTTATTGTACTTTCCAGATCAGTATTTATTGTACTCTCCAGATCAGTATTTATTGAACTCTCCATGTCATTTTTATTGTAGTCTCCAGGTCAGTATTTATTGCCCTCTCATGGTCAGTATTTATTGTATTCTCCAGGACAGTATTTATTTTACTCTCCAGGTCAGTATTTATTGTACTCCCCAGGTCAATATTTATTGTACTCTCCACGTAAGTATTTATTGTACTCTCCAATTCATTATATAATGTACTCTCCAGGTCAGTATTTATTGTACTCTCCAATTCAGTTTTTATTGTACTCTCCAGTTCTGTATTTATTGTAATCTGCAGGTCAGTACTTATTGTAATCTCCATGTCAGTATTTATTGTAATTCCAGGTCAGTATTTATTCTATTCTCCAAGTCACTATTTATTGTACTCTCCAGTTCAGTATTTGTTGCCCTCTCCAGGTCAGTAATTATTGTACTCCCCAGGTCAATATTTATTGTACTCTCCAGGTCAGTATTTATTGTGCTCTCCAATTCATTATTTATTGCACTCTCCAGGTCAGTATTTATTGTACTCTCCAATTCAGTTTTTATTGTATTCTCCAGGCCAGTATTTATTGTAATCTCCAGGTCAGTATTTATTGTACTCCCCATGTCAATATTTATTGTACTCTCCAGGTAAGTATTTATTGTACTCTCCAATTCATGATGTATTGTACTCTCCAGGTCAGTATTTATTGTACTCTCCAATTCAGTTTTTATTGTACTCTCCAGGTCAGTATTTATTGTAATCTGCAGGTCAGTATTTATTCTACTCTCCAAGTCAGTATTTATTGCACTCTCCAGGTCAGTTCTTATTGTAAACTCTCCAGGTCAGTATTTATTGTACTCCCCAGGTCAATATTTATTGTACTCTCCCGGTCAGTATTTATTGTACTCTCCAAGTCATTATTTATTGTACTCTCCAGGTCAGTATTTATTGTCCTCTCCAAATAAGTTTTTATTGTACTCTCCAGGTCAGTATTTATTGTACTCTCCAGGTCAGTATTTATTGTTCTCTCCAGATCAGTATTTATTGTATTCTTCAGGTCAGTATTTATTGTGCTCTCCAGGTCAGTATTTATTGCGCTCTCCAGGTCAGTATTTATTGTACTCTCCAGGTCAGTATTTATTGTTCTCTCCAGATCAATATTTATTGTACTCTCCAGGTCAGTATTTATTGTAATCTCCAGGTCAGTATTTATTGCCCTCTCCAGGTCAGTATTTATCATACTTACCAGGTCAGTATTTATTACCCTCTCCACGTCGGTATTTATTACCCTCTCCAATTCATTATTTATTGTACTCTCCAGTTCAGTATTTATTGTGCTCTCAAGGTCAGTATTTATTGCCCTCTCCAGATCAGTATTTATTGTTCTCTGCATGTCAGTATTTATTGTATTCACCAGGTCATTATTTATTCTACTCTCCAGGTCAGTATTTATTGAACTCTCCAGGTCAGTATTTATTGTACTCTCCAGGTCATTATTTATTGTACTCTCCAGGTCAGTATTTATTTTACTCTCCAGGTCATTATTTATGTACTCTCCAGATCAGTATTTATTGTACTCTCCAAGTCAGTATTTATTGCACTCTCCAGGTCAGTATTTATTGTACTCCCCACGTCAGTATTTATTACCCTCTACAGTTCAGTATTGATTGTACTCTCCATGTCAGTATTTATTGTACTCTCCATGTCAGTATTTATTGTATTCTCCAGGTCAGTATTTATTTTACTCTCCAGGTCAGTATTTATTTTACTCCCCAGGTCAGTATTTATTATACTCTCCAGGTCAGTATTTATTGTGCTCTCCAGGTCAGTATGTATTGTACTCTCCAGGTCAGTATTTATTGCACTCTCCAGTTCAGCGTTTATTATACTCTACAGATCTGTATTTATTACCCTCTCCAGGTCAGTGTTTATTGTATTCTCCATGTCAGTATTTATTTTACTCTCCAGTTCAGTATTTATTGTACTCTTCATGTCACTATTTATTACTCTCTCCATTTCATTATTTATTTTACTCCCCAGGTCAGCATTTATTATAATCTCCAGGGCAGCATATATTGTGCTCTCCAGGTCAGTATTTCTTGGACTCTCCAGGTCAGTATTTATTGCCCTCTCCAGGTCAGTGTTTATTATACTCTCCAGGTCTGTATTTATTACCCTCTCCAGGTCAGTATTTATTAGCCTCATCAGGTCAGTATTTATTGTACTCTCCATGTCAGTATTTATTGTACTCTCTGGGTCAGTATTTGTTGTACTCTCCAGGTCAGTACTTATTGGACTCTCCAGGTCAGCATTTAATGTACTCTCCAGGTCAATACTTATTGCCCTCTCCTGCTCAGTTTTTATGGTATCTCCAGGTCTGTATTTATTGTTCTCTCCAGGTCAGTGTTTATTGTACTCTCCAGGTTAGTATTTATTGTACTCTCCAGGTCAGTATTTATTGTACTCTCCAGGTCAGTATTTATTGTACTCTCCAGGTCAGTACATATTGGACTCTCCAGGTCAGCATTTATTGTACTCAACAGGTCAGTATTTATTACCCTCTCCAGGTAAATTTTTTTGGTACTCTCCAGGTCAGTATTTATTGTTCTCTCCAGGTCAGTGTTTATTGTACTCTCCAGGTTAGTATTTCTTGTACTTTCCAGGTCAGCATTTATTGTACTCTCCAGGTCAGTATTTATTACCCTATCCGGGTTAGTATTTATTGTACTCTCCATGTCAGTATTTATTGTACTCTCCAGATCAGTATTTATTGTTTTCTGCATGTCAGTATTTATTGTATTCACCAGGTCATTATTTATTCTACTCTCCAGGTCAGTATTTATTGCACTCTCCAGTTCAGTATTTATTGTACTCTCCAGGTCAGTATTTATTACCCTCTCCAGGTCATTATTTATTGTACTCTCCAGCTCAGTATTTATGTACTCTCCAGGTCAGTATTTATTGTACTCTCCAGGTCAGTATTTATTGTCCTCTCCAGTTCAGTATTTATTTTACTCTCCAGGTCATTATTTTTGTACTCTCCAGGTCAGTATTTATTGCACTCTCCAGGTCAGTATTTATTGTACTCTCCACGTCAGTATTTATTGTACTCTCCAGGTCAGTATTTATTACCCTCTCCAGGTTAGTATTTATTGTACTCTCCAGGTCAGTATTTATTGTATTCACCAGGTCATTATTTATTGTTCTCTGCATGTCAGTATTTATTGTATTCACCAGGTCATTATTTATTCTACTCTCCAGGTCAGTATTTATTGCACTCTCCAGGTCAGTATTTATTGTACTCTCCAGGTCAGTATTTATTACCCTCTCCAGGTCATTATTTATTGTGCTCTCCAGCTCAGTATTTATTGAACTCTCCAGGTCAGTATTTATTGTACTCTCCAGGTCATTATTTATTGTACTCTCCAGGTCAGTATTTATTTTACTCTCCAGGTCATTATTTATGTACTCTCCAGGTCAGTATTTATTGTACTCTCCACGTCAGTATTTATTGTACTCTCCAGGTCAGTATTTATTACCCTCTCCAGGTTAGTATTTATTGTACTCTCCAGGTCAGTATTTATTGTACTCTCCAGATCAGTATTTATTGTTCTCTGCATGTCAGTATTTATTGTATTCACCAGGTCATTATTTATTCTACTCTCCAGGTCAGTATTTATTGCACTCTCCAGGTCAGTATTTATTGTACTCTCCAGGTCAGTATTTATTACCCTCTCCAGGTCATTATTTATTGTGCTCTCCAGCTCAGTATTTATTGAACTCTCCAGGTCAGTATTTATTGTACTCTCCAGGTCATTATTTATTGTACTCTCCAGGTCAGTATTTATTTTACTCTCCAGGTCATTATTTATGTACTCTCCAGGTCAGTATTTATTGTACTCTCCAAGTCAGTATTTATTGCACTCTCCAGGTCAGTATTTATTGTACTCCCCACGTCAGTATTTATTGTGCTCTCCAGGTCAGTATGTATTGTACTCTCCAGGTCAGTATTTATTGCACTCTCCAGTTCAGTGTTTATTATACTCTACAGATCTGTATTTATTACCCTCTCCAGGTCAGTGTTTATTGTATTCTCCATGTCAGTATTTATTTTACTCTCCAGTTCAGTATTTATTGTACTCTTCAGGTCACTATTTATTACTCTCTCCATTTCATTATTTATTTTACTCCCCAGTTCAGCATTTATTATAATCTCCAGGGCAGCATATATTGTGCTCTCCAGGTCAGTATTTCTTGGACTCTCCAGGTCAGTATTTATTGCCCTCTCCAGGTCAGTGTTTATTATACTCTCCAGGTCTGTATTTATTACCCTCTCCAGGTCAGTATTTATTACCCTCATCAGGTCAGTATTTATTGTACTCTCCATGTCAGTATTTATTGTACTCTCTGGGTCAGTATTTGTTGTACTCTCCAGGTCAGTACTTATTGGACTCACCAGGTCAGCATTTAATGTACTCTCCAGGTCAGTACTTATTACCCTCTCCAGCTCAGTTTTTATGGTATCTCCAGGTCTGTATTTATTGTTCTCTCCAGGTCAGTGTTTATTGTAATCTCCAGGATAGTATTTATTGTACTCTCCAGGTCAGCATTTATTGTACTCTCCAGGTCAGTATTTATTACCCTCTCCAGGTTGGTGTTTATTGTACACTCCAGGTCAGTATTTATTGTACTCTCCAGATCAGTATTTATTGTTCTCTGCATGTCAGTAATTATTGTATTCACCAGGCCATTAATTATTCGACTCTCCAGGTCAATATATATTGCACTCTCCAGGTCAGTATTTATTGTGCTGTCCAATTCAGTTTTTATTGTACTTTCCAGATCAGTATTTATTGTACTCTCCAGATCAGTATTTATTGAACTCTCCATGTCATTTTTATTGTAGTCTCCAGGTCAGTATTTATTGCCCTCTCATGGTCAGTATTTATTGTATTCTCCAGGACAGTATTTATTTTACTCTCCAGGTCAGTATTTATTGTACTCCCCAGGTCAATATTTATTGTACTCTCCAGGTAAGTATTTATTGTACTCTCCAATTCATTATATAATGTACTCTCCAGGTCAGTATTTATTGTACTCTCCAATTCAGTTTTTATTGTACTCTCCAGTTCTGTATTTATTGTAATCTGCAGGTCAGTACTTATTGTAATCTCCATGTCAGTATTTATTGTAATTCCAGGTCAGTATTTATTCTATTCTCCAAGTCACTATTTATTGTACTCTCCAGTTCAGTATTTGTTGCCCTCTCCAGGTCAGTAATTATTGTACTCCCCAGGTCAATATTTATTGTACTCTCCAGGTCAGTATTTATTGTGCTCTCCAATTCATTATTTATTGCACTCTCCAGGTCAGTATTTATTGTACTCTCCAATTCAGTTTTTATTGTATTCTCCAGGCCAGTATTTATTGTAATCTCCAGGTCAGTATTTATTGTACTCCCCATGTCAATATTTATTGTACTCTCCAGGTAAGTATTTATTGTACTCTCCAATTCATGATGTATTGTACTCTCCAGGTCAGTATTTATTGTACTCTCCAATTCAGTTTTTATTGTACTCTCCAGGTCAGTATTTATTGTAATCTGCAGGTCAGTATTTATTCTACTCTCCAAGTCAGTATTTATTGCACTCTCCAGGTCAGTTCTTATTGTAAACTCTCCAGGTCAGTATTTATTGTACTCCCCAGGTCAATATTTATTGTACTCTCCCGGTCAGTATTTATTGTACTCTCCAAGTCATTATTTATTGTACTCTCCAGGTCAGTATTTATTGTCCTCTCCAAATAAGTTTTTATTGTACTCTCCAGGTCAGTATTTATTGTACTCTCCAGGTCAGTATTTATTGTTCTCTCCAGATCAGTATTTATTGTATTCTTCAGGTCAGTATTTATTGTGCTCTCCAGGTCAGTATTTATTGCGCTCTCCAGGTCAGTATTTATTGTACTCTCCAGGTCAGTATTTATTGTTCTCTCCAGATCAATATTTATTGTACTCTCCAGGTCAGTATTTATTGTAATCTCCAGGTCAGTATTTATTGCCCTCTCCAGGTCAGTATTTATCATACTTACCAGGTCAGTATTTATTACCCTCTCCACGTCGGTATTTATTACCCTCTCCAATTCATTATTTATTGTACTCTCCAGTTCAGTATTTATTGTGCTCTCAAGGTCAGTATTTATTGCCCTCTCCAGATCAGTATTTATTGTTCTCTGCATGTCAGTATTTATTGTATTCACCAGGTCATTATTTATTCTACTCTCCAGGTCAGTATTTATTGAACTCTCCAGGTCAGTATTTATTGTACTCTCCAGGTCATTATTTATTGTACTCTCCAGGTCAGTATTTATTTTACTCTCCAGGTCATTATTTATGTACTCTCCAGATCAGTATTTATTGTACTCTCCAAGTCAGTATTTATTGCACTCTCCAGGTCAGTATTTATTGTACTCCCCACGTCAGTATTTATTACCCTCTACAGTTCAGTATTGATTGTACTCTCCATGTCAGTATTTATTGTACTCTCCATGTCAGTATTTATTGTATTCTCCAGGTCAGTATTTATTTTACTCTCCAGGTCAGTATTTATTTTACTCCCCAGGTCAGTATTTATTATACTCTCCAGGTCAGTATTTATTGTGCTCTCCAGGTCAGTATGTATTGTACTCTCCAGGTCAGTATTTATTGCACTCTCCAGTTCAGCGTTTATTATACTCTACAGATCTGTATTTATTACCCTCTCCAGGTCAGTGTTTATTGTATTCTCCATGTCAGTATTTATTTTACTCTCCAGTTCAGTATTTATTGTACTCTTCATGTCACTATTTATTACTCTCTCCATTTCATTATTTATTTTACTCCCCAGGTCAGCATTTATTATAATCTCCAGGGCAGCATATATTGTGCTCTCCAGGTCAGTATTTCTTGGACTCTCCAGGTCAGTATTTATTGCCCTCTCCAGGTCAGTGTTTATTATACTCTCCAGGTCTGTATTTATTACCCTCTCCAGGTCAGTATTTATTAGCCTCATCAGGTCAGTATTTATTGTACTCTCCATGTCAGTATTTATTGTACTCTCTGGGTCAGTATTTGTTGTACTCTCCAGGTCAGTACTTATTGGACTCTCCAGGTCAGCATTTAATGTACTCTCCAGGTCAATACTTATTGCCCTCTCCTGCTCAGTTTTTATGGTATCTCCAGGTCTGTATTTATTGTTCTCTCCAGGTCAGTGTTTATTGTACTCTCCAGGTTAGTATTTATTGTACTCTCCAGGTCAGCATTTATTGTACTCTCCAGGTCGGTATTTATTACCCTCTCCAGGTTGGTGTTTATTGTACACTCCAGGTCAGTATTTATTGTACTCTCAAGATCAGTATTTATTGTTCTCTGCATGTCAGTATTTATTGTATTCACCAGGCCATTATTTATTCGACTCTCCAGGTCAGTATTTATTGTGCTCTCCAATTCAGTTTTTATTGTACTTTCCAGATCAGTATTTATTGTACTCTCCAGATCAGTATTTATTGAACTCTCCATCTCATTAAGTAATGTACTCTCCAGGTCAGTATTTATTGTACTCTCCAATTCAGTTTTTATTGTACTCTCCAGTTCTGTATTTATTGTCATCTGCAGGTCAGTACTTATTGTAATCTCCATGTCAGTATTTATTGTAATTCCAGGTCAGTATTTATTCTACTCTCCAAGTCACTATTTACTGTACTCTCCAGTTCAGTATTTATTGCCCTCTCCAGGTCAGTAATTATTGTACTCCCCAGGTCAATATTTATTGTACTCTCCAGGTCAGTATTTATTGTGCTCTCCAATTCATTATTTATTGCACTCTCCAGGTCAGTATTTATTGTACTCTCCAATTCAGTTTTTATTGTACTCTCCAGGTAAGTATTTATTGTACTCTCCAATTCATGATGTATTGTACTCTCCAGTTCAGTATTTATTGTAATCTGCAGGTCAGTAGTTATTGTAATCTCCATGTCAGTATTTATTGTAATTCCAGGTCAGTATTTATTCTACTCTCCAAGTCAGTATTTATTGCACTCTCCAGGTCAGTTCTTATTGTAAACTCTCCAGGTCAGTATTTATTGTACTCTCTAGATCAGTATTTATTGTACTCTCCAGGTCAGTATTGATTGTACTCTCTAGATCAGTATTTATTGTACTCTCCAAGTCATTATTTATTGTACTCTCCAGGTCAGTATTTATTGTACTGTCCAATTCAGTTTTCATTGTACTTTCCAGATCAGTATTTATTGTACTCTCCAGATCAGTATTTATTGAACTCTCCATGTCAGTTTTATTGTAGTCTCCAGGTCAGTATTTATTGCCTTCTCTTGGTCAGTATTTATTGTATTCTCCAGGTCAGTATTTATTTTACTCTCCAGGTCCATATTTACTGTACTCCCCAGGTCAATATTTATTGTACTCTCCCGGTCAGTATTTATTGTACTCTCCAAGTCATTATTTATTGTACTCTCCAGGTCAGTATTTATTGTCCTCTCCAATTCAGTTTTTATTGTACTCTCCAGGTCAGTATTTATTGTACTCTCCAGGTCAGTATTAATTGTTCTCTCCAGATCAGTATTTATTGTATTCTTCAGGTCAGTATTTATTGCGCTCTCCAGGTCAGTATTTATTGTACTCTCCAGGTCAGTATTTATTGTTCTCTCCAGATCAGTATTTATTGTACTCTCCAGGTCAGTATTTATTGTACTCTCCAGGTCAGTATTTATTGCCCTCTCCAGGTCAGTATTCATTATACTTACCAGGTCAGTATTTATTACCCTCTCCACGTCGGTATTTATTAACCTCTCCAATTCATTATTTATTGTACTCTCCAGTTCAGTATTTATTGTGCTCTCAAGGTCAGTATTTATTGCCCTCTCCAGTCAGTATTTATTGTACTTCCAGGTCAGTATTTATTGTGGTCTCCAGGTCAGTATTTATTGTACTCTCTTGGTCAGTATTTATTGCCCGCTCCAGATCAGTATTTATTGTACTCTCCAGGTCAGTATTTATTGTACTCTCCAGGTCAGTATTTATTTTACTCTCCAGGTCAGTACTTATTGGACTCTCCAGGTCAGTATTTATTGTACTCTCCAGGTCAGTATTTATTACCCTCTCCAATTCATTATTTATTGTACTCTCCAGTTTAGTATTTATTGTGCTCTCAAGGTCAGTATTTATTGCCCTCTCCAGTCAGTATTTATTGTACTTCCAGGTCAGTATTTATTGTGGTCTCCAGGTCAGTATTTATTGTACTCTCTAGGTCAGTATTTATTGCCCACTCCAGATCAGTATTTATTGTACTCTCCAGGTCAGTATTTATAGTACTCTCCAGATCAGTATTTATTGTACTCTCCAGGTCAGTATTTATTGTACTCTCCAATTGAGTTTTTATTGTACTCTCCAGTTCAGTATTTATTGTAATCTCCAGGTCAGTACTTATTGTAATCTCCAGGTCAGTATTTATTGTACTTCCAGGTCAGTATTTATTGTGCTCTCCAGGTCAGTATTTATTGTACTCTCTCGGTCAGTATTTATTGCCCACTCCAGATCAGTATTTATTGTACTCTACAGGTCAGTATTTATTGTACTCTCCAGGTCAGTATTTATTGTACTCTCCAGGTCAATATTTATTACCCTCTCCAGGTCAATTTTTATGGTACTCTCCAGGTCAGTATTTATTGTACTCTCCAGATCAGTATTTATTCTACTCTCCAATCACTATTTATTGTACTCTCCAGTTCAGTATTTATTGCCCTCTCCAGGTCAGTAATTATTGTACTCTCCAGGTCAGTATTTATTGTGCTCTCCAATTCATTATTTATTGTACTCTCCAGGTCAGCGTTTATTGTACTCTCCAATTCAGTTTTTATTGTAATCTCCAGGTCAGTATTTATTGTTCTCTCCAGATCAGTATTTATTGTACTCTCCAGGTCAGTATTTATTGTACTCTCCAGGTCAGAATTTATTGCCCTCTCCAGGTCAGTATTTATTGTACTCTCCAGGTCAGTAGTTATTGTTCTCTCCAGAGCAGTATTTATTGCCCTCTCCAGGTCAGTTTTTATTATACTCTCCAGGTCAGTATTTATTACCCTCTCCACGTCGGTATTTATTACGCTCTCCAATTCATTATTTATTGTACTCTCCAGTTCAGTATTTATTGTGCTCTCCAGGTCAGTATTTCTTGCCCTCTCCAGGTCAGTCTTTATTTTAATCTCCAGGTCAGCACTTATTGTAATCTCCAGGTCAGTAAATTTTTGTACTTCCAGGTCAGTATTTATTGTGCTCTCCAGGACAGTATTTATTGTACTCTCTAGGTCAATATTTATTGCCCACTCCAGATCAGTATTTATTGTTCCCTCCAGGTCAGTATTTATTGTACTCTCCTGGTCAGTACTTATTGGACTCTCCAGGTCTGTATTTATTGTACTCTCCAGGTCAGTATTTATTAACCTCTCCAGGTCAATTTTTATGGTACTCTCCAGGTCAGTATTTATTGTACTCTCCATGTCAGTATTTATTGTACTCTCCAGGGCAGTATTTAATGTACTGTTCAGGTCAGTATTTATTGCCCTATCCAAGTCAGTATTTATTGTACTCTCCAGGTCAGTATTTATTGTACTCTCTAGATCAGTATTTATTGTACTCTCCAAGTCATTATTTATTGTACTCTCCAGGTCAGTATTTATTGTACTCTCCAGGTCAGTATTTATTGTACTCTCCAGGTCAGTATTTATTGTACTCTCCTGGTCAGTACTTATTGGACTCTCCAGGTCAGTATTTATTGTACTCTCCAGGTCAGTATTTATTACCCTCGCCAATGTCAATTTTTATGGTACTCTCCAGGTCAGTATTTATTGTTCTCTCCATGTCAGTGTTTATTGTACTCTCCAGGTTAGTATTTATTGTACTTTCCAGGTCAGCATTAATTGTACTCTCCAGGTCAGTATTTATTACACTCTCCAGGTTAGTATTTATTATACTCTCCAGGTCAGTATTTATTGTACTCTCCAGAACAGTATTTATTGTTCTCTGCATGTCAGTATTTATTGTATTCACCAGGTCATTATTTATTCTACTCTCCAGGTCAGTATTTATTGCACTCTACAGGTCAGTATTTATTGTACTCTCCATGTCAGTATTTATTACCCTCTCCAGGTCATTATTTATTGTACTCTCCAGCTCAGTATTTATTGTACTCTCCAGGTCAGTATTTATTGTACTCTCCAGATCAATATTAATTGTACTCTCCAGGTCAGTATTTATTTTACTCTCCAGGTCATTATTTATGTACTCTCCAGGTCAGTATTTATTGTGCTCTCCAGGTCAGTATTTATTGCACTCTCCAGGTCAGTATTTATTGTACTCTCCACGTCAGTATTTATTGTACTCTCCAGGTCAGTATTTATTACCCTCTCCAGGTTATTATTTATTGTACTCTCCAGCTCAGTATTTATTGTACTCTCCAGGTCAGTATTTATTGCACTCTCCAGGTCAGTATTTATTTTACGCTCCACGTCAGTATTTATTGTACTATCCAGGTCAGTATTTATTGCACTCTCCAGGTTAGTATTTAGTGTACTCTCCAGGTCAGTATTTATTACCCTCTCCAGTTCAGTATTGATTGTACTCTCCATGTCAGTATTTATTGTACTCTCCATGTCAGTATTTATTGTATTCTCCAGGTCAGTATTTATTTTACTCTCCAGGTCAGTATTTATTTTACTCCCCAGGTCAGTATTTATGATACTCTCCAGGTCAGTATTTATTGTGCTCTCCAGGTCAGTATGTATTGTACTCTCCAGGTCAGTATTTATTGCAATCTCCAGGTCAGTGTTTATTGCCCACTCCAGATCAGTATTTATGATACTCTCCAGGTCAGTATTTATTGTGCTCTCCAGGTCAGTATGTATTGTACTCTCCAGGTCAGTATTTATTGCAATCTCCAGGTCAGTGTTTATTGCCCACTCCAGATCAGTATTTATTGTACTCTCCAGGTCTGTATTTATTGTACTCTCCAGGTCAGTATTTATTGTACTCTCCAGGTCAGTACTTATTGGACTCTCCAGGCCTGTATTTATTGTACTCTCCAGGTCAGTATTTATTACCCTCTCCAGGTCAATTTTTATGGTACTCTCCAGGTCAGTATTTATTGTACTCTCCATGTCAGTATTTATTGTACTCTCCAGGGTAGTATTTAATGTACTGTTCAGGTCAGTATTTATTGCCCTATCCAAGTCAGTATTTATTGTACTCTCCAGGTCAATATTTATTGTACTCTCTAGATCAGTATTTATTGTACTCTCCAAGTCATTATTTATTGTACTCTCCAGGTCAGTATTTATTGTACTCTCCAGGTCAGTATTTATTGTACTCTCCAGGTCAGTATTTATTGTACTCTCCTGGTCAATACTTATTGGACTCTTCAGGTCAGTATTTATTGTACTCCAGAGGTCAGTATTTATTACCCTCGCCAATGTCAATTTTTATGGTACTCTCCAGGTCAGTATTTATTGTTCTCTCCATGTCTGTTTTTATTGTACTCTTCAGGTTAGTATTTATTGTACTTTCCAGGTCAGCATTAAATGTACTCTCCAGGTCAGTATTTATTACCCTCTCCAGGTTAGTATTTATTGTACTCTCCAGGTCAGTATTTATTGTACTCTCCAGAACAGTATTTATTGTTCTCTGCATGTCAGTATTTATTGTATTCACCAGGTCATTATTTATTCTACTCTCCATGTCAGTATTTATTGCACTCTACAGGTCAGTATTTATTGTACTCTCCAGGTCAGTATTTATTACCCTCTCCAGGTCATTATTTATTGTACTCTCCAGCTCAGTATTTTTTGTACTCTCCAGGTCAGTATTTATTGTACTCTCCAGGTCAATATTAATTGTACTCTCCAGGTCAGTATTTATTTTACTCTCCAGGTCATTATTTATGTACTCTCCAGGTCAGTATTTATTGTACTCTCCAGGTCAGTATTTATTGCACTCTCCAGGTCAGTATTTATTGTACTCTCCACGTCAGTATTTATTGTACTCTCCAGGTCAGTATTTATTACCCTCTCCAGGTTAGTATTTATTGTACTCTCCAGCTCAGTATTGATTGTACTCTCCAGGTCAGTATTTATTGTACTCTCCATGTCAGTATTTATTGTACTCTCCATGTCAGTATTTATTTTACTCTCCAGGTCATTATTTATGTACTCTCCAGGTCATTGTTTATTGTACTCTCCAGGTCAGTATTTATTGCACTCGCCAGGTCAGTATTTATTGTACTCTCCACGTCAGTATTTATTGTACTATCCAGGTCAGTATTTATTGCACTCTCCAGGTCAGTATTTATTGTACTCTCCAGGTCAGTATTTATTACCCTCTCCAGTTCAGTATTGATTGTACTCTCCATGTCAGTATTTATTGTACTCTCCATTTCAGTATTTATTGTATTCTCCAGGTCAGTATTTATTTTACTCCCCAGGTCAGTATTTATGATACTCTCCAGGTCAGTATTTATTGTGCTCTCCAGGTCAGTATGTATTGTACTCTCCAGGTCAGTATTTATTGCACTCTCCAGGTCAGTGTTTATTATACTCTACAGATCTTTATTTATTACTCTCTCGAAGTCAGTGTTTATTGTATTCTCCAGGTCAGTATTTATTTTACTCTCCAGCTCAATATTTATTGTACTCTTCAGGTCACTATTTATTAACCTCTCCATTTCAGTATTTATTTTACTCCCCAGGTCAGCATTTATTATAATCTCCAGGGCAGCATATATTGTGCTCTCCAGGTCAGTATTTATTGGACTCTCCAGGTCAGTATAAATTGCCCTCTCCAGGTCAGTGTTTATTATACTCTCCAGGTCTGTATTTATTACCCTCTCCAGGTCAATATTCATTACCCTCTCCAGGTCAGTGTTTATTGTACTCTCCAGGTCAGTATTTATTGTGCTCTCCAATTCAGTTTTTATTGTACTCTCCAGGTCAGTATTTATTGTACTCTCCAGGTCAGTATTTATTGTACTCTCCAGGTCAGTATTTATTGTACTCTCCAATTGAGTTTTTATTGTACTCTCCAGTTCAGTATTTATTGTAATCTCCAGGTCAGTACTTATTGTAATCTCCAGGTCAGTATTTATTGTACTTCCACGTCAGTATTTATTGTGCTCTCCAGGTCAGTATTTATTGTACTCTCTCGGTCAGTATTTATTGCCCACTCCAGATCAGTATTTATTGTACTCTACAGGTCAGTATTTATTGTACTCTACAGGTCAGTATTTATTGTACTCTCCAGGTCAGTACTTATTGGACTCTCCAGGTCAGTATTTATTGTACTCTCCAGGTCAATATTTATTACCCTCTCCAGGTCAATTTTTATGGTACTCTCCAGGTCAGTATTTATTGTACTCTCCAGATCAGTATTTATTCTACTCTCCAAGTCACTATTTATTGTACTCTCCAGTTCAGTATTTATTGCCCTCTCCAGGTCAGTAATTATTGTACTGTCCAGGTCAGTATTTATTGTGCTCACCAATTCATTATTTATTGTACTCTCCAGGTCAGCGTTTATTGTACTCTCCAATTCAGTTTTTATTGTACTGTCCAAGTCATTATTTATTGTACTCTCCATGTCAGTATTTATTGTCCTCTCCAATTCCGTTTTTATTGTAATCTCCAGGTCAGTATTTATTGTACTCTCCAGGTCAGTATTTATTGTTCTCTCCAGATCAGTATTTATTGTACTCTCCAGGTCAGTATTTATTGTACTCTCCAGGTCAGAATTTATTGCCCTCTCCAGGTCAGTATTTTTGTACTCTCCAGGTCAGTATTTATTACCCTCTCCACGTCGGTATTTATTACCCTCTCCAATTCATTATTTATTGTACTCTCCAGTTCAGTATTTATTGTGCTCTCCAGGTCAGTATTTATTGCCCTCTCCAGGTCAGTCTTTATTTTAATCTCCAGGTCAGTACTTATTGTAATCTCCAGGTCAGTAAATTTTTGTACTTCAAGGTCAGTATTTATTGTGCTCTCCAGGTCAGTATTTATTGTACTCTCTAGGTCAATATTTATTGCCCACTGCAGATCAGTATTTATTGTACTCTCCAGGTCAGTATTTATTGTACTCTCCAGGTCAGTACTTATTGGACTCTCCAGGTCTGTATTTATTGTACTCTCCAGGTCAGTATTTATTAACCTCTCCAGGTCAATTATTATGGTACTCTCCAGGTCAGTATTTATTGTACTCTCCATGTCAGTATTTATTGTACTCTCCAGGGCAGTATTTAATGTACTGTTCAGGTCAGTATTTATTGCCCTATCCAAGTCAGTATTTATTGTACTCTCCAGGTCAGTATTTATTGTACTCTCTAGATCAGTATTTATTACCCTCGCCAATGTCAATTTTTATGGTACTCTCCAGGTCAGTATATATTGTTCTCTCCATGTCAGTGTTTATTGTACTCTCCAGGTTAGTATTTATTGTACTTTCCAGGTCAGCATTAATTGTACTCTCCAGGTCAGTATTTATTGTACTCTCCAGAACAGTATTTATTGTTCTCTGCATGCCAGTATTTATTGTATTCACCAGGTCATTATTTATTCTACTCTCCAGGTCAGTATTTATTGCACTCTACAGGTCAGTATTTATTGTACTCTCCAGGTCAGTATTTATTACCCTCTCCAGGTCATTATTTATTGTACTCTCCAGCTCAGTATTTATTGTACTCTCCAGGTCAGTATTTATTGTACTCTCCTGGTCAGTACTTATTGGACTCTCCAGGTCAGTATTTATTGTACTCTCCAGGTCAGTATTTATTACCCTCGCCAATGTCAATTTTTATGGTACTCTCCAGGTCAGTATTTATTGTTCTCTCCATGTCAGTGTTTATTGTACTCTCCAGGTTAGTATTTATTGTACTTTCCAGGTCAGCATTAATTGTACTCTCCAGGTCAGTATTTATTACACTCTCCAGGTTAGTATTTATTATACTCTCCAGGTCAGTATTTATTGTACTCTCCAGAACAGTATTTATTGTTCTCTGCATGTCAGTATTTATTGTATTCACCAGGTCATTATTTATTCTACTCTCCAGGTCAGTATTTATTGCACTCTACAGGTCAGTATTTATTGTACTCTCCATGTCAGTATTTATTACCCTCTCCAGGTCATTATTTATTGTACTCTCCAGCTCAGTATTTATTGTACTCTCCAGGTCAGTATTTATTGTACTCTCCAGATCAATATTAATTGTACTCTCCAGGTCAGTATTTATTTTACTCTCCAGGTCATTATTTATGTACTCTCCAGGTCAGTATTTATTGTGCTCTCCAGGTCAGTATTTATTGCACTCTCCAGGTCAGTATTTATTGTACTCTCCACGTCAGTATTTATTGTACTCTCCAGGTCAGTATTTATTACCCTCTCCAGGTTATTATTTATTGTACTCTCCAGCTCAGTATTTATTGTACTCTCCAGGTCAGTATTTATTGCACTCTCCAGGTCAGTATTTATTTTACGCTCCACGTCAGTATTTATTGTACTATCCAGGTCAGTATTTATTGCACTCTCCAGGTTAGTATTTAGTGTACTCTCCAGGTCAGTATTTATTACCCTCTCCAGTTCAGTATTGATTGTACTCTCCATGTCAGTATTTATTGTACTCTCCATGTCAGTATTTATTGTATTCTCCAGGTCAGTATTTATTTTACTCTCCAGGTCAGTATTTATTTTACTCCCCAGGTCAGTATTTATGATACTCTCCAGGTCAGTATTTATTGTGCTCTCCAGGTCAGTATGTATTGTACTCTCCAGGTCAGTATTTATTGCAATCTCCAGGTCAGTGTTTATTGCCCACTCCAGATCAGTATTTATGATACTCTCCAGGTCAGTATTTATTGTGCTCTCCAGGTCAGTATGTATTGTACTCTCCAGGTCAGTATTTATTGCAATCTCCAGGTCAGTGTTTATTGCCCACTCCAGATCAGTATTTATTGTACTCTCCAGGTCTGTATTTATTGTACTCTCCAGGTCAGTATTTATTGTACTCTCCAGGTCAGTACTTATTGGACTCTCCAGGCCTGTATTTATTGTACTCTCCAGGTCAGTATTTATTACCCTCTCCAGGTCAATTTTTATGGTACTCTCCAGGTCAGTATTTATTGTACTCTCCATGTCAGTATTTATTGTACTCTCCAGGGTAGTATTTAATGTACTGTTCAGGTCAGTATTTATTGCCCTATCCAAGTCAGTATTTATTGTACTCTCCAGGTCAATATTTATTGTACTCTCTAGATCAGTATTTATTGTACTCTCCAAGTCATTATTTATTGTACTCTCCAGGTCAGTATTTATTGTACTCTCCAGGTCAGTATTTATTGTACTCTCCAGGTCAGTATTTATTGTACTCTCCTGGTCAATACTTATTGGACTCTTCAGGTCAGTATTTATTGTACTCCAGAGGTCAGTATTTATTACCCTCGCCAATGTCAATTTTTATGGTACTCTCCAGGTCAGTATTTATTGTTCTCTCCATGTCTGTTTTTATTGTACTCTTCAGGTTAGTATTTATTGTACTTTCCAGGTCAGCATTAAATGTACTCTCCAGGTCAGTATTTATTACCCTCTCCAGGTTAGTATTTATTGTACTCTCCAGGTCAGTATTTATTGTACTCTCCAGAACAGTATTTATTGTTCTCTGCATGTCAGTATTTATTGTATTCACCAGGTCATTATTTATTCTACTCTCCATGTCAGTATTTATTGCACTCTACAGGTCAGTATTTATTGTACTCTCCAGGTCAGTATTTATTACCCTCTCCAGGTCATTATTTATTGTACTCTCCAGCTCAGTATTTTTTGTACTCTCCAGGTCAGTATTTATTGTACTCTCCAGGTCAATATTAATTGTACTCTCCAGGTCAGTATTTATTTTACTCTCCAGGTCATTATTTATGTACTCTCCAGGTCAGTATGTATTGTACTCTCCAGGTCAGTATTTATTGCACTCTCCAGGTCAGTATTTATTGTACTCTCCACGTCAGTATTTATTGTACTCTCCAGGTCAGTATTTATTACCCTCTCCAGGTTAGTATTTATTGTACTCTCCAGCTCAGTATTGATTGTACTCTCCAGGTCAGTATTTATTGTACTCTCCATGTCAGTATTTATTGTACTCTCCATGTCAGTATTTATTTTACTCTCCAGGTCATTATTTATGTACTCTCCAGGTCATTGTTTATTGTACTCTCCAGGTCAGTATTTATTGCACTCGCCAGGTCAGTATTTATTGTACTCTCCACGTCAGTATTTATTGTACTATCCAGGTCAGTATTTATTGCACTCTCCAGGTCAGTATTTATTGTACTCTCCAGGTCAGTATTTATTACCCTCTCCAGTTCAGTATTGATTGTACTCTCCATGTCAGTATTTATTGTACTCTCCATTTCAGTATTTATTGTATTCTCCAGGTCAGTATTTATTTTACTCCCCAGGTCAGTATTTATGATACTCTCCAGGTCAGTATTTATTGTGCTCTCCAGGTCAGTATGTATTGTACTCTCCAGGTCAGTATTTATTGCACTCTCCAGGTCAGTGTTTATTATACTCTACAGATCTTTATTTATTACTCTCTCGAAGTCAGTGTTTATTGTATTCTCCAGGTCAGTATTTATTTTACTCTCCAGCTCAATATTTATTGTACTCTTCAGGTCACTATTTATTAACCTCTCCATTTCAGTATTTATTTTACTCCCCAGGTCAGCATTTATTATAATCTCCAGGGCAGCATATATTGTGCTCTCCAGGTCAGTATTTATTGGACTCTCCAGGTCAGTATAAATTGCCCTCTCCAGGTCAGTGTTTATTATACTCTCCAGGTCTGTATTTATTACCCTCTCCAGGTCAATATTCATTACCCTCTCCAGGTCAGTGTTTATTGTACTCTCCAGGTCAGTATTTATTGTGCTCTCCAATTCAGTTTTTATTGTACTCTCCAGGTCAGTATTTATTGTACTCTCCAGGTCAGTATTTATTGTACTCTCCAGGTCAGTATTTATTGTACTCTCCAATTGAGTTTTTATTGTACTCTCCAGTTCAGTATTTATTGTAATCTCCAGGTCAGTACTTATTGTAATCTCCAGGTCAGTATTTATTGTACTTCCACGTCAGTATTTATTGTGCTCTCCAGGTCAGTATTTATTGTACTCTCTCGGTCAGTATTTATTGCCCACTCCAGATCAGTATTTATTGTACTCTACAGGTCAGTATTTATTGTACTCTACAGGTCAGTATTTATTGTACTCTCCAGGTCAGTACTTATTGGACTCTCCAGGTCAGTATTTATTGTACTCTCCAGGTCAATATTTATTACCCTCTCCAGGTCAATTTTTATGGTACTCTCCAGGTCAGTATTTATTGTACTCTCCAGATCAGTATTTATTCTACTCTCCAAGTCACTATTTATTGTACTCTCCAGTTCAGTATTTATTGCCCTCTCAAGGTCAGTAATTATTGTACTGTCCAGGTCAGTATTTATTGTGCTCACCAATTCATTATTTATTGTACTCTCCAGGTCAGCGTTTATTGTACTCTCCAATTCAGTTTTTATTGTACTGTCCAAGTCATTATTTATTGTACTCTCCATGTCAGTATTTATTGTCCTCTCCAATTCCGTTTTTATTGTAATCTCCAGGTCAGTATTTATTGTACTCTCCAGGTCAGTATTTATTGTTCTCTCCAGATCAGTATTTATTGTACTCTCCAGGTCAGTATTTATTGTACTCTCCAGGTCAGAATTTATTGCCCTCTCCAGGTCAGTATTTTTGTACTCTCCAGGTCAGTATTTATTACCCTCTCCACGTCGGTATTTATTACCCTCTCCAATTCATTATTTATTGTACTCTCCAGTTCAGTATTTATTGTGCTCTCCAGGTCAGTATTTATTGCCCTCTCCAGGTCAGTCTTTATTTTAATCTCCAGGTCAGTACTTATTGTAATCTCCAGGTCAGTAAATTTTTGTACTTCAAGGTCAGTATTTATTGTGCTCTCCAGGTCAGTATTTATTGTACTCTCTAGGTCAATATTTATTGCCCACTGCAGATCAGTATTTATTGTACTCTCCAGGTCAGTATTTATTGTACTCTCCAGGTCAGTACTTATTGGACTCTCCAGGTCTGTATTTATTGTACTCTCCAGGTCAGTATTTATTAACCTCTCCAGGTCAATTATTATGGTACTCTCCAGGTCAGTATTTATTGTACTCTCCATGTCAGTATTTATTGTACTCTCCAGGGCAGTATTTAATGTACTGTTCAGGTCAGTATTTATTGCCCTATCCAAGTCAGTATTTATTGTACTCTCCAGGTCAGTATTTATTGTACTCTCTAGATCAGTATTTATTACCCTCGCCAATGTCAATTTTTATGGTACTCTCCAGGTCAGTATATATTGTTCTCTCCATGTCAGTGTTTATTGTACTCTCCAGGTTAGTATTTATTGTACTTTCCAGGTCAGCATTAATTGTACTCTCCAGGTCAGTATTTATTGTACTCTCCAGAACAGTATTTATTGTTCTCTGCATGCCAGTATTTATTGTATTCACCAGGTCATTATTTATTCTACTCTCCAGGTCAGTATTTATTGCACTCTACAGGTCAGTATTTATTGTACTCTCCAGGTCAGTATTTATTACCCTCTCCAGGTCATTATTTATTGTACTCTCCAGCTCAGTATTTATTGTACTCTCCAGGTCAGTATTTATTGTACTCTCCAGGTCAATATTAATTGTACTCTCCAGGTCAGTATTTATTTTACTCTCCAGGTCATTATTTATGTACTCTCCAGGTCAGTATTTATTGTACTCTCCAGGTCAGTATTTATTGCACTCTCCAGGTCAGTATTTATTGTACTCTCCACGTCAGTATTTATTGTACTATCCAGGTCAGTATTTATTGCACTCTCCAGGTCAGTATTTATTGTACTCTCCAGGTCAGTATTTATTACCCTCTCCAGTTCAGTATTGATTGTACTCTCCATGTCAGTATTTATTGTACTCTCCATGTCAGTATTTATTGTATTCTCCAGGTCAGTATTTATTTTACTCTCCAGGTCAGTATTTATTTTATTCCCTAGGTCAGTATTTATGATACTCTCCAGGTCAGTATTTATTGTGCTCTCCAGGTCAGTATGTATTGTACTCTCCAGGTCAGTATTTATTGCACTCTCCAGGTCAGTGTTTATTGCCTACTCCAGATCAGTATTTATTGTACTCTCCAGGTCAGTATTTATTGTACTCTCCAGGTCAGTATTTATTGTACTCTCCAGGTCAGTATTTATTGTACTCTCCAGGTCAGTACTTATTGGACTCTCCAGGTCTGTATTTATTGTACTCTCCAGGTCAGTATTTATTACCCTCTCCAGGTCAATTTTTATGGTACTCTCCAGGTCAGTATTTATTGTACTCTCCATGTCAGTATTTATTGTACTCTCCAGGGCAGTATTTAATGTACTGTTCAGGTCAGTATTTATTGCCCTATCCAAGTCAGTATTTATTGTTTTCTCCAGGTCAGTATTTATTGTAATCTCTAGATCAGTATTTATTGTACTCTCCAAGTCATTATTTATTGTACTCTCCAGGTCAGTATTTATTGTACTCTCCAGGTCAGTATTTATTGTACTCTCCAGGTCAGTATTTATTGTACTCTCCTGGTCAGTACTTATTGGACTCTCCAGGTCAGTATTTATTGTACTCCCGAGGTCAGTATTTATTACCCTCGCCAATGTCAATTTTAATGTACTCTCCAGGTCAGTATTTATTGTTCTCTCCATGTCTGTTTTTATTGCACTCTCCAGGTTAGTATTTATTGTACTTTCCAGGTCAGCATTAATTGTACTCTCCAGGTCAGTATTTATTACCCTCTCCAGGTTAGTATTTATTGTACTCTCCAGGTCAGTATTTATTGTACTCTCTAGAACAGTATTTATTGTTCTCTGCATGTCAGTATTTATTGTATTCAACAGGTCATTATTTATTCTACTCTCCAGGTCAGTATTTATTGCACTCTACAGGTCAGTATTTATTGTACTCTCCAGGTCAGTATTTATTGCCCTCTCCAGGTCATTATTTATTGTACTCTCCAGCTCAGTATTTATTGTACTCTCCAGGTCAGTATTTATTGTACTCTCCAGGTCAATATTAATTGTACTCCCCAGGTCAGTATTTATGATACTCTCCAGGTCAGTATTTATTGTGCTCTCCAGGTCAGTATGTATTGTACTCTCCAGGTCAGTATTTGTTGCACTCTCCAGGTCAGTGTTTATTGCCTACTCCAGATCAGTATTTATTGTACTCTCCAGGTCAGTATTTATTGTACTCTCCAGGTCAGTATTTATTGTACTCTCCAGGTCAGTATTTATTGTACTCTCCAGGTCAGTACTTATTGGACTCTCCAGGTCTGTATTTATTGTACTCTCCAGGTCAGTATTTATTGTACTCTCCAGGTCAGTATTTATTGTACTCTCCAGGTCAGTATTTATTGTACTCTCCTGGTCAGTACTTATTGGACTCTCCAGGTCAGTATTTATTGTACTCCCGAGGTCAGAATTTATTACCCTCGCCAATGTCAATTTTTATGGTACTCTCCAGGTCAGTATTTATTGTTCTCTCCATGTCTGTTTTTATTGTACTCTCCAGGTTAGTATTTATTGTACTTTCCAGGTCAGCATTAATTGTACTCTCCAATTCATTATGTAATGTACTCTCCAGGTCAGTATTTATTGTACTCTCCAATTCAGTTTTTATTGTACTCTCCAGCTCAGTATTTATTGTACTCTCCAGGTCAGTATTTATTGTACTCTCCAGGTCAATATTAATTGTACTCTCCAGGTCAGTATTTATTTTACTCTCCAGGTCATTATTTATGTACTCTCCAGGTCAGTATTTATTGCACTCTCCAGGGCAGTATTTATTGCACTCTCCAGGTCAGTATTTATTTTACTCTCCAGGTCATTATTTATGTACTCTCCAGGTCAGTATTTATTGCACTCTCCAGGTCAGTATTTATTGCACTCTCCAGGTCAGTATTTATTGTACTCTCCACGTCAGTATTTATTGTGCTCTCCAATTCAGTTTTTATTGTACTCTCCAGGTCAGTATTTATTGTACTCTCCAGGTCAGTATTTATTGTACTCTCCAGGTCAGTATTTATTGTACTCTCCAATTGAGTTTTTATTGTACTCTCCAGTTCAGTATTTATTGTAATCTCCAGGTCAGTACTTATTGTAATCTCCAGGTCAGTATTTATTGTACTTCCAGGTCAGTATTTATTGTGCTCTCCAGGTCAGTATTTATTGTACTCTCTCGGTCAGTATTTATTGCCCACTCCAGATCAGTATTTATTGTACTCTACAGGTCAGTATTTATTGTACTCTACAGGTCAGTATTTATTGTACTCTCCAGGTCAGTACTTATTGGACTCTCCAGGTCAGTATTTATTGTACTCTCCAGGTCAATATTTATTACCCTCTCCAGGTCAATTTTTATGGTACTCTCCAGGTCAGTATTTATTGTACTCTCCAGATCAGTATTTATTCTACTCTCCAAGTCACTATTTATTGTACTCTCCAGTTCAGTATTTATTGCCCTCTCCAGGTCAGTAATTATTGTACTGTCCAGGTCAGTATTTATTGTGCTCTCCAATTCATTATTTATTGTACTCTCCAGGTCAGCGTTTATTGTACTCTCCAATTCAGTTTTTATTGTACTGTCCAAGTCATTATTTATTGTACTCTCCATGTCAGTATTTATTGTCCTCTCCAATTCAGTTTTTATTGTAATCTCCAGGTCAGTATTTATTGTACTCTCCAGGTCAGAATTTATTGCCCTCTCCAGGTCAGTATTTTTGTACTCTCCAGGTCAGTATTTATTACCCTCTCCACGTCGGTATTTATTACCCTCTCCAATTCATTATTTATTGTACTCTCCAGTTCAGTATTTATTGTGCTCTCCAGGTCAGTATTTATTGCCCTCTCCAGGTCAGTCTTTATTTTAATCTCCAGGTCAGTACTTATTGTAATCTGCAGGTCAGTAAATTTTTGTACTTCAAGGTCAGTATTTATTGTTCTCTGCATGTCAGTATTTATTGTATTCACCAGGTCATTATTTATTCTACTCTCCAGGTCAGTATTTATTGCACTCTACAGGTCAGTATTTATTGTACTCTCCAGGTCAGTATTTATTACCCTCTCCAGGTCATTATTTATTGTACTCTCCAGCTCAGTATTTATTGTACTCTCCAGGTCAGTATTTATTGTACTCTCCAGGTCAATATTAATTGTACTCTCCAGGTCAGTATTTATTTTACTCTCCAGGTCATTATTTATGTACTCTCCAGGTCAGTATTTATTGTACTCTCCAGGTCAGTATTTATTGCACTCTCCAGGTCAGTATTTATTGTACTCTCCACGTCAGTATTTATTGTACTATCCAGGTCAGTATTTATTGCACTCTCCAGGTCAGTATTTATTGTACTCTCCAGGTCAGTATTTATTACCCTCTCCAGTTCAGTATTGATTGTACTCTCCATGTCAGTATTTATTGTACTCTCCATGTCAGTATTTATTGTATTCTCCAGGTCAGTATTTATTTTACTCTCCAGGTCAGTATTTATTTTACTCCCTAGGTCAGTATTTATGATACTCTCCAGGTCAGTATTTATTGTGCTCTCCAGGTCAGTATGTATTGTACTCTCCAGGTCAGTATTTATTGCACTCTCCAGGTCAGTGTTTATTGCCTACTCCAGATCAGTATTTATTGTACTCTCCAGGTCAGTATTTATTGTACTCTCCAGGTCAGTATTTATTGTACTCTCCAGGTCAGTATTTATTGTACTCTCCAGGTCAGTACTTATTGGACTCTCCAGGTCTGTATTTATTGTACTCTCCAGGTCAGTATTTATTACCCTCTCCAGGTCAATTTTTATGGTACTCTCCAGGTCAGTATTTATTGTACTCTCCATGTCAGTATTTATTGTACTCTCCAGGGCCGTATTTAATGTACTGTTCAGGTCAGTATTTATTGGCCTATCCAAGTCAGTATTTATTGTTTTCTCCAGGTCAGTATTTATTGTACTCTCTAGATCAGTATTTATTGTACTCTCCAAGTCCTTATTTATTGTACTCTCCAGGTCAGTATTTATTGTACTCTCCAGGTCAGTATTTATTGTACTCTCCAGGTCAGTATTTATTGTACTCTCCTGGTCAGTACTTATTGGACTCTCCAGGTCAGTATTTATTGTACTCCCGAGGTCAGTATTTATTACCCTCGCCAATGTCAATTTTTATGGTACTCTCCAGGTCAGTATTTATTGTTCTCTCCATGTCTGTTTTTATTGTACTCTCCAGGTTAGTATTTATTGTACTTTCCAGGTCAGCATTAATTGTACTCTCCAGGTCAGTATTTATTACCCTCTCCAGGTTAGTATTTATTGTACTCTCTAGGTCAGTATTTATTGTACTCTCTAGAACAGTATTTATTGTTCTCTGCATGTCAGTATTTATTGTATTCAACAGGTCATTATTTATTCTACTCTCCAGGACAGTATTTATTGTACTCTCTAGGTCAATATTTATTGCCCACTCCAGATCAGTATTTATTGTTCCCTCCAGGTCAGTATTTATTGTACTCTCCTGGTCAGTACTTATTGGACTCTCCAGGTCTGTATTTATTGTACTCTCCAGGTCAGTATTTATTAACCTCTCCAGGTCAATTTTTATGGTACTCTCCAGGTCAGTATTTATTGTACTCTCCATGTCAGTATTTATTGTACTCTCCAGGGCAGTATTTAATGTACTGTTCAGGTCAGTATTTATTGCCCTATCCAAGTCAGTATTTATTGTACTCTCCAGGTCAGTATTTATTGTACTCTCTAGATCAGTATTTATTGTACTCTCCAAGTCATTATTTATTGTACTCTCCAGGTCAGTATTTATTGTACTCTCCAGGTCAGTATTTATTGTACTCTCCAGGTCAGTATTTATTGTACTCTCCTGGTCAGTACTTATTGGACTCAACAGGTCAGTATTTATTGTACTCTCCAGGTCAGTATTTATTACCCTCGCCAATGTCAATTTTTATGGTACTCTCCAGGTCAGTATTTATTGTTCTCTCCATGTCAGTGTTTATTGTACTCTCCAGGTTAGTATTTATTGTACTTTCCAGGTCAGCATTAATTGTACTCTCCAGGTCAGTATTTATTACCCTCTCCAGGTTAGTATTTATTATACTCTCCAGGTCAGTATTTATTGTACTCTCCAGAACAGTATTTATTGTTCTCTGCATGTCAGTATTTATTGTATTCACCAGGTCATTATTTATTCTACTCTCCAGGTCAGTATTTATTGTACTCTCCAGGTCAGTATTTATTACCCTCTCCAGGTCATTATTTATTGTACTCTCCAGCTCAGTATTTATTGTACTCTCCAGGTCAGTATTTATTGTACTCTCCAGATCAATATTAATTGTACTCTCCAGGTCAGTATTTATTTTACTCTCCAGGTCATTATTTATGTACTCTCCAGGTCAGTATTTATTGTGCTCTCCAGGTCAGTATTTATTGCACTCTCCAGGTCAGTATTTATTGTACTCTCCACGTCAGTATTTATTGTACTCTCCAGGTCAGTATTTATTACCCTCTCCAGGTTATTATTTACTGTACTCTCCAGCTCAGTATTTATTGTACTCTCCAGGTCAGTATTTATTGCACTCTCCAGGTCAGTATTTATTTTACGCTCCTCGTCAGTATTTATTGTACTATCCAGGTCAGTATTTATTGCACTCTCCAGGTCAGTATTTAGTGTACTCTCCAGGTCAGTATTTATTACCCTCTCCAGTTCAGTATTGATTGTACTCTCCATGTCAGTATTTATTGTACTCTCCATGTCAGTATTTATTGTATTCTCCAGGTCAGTATTTATTTTACTCTCCAGGTCAGTATTTATTTTACTCCCCAGGTCAGTATTTATGATACTCTCCAGGTCAGTATTTATTGTGCTCTCCAGGTCAGTATGTATTGTACTCTCCAGGTCAGTATTTATTGCAATCTCCAGGTCAATGTTTATTGCCCACTCCAGATCAGTATTTATGATACTCTCCAGGTCAGTATTTATTGTGCTCTCCAGGTCAGTATGTATTGTACTCTCCAGGTCAGTATTTATTGCAATCTCCAGGTCAGTGTTTATTGCCCACTCCAGATCAGTATTTATTGTACTCTCCAGGTCTGTATTTATTGTACTCTCCAGGTCAGTATTTATTGTACTCTCCAGGTCAGTACTTATTGGACTCTCCAGGCCTGTATTTATTGTACTCTCCAGGTCAGTATTTATTACCCTCTCCAGGTCAATTTTTATGGTACTCTCCAGGTCAGTATTTATTGTACTCTCCATGTCAGTATTTATTGTACTCTCCAGGGTAGTATTTAATGTACTGTTCAGGTCAGTATTTATTGCCCTATCCAAGTCAGTATTTATTGTATTCTCCAGGTCAATATTTATTGTACTCTCTAGATCAGTATTTATTGTACTCTCCAAGTCATTATTTATTGTACTCTCCAGGTCAGTATTTATTGTACTCTCCAGGTCAGTATTTATTGTACTCTCCAGGTCAGTATTTATTGTACTCTCCTGGTCAATACTTATTGGACTCTTCAGGTCAGTATTTATTGTACTCCCGAGGTCAGTATTTATTACCCTCGCCAATGTCAATTTTTATGGTACTCTCCAGGTCAGTATTTATTGTTCTCTCCATGTCTGTTTTTATTGTACTCTCCAGGTTAGTATTTATTGTACTTTCCAGGTCAGCATTAAATGTACTCTCCAGGTCAGTATTTATTACCCTCTCCAGGTTAGTATTTATTGTACTCTCCAGGTCAGTATTTATTGTACTCTCCAGAACAGTATTTATTGTTCTCTGCATGTCAGTATTTATTGTATTCACCAGGTCATTATTTATTCTACTCTCCAGGTCAGTATTTATTGCACTCTACAGGTCAGTATTTATTGTACTCTCCAGGTCAGTATTTATTACCCTCTCCAGGTCATTATTTATTGTACTCTCCAGCTCAGTATTTATTGTACTCTCCAGGTCAGTATTTATTGTACTCTCCAGGTCAATATTAATTGTACTCTCCAGGTCAGTATTTATTTTACTCTCCAGGTCATTATTTATGTACTCTCCAGGTCAGTATTTATTGTACTCTCCAGGTCAGTATTTATTGCACTCTCCAGGTCAGTATTTATTGTACTCTCCACGTCAGTATTTATTGTACTCTCCAGGTCAGTATTTATTACCCTCTCCAGGTTAGTATTTATTGTACTCTCCAGCTCAGTATTGATTGTACTCTCCAGGTCAGTATTTATTGTACTCTCCATGTCAGTATTTATTGTACTCTCCATGTCAGTATTTATTTTACTCTCCAGGTCATTATTTATGTACTCTCCAGGTCATTGTTTATTGTACTCTCCAGGTCAGTATTTATTGCACTCGCCAGGTCAATATTTATTGTACTCTCCACGTCAGTATTTATTGTACTATCCAGGTCAGTATTTATTGCACTCTCCAGGTCAGTATTTATTGTACTCTCCAGGTCAGTATTTATTACCCTCTCCAGTTCAGTATTGATTGTACTCTCCATGTCAGTATTTATTGTACTCTCCATTTCAGTATTTATTGTATTCTCCAGGTCAGTATTTATTTTACTCCCCAGGTCAGTATTTATGATACTCTCCAGGTCAGTATTTATTGTGCTCTCCAGGTCAGTATGTATTGTACTCTCCAGGTCAGTATTTATTGCACTCTCCAGGTCAGTGTTTATTATACTCTACAGATCTTTATTTATTACTCTCTCGAAGTCAGTGTTTATTGTATTCTCCAGGTCAGTATTTATTTTACTCTCCAGCTCAATATTTATTGTACTCTTCAGGTCACTATTTATTAACCTCTCCATTTCAGTATTTATTTTACTCCCCAGGTCAGCATTTATTATAATCTCCAGGGCAGCATATATTGTGCTCTCCAGGTCAGTATTTATTGGACTCTCCAGGTCAGTATTTATTGCCCTCTCCAGGTCAGTGTTTATTATACTCTCCAGGTCTGTATTTATTACCCTCTCCAGGTCAATATTCATTACCCTCTCCAGTTCAGTGTTTATTGTACTCTCCAGGTCAGTATTTATTGTGCTCTCCAATTCAGTTTTTATTGTACTCTCCAGGTCAGTATTTATTGTACTCTCCAGGTCAGTATTTATTGTACTCTCCAGGTCAGTATTTATTGTACTCTCCAATTGAGTTTTTATTGTACTCTCCAGTTCAGTATTTATTGTAATCTCCAGGTCAGTACTTATTGTAATCTCCAGGTCAGTATTTATTGTACTTCCAGGTCAGTATTTATTGTGCTCTCCAGGTCAGTATTTATTGTACTCTCTCGGTCAGTATTTATTGCCCACTCCAGATCAGTATTTATTGTACTCTACAGGTCAGTATTTATTGTACTCTACAGGTCAGTATTTATTGTACTCTCCAGGTCAGTACTTATTGGACTCTCCAGGTCAGTATTTATTGTACTCTCCAGGTCAATATTTATTACCCTCTCCAGGTCAATTTTTATGGTACTCTCCAGGTCAGTATTTATTGTACTCTCCAGATCAGTATTTATTCTACTCTCCAAGTCACTATTTATTGTACTCTCCAGTTCAGTATTTATTGCCCTCTCCAGGTCAGTAATTTTTGTACTGTCCAGGTCAGTATTTATTGTGCTCTCCAATTCATTATTTATTGTACTCTCCAGGTCAGCGTTTATTGTACTCTCCAATTCAGTTTTTATTGTACTGTCCAAGTCATTATTTATTGTACTCTCCATGTCAGTATTTATTGTCCTCTCCAATTCAGTTTTTATTGTAATCTCCAGGTCAGTATTTATTGTACTCTCCAGGTCAGTATTTATTGTTCTCTCCAGATCAGTATTTATTGTACTCTCCAGGTCAGTATTTATTGTACTCTCCAGGTCAGAATTTATTGCCCTCTCCAGGTCAGTATTTTTGTACTCTCCAGGTCAGTATTTATTACCCTCTCCACGTCGGTATTTATTACCCTCTCCAATTCATTATTTATTGTACTCTCCAGTTCAGTATTTATTGTGCTCTCCAGGTCAGTATTTATTGCCCTCTCCAGGTCAGTCTTTATTTTAATCTCCAGGTCAGTACTTATTGTAATCTCCAGGTCAGTAAATCTTTGTACTTCAAGGTCAGTATTTATTGTGCTCTCCAGGTCAGTATTTATTGTACTCTCTAGGTCAATATTTATTGCCCACTCCAGATCAGTATTTATTGTACTCTCCAGGTCAGTATTTATTGTACTCTCCAGGTCAGTACTTATTGGACTCTCCAGGTCTGTATTTATTGTACTCTCCAGGTCAGTATTTATTAACCTCTCCACGTCAATTTTTATGGTACTCTCCAGGTCAGTATTGATTGTACTCTCCATGTCAGTATTTATTGTACTCTCCAGGGCACTATTTAATGTACTGTTCAGGTCAGTATTTATTGCCCTATCCAAGTCAGTATTTATTGTACTCTCCAGGTCAGTATTTATTTTACTCTCTAGATCAGTATTTATTGTACTCTCCAAGTCATTATTTATTGTACTCTCCAGGTCAGTATTTATTGTACTCTCCAGGTCAGTATTTATTGTACTCTCCAGGTCAGTATTTATTGTACTCTCCTGGTCAGTACTTATTGGACTCTCCAGGTCAGTATTTATTGTACTCTCCAGGTCAGTATTTATTACCCTCGCCAATGTCAATTTTTATGGTACTCTCCAGGTCAGTATTTATTGTTCTCTCCATGTCAGTGTTTATTGTACTCTCCAGGTTAGTATTTATTGTACTTTCCAGGTCAGCATTAATTGTACTCTCCAGGTCAGTATTTATTGTACTCTCCAGAACAGTATTTATTGTTCTCTGCATGTCAGTATTTATTGTATTCACCAGGTCATTATTTATTCTACTCTCCAGGTCAGTATTTATTGCACTCTACAGGTCAGTATTTATTGTACTCTCCAGGTCAGTATTTATTACCCTCTCCAGGTCATTATTTATTGTACTCTCCAGCTCAATATTTATTGTACACTCCAGGTCAGTATTTATTGTACTCTCCAGGTCAGTATTTATTGTACTCTCCAGGTCAGTATTTATTGTACTCTCCAGGTCAGTACTTATTGGACTCTCCAGGTCTGTATTTATTGTACTCTCCAGGTCAGTATTTATTACCCTCACCAGGTCAATTTTTATGGTACTCTCCAGGTCAGTATTTATTGTACTCTCCATGTCAGTATTTATTGTACTCTCCAGGGCAGTATTTAATGTACTGTTCAGGTCAGTATTTATTGCCCTATCCAAGTCAGTATTTATTGTTTTCTCCAGGTCAGTATTTATTGTAATCTCTAGATCAGTATTTATTGTACTCTCCAAGTCATTATTTATTGTACTCTCCAGGTCAGTATTTATTGTACTCTCCAGGTCAGTATTTATTGTACTCTCCAGGTCAGTATTTATTGTACTCTCCTGGTCAGTACTTATTGGACTCTCCAGGTCAGTATTTATTGTACTCCCGAGGTCAGTATTTATTACCCTCGCCAATGTCAATTTTTATGGTACTCTCCAGGTCAGTATTTATTGTTCTCTCCATGTCTGTTTTTATTGCACTCTCCAGGTTAGTATTTATTGTACTTTCCAGGTCAGCATTAATTGTACTCTCCAGGTCAGTATTTATTACCCTCTCCAGGATAGTATTTATTGTACTCTCCAGGTCAGTATTTATTGTACTCTCTAGAACAGTATTTATTGTTCTCTGCATGTCAGTATTTATTGTATTCAACAGGTCATTATTTATTCTACTCTCCAGGTCAGTATTTATTGCACTCTACAGGTCAGTATTTATTGTACTCTCCAGGTCAGTATTTATTGCCCTCTCCAGGTCATTATTTATTGTACTCTCCAGCTCAGTATTTATTGTACTCTCCAGGTCAGTATTTATTGTACTCTCCAGGTCAATATTAATTGTACTCCCCAGGTCAGTATTTATGATACTCTCCAGGTCAGTATTTATTGTACTCTCCAGGTCAGTATGTATTGTACTCTCCAGGTCAGTATTTATTGCACTCTCCAGGTCAGTGTTTATTGCCTACTCCAGATCAGTATTTATTGTACTCTCCAGGTCAATATTTATTGTACTCTCCAGGTCAGTATTTATTGTACTCTCCAGGTCAGTATTTATTGTACTCTCCAGGTCAGTACTTATTGGACTCTCCAGGTCTGTATTTATTGTACTCTCCAGGTCAGTATTTATTGTACTCCCGAGGTCAGAATTTATTACCCTCGCCAATGTCAATTTTTATGGTACTCTCCAGGTCAGTATTTATTGTTCTCTCCATGTCAGTATTTATTGTACTCTCCAGGGCAGTATTTAATGTACTGTTCAGGTCAGTATTTATTGCCCTATCCAAGTCAGTATTTATTGTACTCTCCAGGTCAGTATTTACTGTACTCTCCAATTCAGTTTTTATTGTACTCTCCAGCTCAGTATTTATTGTACTCCCCAGGTCAGTATTTATGATACTCTCCAGGTCAGTATTTATTGTACTCTCCAGGTCAGTATGTATTGTACTCTCCAGGTCAGTATTTATTGTACTCTCCAGGGCAATATTAATTGTACTCCCCAGGTCAGTATTTATGATACTCTCCAGGTCAGTATTTATTGTACTCTCCAGGTCAGTATGTATTGTACTCTCCAGGTCAGTATTTATTGTACTCTCCAGGGCAATATTAATTGTACTCTCCAGGTCAGTATTTATTTTACTCTCCAGGTCATTATTTATGTACTCTCCAGGTCAGTATTTATTGCACTCTCCAGGGCAGTATTTATTGCACTCTCCAGGTCAGTATTTATTGTACTCTCCAGGTCAGTATTTATTGTACTCTCCAGGTCAGTATTTATTGTACTCCCGAGGTCAGAATTTATTACCCTCGCCAATGTCAATTTTTATGGTACTCTCCAGGTCAGTATTTATTGTTCTCTCCATGTCTGTTTTTATTGTACTCTCCAGGTTAGTATTTATTGTACTTTCCAGGTCAGCATTAATTGTACTCTCCAATTCATTATGTAATGTACTCTCCAGGTCAGTATTTATTGTACTCTCCAATTCAGTTTTTATTGTACTCTCCAGCTCAGTATTTATTGTACTCTCCAGGTCAGTATTTATTGTACTCTGCAGGTCAATATTAATTGAACTCTCCAGGTCAGTATTTATTTTACTCTCCAGGTCATTATTTATGTACTCTCCAGGTCAGTATTTATTGCACTCTCCAGGGCAGTATTTATTGCACTCTCCAGGTCAGTATTTATTGTACTCTCCACGTCAGTATTTATTGTGCTCTCCAATTCAGTTTTTATTGTACTCTCCAGTTCAGTATTTATTGTACTCTCCAGGTCAGTATTTATTGTACTCTCCAGGTCAGTATTTATTGTACTCTCCAATTGAGTTTTTATTGTACTCTCCAGTTCAGTATTTATTGTAATCTCCAGGTCAGTACTTATTGTAATCTCCAGGTCAGTATTTATTGTACTTCCAGGTCAGTATTTATTGTGCTCTCCAGGTCAGTATTTATTGTACTCTCTCGGTCAGTATTTATTGCCCACTCCAGATCAGTATTTATTGTACTCTACAGGTCAGTATTTATTGTACTCTACAGGTCAGTATTTATTGTACTCTCCAGGTCAGTACTTATTGGACTCTCCAGGTCAGTATTTATTGTACTCTCCAGGTCAATATTTATTACCCTCTCCAGGTCAATTTTTATGGTACTCTCCAGGTCAGTATTTATTGTACTCTCCAGATCAGTATTTATTCTACTCTCCAAGTCACTATTTATTGTACTCTCCAGTTCAGTATTTATTGCCCTCTCCAGGTCAGTAATTATTGTACTGTCCAGGTCAGTATTTATTGTGCTCTCCAATTCATTATTTATTGTACTCTCCAGGTCAGCGTTTATTGTACTCTCCAATTCAGTTTTTATTGTACTGTCCAAGTCATTATTTATTGTACTCTCCATGTCAGTATTTATTGTCCTCTCCAATTCAGTTTTTATTGTAATCTCCAGGTCAGTATTTATTGTACTCTCCAGGTCAGAATTTATTGCCCTCTCCAGGTCAGTATTTTTGTACTCTCCAGGTCAGTATTTATTACCCTCTCCACGTCGGTATTTATTACCCTCTCCAATTCATTATTTATTGTACTCTCCAGTTCAGTATTTATTGTGCTCTCCAGGTCAGTATTTATTGCCCTCTCCAGGTCAGTCTTTATTTTAATCTCCAGGTCAGTACTTATTGTAATCTCCAGGTCAGTAAATTTTTGTACTTCAAGGTCAGTATTTATTGTGCTCTCCAGGTCAGTATTTATTGTACTCTCTCGGTCAATATTTATTGCCCACTCCAGATCAGTATTTATTGTACTCTCCAGGTCAGTATTTATTGTACTCTCCAGGTCAGTATTTATTGTACTCTCCAGGTCAGTATTTATTGTACTCTCCAGGTCAGTACTTATTGGACTCTCCAGGTCTGTATTTATTGTACTCTCCAGGTCAGTATTTATTAACCTCTCCAGGTCAATTTTTATGGTACTCTCCAGGTCAGTATTTATTGTACTCTCCATGTCAGTATTTATTGTACTCTCCAGGGCAGTATTTAATGTACTGTTCAGGTCAGTATTTATTGCCCTATCCAAGTCAGTATTTATTGTACTCTCCAGGTCAGTATTTACTGTACTCTCTAGATCAGTATTTATTGTACTCTCCAAGTCATTATTTATTGTACTCGCCAGGTCAGTATTTATTGTACTCTCCAGGTCAGTATTTATTGTACTCTCCAGGTCAGTATTTATTGTACTCTCCTGGTCAGTACTTATTGGACTCTCCAGGTCAGTATTTATTGTACTCTCCAGGTCAGTATTTATTACCCTCGCCAATGTCAATTTTTATGGTACTCTCCAGGTCAGTATTTATTGTTCTCTCCATGTCAGTGTTTATTGTACTCTCCAGGTTAGTATTTATTGTACTTTCCAGGTCAGCATTAATTGTACTCTCCAGGTCAGTATTTATTGTACTCTCCAAACAGTATTTATTGTTCTCTGCATGTCAGTATTTATTGTATTCACCAGGTCATTATTTATTCTACTCTCCAGGTCAGTATTTATTGCACTCTACAGGTCAGTATTTATTGTACTCTCCAGGTCAGTATTTATTACCCTCTCCAGGTCATTATTTATTGTACTCTCCAGCTCAGTATTTATTGTACTCTCCAGGTCAGTATTTATTGTACTCTCCAGGTCAATATTAATTGTACTCTCCAGGTCAGTATTTATTTTACTCTCCAGGTCATTATTTATGTACTCTCCAGGTCAGTATTTATTGTACTCTCCAGGTCAGTATTTATTGCACTCTCCAGGTCAGTATTTATTGTACTCTCCACGTCAGTATTTATTGTACTATCCAGGTCAGTATTTATTGCACTCTCCAGGTCAGTATTTATTGTACTCTCCAGGTCAGTATTTATTACCCTCTCCAGTTCAGTATTGATTGTACTCTCCATGTCAGTATTTATTGTACTCTCCATGTCAGTATTTATTGTATTCTCCAGGTCAGTATTTATTTTACTCTCCAGGTCAGTATTTATTTTACTCCCTAGGTCAGTATTTATGATACTCTCCAGGTCAGTATTTATTGTGCTCTCCAGGTCAGTATGTATTGTACTCTCCAGGTCAGTATTTATTGCACTCTCCAGGTCAGTGTTTATTGCCTACTCCAGATCAGTATTTATTGTACTCTCCAGGTCAGTATTTATTGTACTCTCCAGGTCAGTATTTATTGTACTCTCCAGGTCAGTATTTATTGTACTCTCCAGGTCAGTACTTATTGGACTCTCCAGGTCTGTATTTATTGTACTCTCCAGGTCAGTATTTATTACCCTCTCCAGGTCAATTTTTATGGTACTCTCCAGGTCAGTATTTATTGTACTCTCCATGTCAGTATTTATTGTACTCTCCAGGGCCGTAATTAATGTACTGTTCAGGTCAGTATTTATTGCCCTATCCAAGTCAGTATTTATTGTTTTCTCCAGGTCAGTATTTATTGTACTCTCTAGATCAGTATTTATTGTACTCTTCAAGTCCTTATTTATTGTACTCTCCAGGTCAGTATTTATTGTACTCTCCAGGTCAGTATTTATTGTACTCTCCAGGTCAGTATTTATTGTACTCTCCTGGTCAGTACTTATTGGACTCTCCAGGTCAGTATTTATTGTACTCCCGAGGTCAGTATTTATTACCCTCGCCAATGGCAATTTTTATGGTACTCTCCAGGTCAGTATTTATTGTTCTCTCCATGTCTGTTTTTATTGTACTCTCCAGGTTAGTATTTATTGTACTTTCCAGGTCAGCATTAATTGTACTCTCCAGGTCAGTATTTATTACCCTCTCCAGGTTAGTATTTATTGTACTCTCCAGGTCAGTATTTATTGTACTCTCTAGAACAGTATTTATTGTTCTCTGCATGTCAGTATTTATTGTAAAAAACAGGTCATTATTTATTCTACTCTCCAGGTCAGTATTTATTGCACTCTACAGGTCAGTATTTATTGTACTCTCCAGGTCAGTATTTATTGCCCTCTCCAGGTCATTATTTATTGTACTCTCCAGCTCAGTATTTATTGTACTCTCCAGGTCAGTATTTATTGTACTCTCCAGGTCAATATTAATTGTACTCCCCAGGTCAGTATTTATGATACTCTCCAGGTCAGTATTTATTGTGCTCTCCAGGTCAGTATGTATTGTACTCTCCAGGTCAGTATTTATTGCACTCTCCAGGTCAGTGTTTATTGCCTACTCCAGATCAGTATTTATTGTACTCTCCAGGTCAGTATTTATTGTACTCTCCAGGTCAGTATTTATTGTACTCTCCAGGTCAGTATTTATTGTACTCTCCAGGTCAGTACTTATTGGACTCTCCAGGTCTGTATTTATTGTACTCTCCAGGTCAGTATTTATTGTACTCTCCAGGTCAGTATTTATTGTACTCTCCAGGTCAGTATTTATTGTACTCTCCTGGTCAGTACTTATTGGACTCTCCAGGTCAGTATTTATTTTACTCTCCAGGTCATTATTTATGTACTCTCCAGGTCAGTATTTATTGCACTCTCCAGGGCAGTATTTATTGCACTCTCCAGGTCAGTATTTATTGTACTCTCCAGGTCAGTATTTATTGTACTCTCCAGGTCAGTATTTATTGTACTCTCCAGGTCAGTATTTATTGTACTCTCCTGGTCAGTACTTATTGGACTCTCCAGGTCACTATTTATTGTACTCCCGAGGTCAGAATTTATTACCCTCGCCAATGTCAATTTTTATGGTACTCTCCAGGTCAGTATTTATTGTTCTCTCCATGTCTGTTTTTATTGTACTCTCCAGGTTAGTATTTATTGTACTTTCCAGGTCAGCATTAATTGTACTCTCCAATTCATTATGTAATGTACTCTCCAGGTCAGTATTTATTGTACTCTCCAATTCAGTTTTTATTGTACTCTCCAGCTCAGTATTTATTGTACTCTCCAGGTCAGTATTTATTGTACTCTCCAGGTCAATATTAATTGTACTCTCCAGGTCAGTATTTATTTTACTCTCCAGGTCATTATTTATGTACTCTCCAGGTCAGTATTTATTGCACTCTCCAGGGCAGTATTTATTGCACTCTCCAGGTCAGTATTTATTGTACTCTCCACGTCAGTATTTATTGTGCTCTCCAATTCAGTTTTTATTGTACTCTCCAGGTCAGTATTTATTGTACTCTCCAGGTCAGTATTTATTGTACTCTCCAATTGAGTTTTTATTGTACTCTCCAGTTCAGTATTTATTGTAATCTCCAGGTCAGTACTTATTGTAATCTCCAGGTCAGTATTTATTGTACTTCCAGGTCAGTATTTATTGTGCTCTCCAGGTCAGTATTTATTGTACTCTCTCGGTCAGTATTTATTGCCCACTCCAGATCAGTATTTATTGTACTCTACAGGTCAGTATTTATTGTACTCTACAGGTCAGTATTTATTGTACTCTCCAGGTCAGTACTTATTGGACTCTCCAGGTCAGTATTTATTGTACTCTCCAGGTCAATATTTATTACCCTCTCCAGGTCAATTTTTATGGTACTCTCCAGGTCAGTATTTATTGTACTCTCCAGATCAGTATTTATTCTACTCTCCAAGTCACTATTTATTGTACTCTCCAGTTCAGTATTTATTGCCTTCTCCAGGTCAGTAATTATTGTACTGTCCAGGTCAGTATTTATTGTGCTCTCCAATTCATTATTTATTGTACTCTCCAGGTCAGCGTTTATTGTACTCTCCAATTCAGTTTTTATTGTACTGTCCAAGTCATTATTTATTGTACTCTCCATGTCAGTATTTATTGTCCTCTCCAATTCAGTTTTTATTGTAATCTCTAGGTCAGTATTTATTGTACTCTCCAGGTCAGAATTTATTGCCCTCTCCAGGTCAGTATTTTTGTACTCTCCAGGTCAGTATTTATTACCCTCTCCACGTCGGTATTTATTACCCTCTCCAATTCATTATTTATTGTACTCTCCAGTTCAGTATTTATTGTGCTCTCCAGGTCAGTATTTATTGCCCTCTCCAGGTCAGTCTTTATTTTAATCTCCAGGTCAGTACTTATTGTAATCTCCAGGTCAGTAAATTTTTGACTTCAAGGTCAGTATTTATTGTGCTCTCCAGGTCAGTATTTATTGTACTCTCTCGGTCAATATTTATTGCCCACTCCAGATCAGTATTTATTGTACTCTCCAGGTCAGTATTTATTGTACTCTCCAGGTCAGTATTTATTGTACTCTCCAGGTCAGTATTTATTGTACTCTCCAGGTCAGTACTTATTGGACTCTCCAGGTCTGTATTTATTGTACTCTCCAGGTCAGTATTTATTAACCTCTCCAGGTCAATTTTTATGGTACTCTCCAGGTCAGTATTTATTGTACTCTCCATGTCAGTATTTATTGTACTCTCCAGGGCAGTATTTAATGTACTGTTCAGGTCAGTATTTATTGCCCTATCCAAGTCAGTATTTATTGTACTCTCCAGGTCAGTATTTATTGTACTCTCTAGATAAGTATTTATTGTACTCTCCAAGTCATTATTTATTGTACTCTCCAGGTCAGTATTTATTGTACTCTCCAGGTCAGTATTTATTGTACTCTCCAGGTCAGTATTAATTGTACTCTCCTGGTCAGTACTTATTGGACTCTCCAGGTCAGTATTTATTGTACTCTCCAGGTCAGTATTTATTACCCTAGCCAATGTCAGTGTTTATTGTACTCTCCAGGTTAGTATTTATTGTACTTTCCAGGTCAGCATTAATTGTACTCTCCAGGTCAGTATTTATTGTACTCTCCAGAACAGTATTTATTGTTCTCTGCATATCAGTATTTATTGTATTCACCAGGTCATTATTTATTCTACTCTCCAGGTCAGTATTTATTGCACTCTGCAGGTCAGTATTTATTGTACTCTCCAGGTCAGTATTTATTACCCTCTCCAGGTCATTATTTATTGTACTCTCCAGCTCAGTATTTATTGTACTCTCCAGGTCAGTATTTATTGTACTCTCCAGGTCAATATTAATTGTACTCTCCAGGTCAGTATTTATTTTACTCTCCAGGTCATTATTTATGTACTCTCCAGGTCAGTATTTATTGTACTCTCCAGGTCAGTATTTATTGCACTCTCCAGGTCAGTATTTATTGTACTCTCCACGTCAGTATTTATTGTACTATCCAGGTCAGTATTTATTGCACTCTCCAGGTCAGTATTTATTGTACTCTCCAGGTCAGTATTTATTACCCTCTCCAGTTCAGTATTGATTGTACTCTCCATGTCAGTATTTATTGTACTCTCCATGTCAGTATTTATTGTATTCTCCAGGTCAGTATTTATTTTACTCTCCAGGTCAGTATTTATTTTACTCCCTAGGTCAGTATTTATGATACTCTCCAGGTCAGTATTTATTGTGCTCTCCAGGTCAGTATGTATTGTACTCTCCAGGTCAGTATTTATTGCACTCTCCAGGTCAGTGTTTATTGCCTACTCCAAATCAGTATTTATTGTACTCTCCAGGTCAGTATTTATTGTACTCTCCAGGTCAGTATTTATTGTACTCTCCAGGTCAGTATTTATTGTACTCTCCAGGTCAGTACTTATTGGACTCTCCAGGTCTGTATTTATTGTACTCTCCAGGTCAGTATTTATTACCCTCTCCAGGTCAATTTTTATGGTACTCTCCAGGTCAGTATTTATTGTACTCTCCATGTCAGTATTTATTGTACTCTCCAGGGCCGTATTTAATGTACTGTTCAGGTCAGTATTTATTGCCCTATCCAAGTCAGTATTTATTGTTTTCTCCAGGTCAGTATTTATTGTACTCTCTAGATCAGTATTTATTGTACTCTCCAAGTCATTATTTATTGTACTCTCCAGGTCAGTATTTATTGTACTCTCCAGGTCAGTATTTACTGTACTCTCCAGGTCAGTATTTATTGTACTCTCCTGGTCAGTACTTATTGGACTCTCCAGGTCAGTATTTATTGTACTCCCGAGGTCAGTATTTATTACCCTCGCCAATGTCAATTTTTATGGTACTCTCCAGGTCAGTATTTATTGTTCTCTCCATGTCTGTTTTTATTGTACTCTCCAGGTTAGTATTTATTGTACTTTCCAGGTCAGTATTTATTGTTCTCTCCATGTCTGTTTTTATTGTACTCTCCAGGTCAGTATTTATTGTACTCTCTAGAATAGTATTTATTGTTCTCTGCATGTCAGTATTTATTGTATTCAACAGGTCATTATTTATTCTACTCTCCAGGTCAGTATTTATTGCACTCTACAGTTCAGTATTTATTGTACTCTCCAGGTCAGTATTTATTACCCTCTCCAGGTCATTATTTATTGTACTCTCCAGCTCAGTATTTATTGTACTCTCCAGGTCAGTATTTATTGTACTCTCCAGGTCAATATTAATTGTACTCCCCAGGTCAGTATTTATGATACTCTCCAGGTCAGTATTTATTGTGCTCTCCAGGTCAGTATGTATTGTACTCTCCAGGTCAGTATTTATTGCACTCTCCAGGTCAGTGTTTATTGCCTACTCCAGATCAGTATTTATTGTACTCTCCAGGTCAGTATTTATTGTACTCTCTAGGTCAGTATTTATTGTACTCTCCAGGTCAGTATTTATTGTACTCTCCAGGTCAGTACTTATTGGACTCTCCAGGTCTGTATTTATTGTACTCTCCAGGTCAGTATTTATTACCCTCTACAGGTCAATTTTTATGGTACTCTCCAGGTCAGTATTTATTGTACTCTCCATGTCAGTATTTATTGTACACTCCAGGGCAGTATTTAATGTACTGTTCAGGTCAGTATTTATTGCCCTATCCAAGTCAGTATTTATTGTACTCTCCAGGTCAGTATTTATTGTACTCTCTAGATCAGTATTTATTGTACTCTCCAAGTCATTATTTATTGTACTCTCCAGGTCAGTATTTATTGTACTCTCCAGGTCAGTATTTATTGTACTCTCCAGGTCAGTATTTATTGTACTCTCCTGGTCAGTACTTATTGGACTCTCCAGGTCAGTATTTATTGTACTCCCGAGGTCAGAATTTATTACCCTCGCCAATGTCAATTTTTATGGTACTCTCCAGGTCAGTATTTATTGTTCTCTCCATGTCTGTTTTTATTGTACTCTCCAGGTTAGTATTTATTGTACTTTCCAGGTCAGCATTAATTGTACTCTCCAATTCATTATGTAATGTACTCTCCAGGTCAGTATTTATTGTACTCTCCAATTCAGTTTTTATTGTACTCTCCAGCTCAGTATTTATTGTACTCTCCAGGTCAGTATTTATTGTACTCTCCAGGTCAATATTAATTGTACTCTCCAGGTCAGTATTTATTTTACTCTCCAGGTCATTATTTATGTACTCTCCAGGTCAGTATTTATTGCACTCTCCAGGTCAGTATTTATTGCACTCTCCAGGTCAGTATTTATTGTACTCTCCACGTCAGTATTTATTGTACTCTCCAGGTCAGTATTTATTACCCTCTCCAGGTCAGTATTTATTTTACTCTCCAGGTCATTATTTATGTACTCTCCAGGTCAGTATTTATTGCACTCTCCAGGTCAGTATTTATTGTACTCTCCACGTCAGTATTTATTGTACTCTCCAGGTCAGTATTTATTACCCTCTCCAGGTTAGTATTTATTGTACTCTCCAGCTCAGTATTTATTGTACTCTCCAGGTCAGTATTTATTGTACTCTCCATGTCAGTATTTATTGTACTCTCCATGTCAGTATTTATTTTACTCTCCAGGTCATTATTTATGTACTCTGCAGGTCATTATTTATTGTACTCTCCAGGTCAGTATTTATTGCACTCTCCAGGTCAGTATTTACTGTACTCTCCACGTCAGTATTTATTGTACTATCCAGGTCAGTATTTATTGCACTCTCCAGGTCAGTATTTATTACCCTCTCCAGGTTAGTATTTATTGTACTCTCCAGCTCAGTATTTATTGTACTCTCCATGTCAGTATTTATTGTATTCTCCATGTCAGTATTTATTGTATTCTCCAGGTCAGTATTTATTTTACTCCCCAGGTCAGTATTTATGATACACTACAGGTCAGTATTTATTGTGCTCTCCAGGTCAGTATGTATTGTACTCTCCAGGTCAGTATTTATTGCACTCTCCAGGTCAGTGTTTATTATACTCTACAGATCTTTATTTATTACCCTCTCCAAGTCAGTGTTTATTGTATTCTCCAGGTCAGTATTTATTTTACTCTCCAGTTCAATATTTATTGTACTCTTCAGGTCACTATTTATTAACCTCTCCATTTCAGTATTTATTTTACTCCCCAGGTCAGCATTTATTATAATCTCCAGGGCAGCATATATTGTGCTCTCCAGGTCAGTATTTATTGGACTCTCCAGGTCAGTATTTATTGCCCTCTCCAGGGCAGTGTTTATTATACTCTCCAGGTCTGTATTTATTACCCTCTCCAGGTCAGTATTTATTACCCTCTCCAGGTCAGTGTTTATTGTACTCTCCAGGTCAGTATTTATTGTGCTCTCCAATTCAGTTTTTATTGTACTTTCCAGATCAGTATTTATTGTACTCTCCAGATCAGTATTTATTGAATTCTCCATGTCAATTTTATTGTAGTCTCCAGGTCAGTATTTATTGCCCTCTCATGGTCAGTATTTATTGTATTCTCCAGGTCAGTATTTATTTTACTCTCCAGGTCAGTAATTATTGTACTCCCCAGGTCAATATTTATTGTACTCTCCAGGTCAGTATTTATTGTGCTTTCCGATTCATTATTTATTGCCCTCTCCAGGTCAGTATTTATTGTACTCTCCAATTCAGTTTTTATTGTACTCTCCAGGTCAGTATTTATTGTAATCTCCAGGTCAGTACTTATTGTAGTCTCCAGGTCAGTATTTATTGTCCTCTCCAGTTCAGTATTTATTTTACTCTCCAGGTCATTATTTATGTACTCTCCAGGTCACTATTTATTGCACTCTCCAGGTCAGTATTTATTGTACTCTCCACGTCAGTGTTTATTGTACTCTCCAGGTCAGTATTTATTACCCTCTCCAGGTTAGTATTTATTGTACTCTCCAGGTCAGTATTTATTGTACTCTCCAGATCAGTATTTATTGTTCTCTGCATGTCAGTATTTATTGCATTCACCAGGTCATTATTTATTCTACTCTCCAGGTCAGTATTTATTGCACTCTCCAGGTCAGTATTTATTGTACTCTCCAGGTCAGTATTTATTACCCTCTCCAGGTCATTATTTATTGTACTCTCCAGCTCAGTATTTATTGAACTCTCCAGGTCAGTATTTATTGTACTCTCCAGGTCATTATTTATTGTACTCTCCAGGTCAGTATTTATTTTACTCTCCAGGTCATTATTTATGTACTCTCCAGGTCAGTATTTATTGTACTCTCCCAGTCAGTATTTATTGCACTCTCCAGGTCAGTATTTATTGTACTCCCCACGTCAGTATTTATTACCCTCTCCAGTTCAGTATTGATTGTACTCTCCATGTCAATATTTATTGTACTCTCCATGTCAGTATTTATTGTATTCTCCAGGTCAGTATTTATTTTACTCTCCAGTTCAATATTTATTGTACTCTTCAGGTCACTATTTATTAACCTCTCCATTTCAGTATTTATTTTATTCTCCAGGTCAGCATTTATTATAATCTCCAGGGCAGCATATATTGTGCTCTCCAGGTCAGTATTTATTGGACTCTCCAGGTCAGTATTTATTGCCCTCTCCAGGGCAGTGTTTATTATACTCTCCAGGTCTGTATTTATTACCCTCTCCAGGTCAGTATTTATTACCCTCTCCAGGTCAGTGTTTATTGTACTCTCCAGGTCAGTATTTATTGTGCTCTCCAATTCAGTTTTTATTGTACTTTCCAGATCAGTATTTATTGTACTCTCCAGATCAGTATTTATTGAATTCTCCATGTCAGTTTTATTGTAGTCTCCAGGTCAGTATTTATAGCCCTCTCATGGTCAGTATTTATTGTATTCTCCAGGTCAGTATTTATTTTACTCTCCAGGTCAGTAATTATTGTACTCCCCAGGTCAATATTTATTGTACTCTCCAGGTCAGTATTTATTGTGCTTTCCGATTCATTATTTATTGCCCTCTCCAGGTCAGTATTTATTGTACTCTCCAATTCAGTTTTTATTGTACTCTCCAGGTCAGTATTTATTGTAATCTCCAGGTCAGTACTTATTGTAGTCTCCAGGTCAGTATTTATTGTCCTCTCCAGTTCAGTATTTATTTTACTCTCCAGGTCATTATTTATGTACTCTCCAGGTCAGTATTTATTGCACTCTCCAGGTCAGTATTTATTGTACTCTCCACGTCAGTGTTTATTGTACTCTCCAGGTCAGTATTTATTACCCTCTCCAGGTTAGTATTTATTGTACTCTCCAGGTCAGTATTTATTCTACTCTCCAGATCAGTATTTATTGTTCTCTGCATGTCAGTATTTATTGCATTCACCAGGTCATTATTTATTCTACTCTCCAGGTCAGTATTTATTGCACTCTCCAGGTCAGTATTTATTGTACTCTCCAGGTCAGTATTTATTACCCTCTCCAGGTCAATATTTATTGTACTCTCCAGCTCAGTATTTATTGAACTCTCCAGGTCAGTATTTATTGTACTCTCCAGGTCATTATTTATTGTACTCTCCAGGTCAGTATTTATTTTACTCTCCAGGTCATTATTTATGTACTCTCCAGGTCAGTATTTATTGTACTCTCCCAGTCAGTATTTATTGCACTCTCCAGGTCAGTATTTATTGTACTCCCCACGTCAGTATTTATTACCCTCTCCAGTTCAGTATTGATTGTACTCTCCATGTCAATATTTATTGTACTCTCCATGTCAGTATTTATTGTATTCTCCAGGTCAGTATTTATTTTACTCTCCAGGTCAGTATTTATTTTACTCCCCAGGTCAGTATTTATTATACTCTCCAGGTCAGTATTTATTGTGCTCTCCAGGTCAGTATGTATTGTACTCTCCAGGTCAGTATTTATTGCACTCTCCAGTTCAGTGTTTATTAGACTCTACAGATCTGTATTTATTACCCTCTCCAGGTCAGTGTTTATTGTATTCTCCATGTCAGTATTTATTTTACTCTCCAGTTAAGTATTTATTGTACTCTTCAGGTCACTATTTATTACTCTCTCCATTTCATTATTTATTTTACTCCCCAGGTCAGCATTTATTATAATCTCCAGGGCAGCATATATTGTGCTCTCCAGGTCAGTATTTCTTGGACTCTCCAGGTCAGTATTTATTGCCCTCTCCAGGTCAGTGTTTATTATGCTCTCCAGGTCAGTATGTATTGTCCTCTCCAGGTCAGTATTTATTGCTCTCTCCAGGTCAGTGTTTATTATACTCTCCAGGTCTGTATTTATTACCCTCTCCAGGTCAGTATTTATTACCCTCTCCAGGTCAGTATTTATTGTCCTCTCCAGGTCAGTATTTATTGCTCTCTCCAGGGCAGTGTTTATTATACTCTCCAGGTCTGTATTTATTACCCTCTCCAGGTCAGTATTTATTACCCTCTCCAGGTCAGTGTTTATTGTACTCTCCAGGTCAGTATTTATTGTGCTCTCCAATTCAGTTTTTATTGTACTTTCCAGAACAGTATTTATTGTACTCTCCAGATCAGTATTTATTGAATTCTCCATGTCAGTTTTATTGTAGTCTCCAGGTCAGTATTTATAGCCCTCTCATGGTCAGTATTTATTGTATTCTCCAGGTCAGTATTTATTTTACTCTCCAGGTCAGTAATTATTGTACTCCCCAGGTCAATATTTATTGTACTCTCCAGGTCAGTATTTATTGTGCTTTCCGATTCATTATTTATTGCCCTCTCCAGGTCAGTATTTATTGTACTCTCCAATTCAGTTTTTATTGTACTCTCCAGGTCAGTATTTATTGTAATCTCCAGGTCAGTACTTATTGTAGTCTCCAGGTCAGTATTTATTGTCCTCTCCAGTTCAGTATTTATTTTACTCTCCAGGTCATTATTTATGTACTCTCCAGGTCAGTATTTATTGCACTCTCCAGGTCAGTATTTATTGTACTCTCCACGTCAGTGTTTATTGTACTCTCCAGGTCAGTATTTATTACCCTCTCCAGGTTAGTATTTATTGTACTCTCCAGGTCAGTATTTATTCTACTCTCCAGATCAGTATTTATTGTTCTCTGCATGTCAGTATTTATTGCATTCACCAGGTCATTATTTATTCTACTCTCCAGGTCAGTATTTATTGCACTCTCCAGGTCAGTATTTATTGTACTCTCCAGGTCAGTATTTATTACCCTCTCCAGGTCAATATTTATTGTACTCTCCAGCTCAGTATTTATTGAACTCTCCAGGTCAGTATTTATTGTACTCTCCAGGTCATTATTTATTGTACTCTCCAGGTCAGTATTTATTTTACTCTCCAGGTCATTATTTATGTACTCTCCAGGTCAGTATTTATTGTACTCTCCCAGTCAGTATTTATTGCACTCTCCAGGTCAGTATTTATTGTACTCCCCACGTCAGTATTTATTACCCTCTCCAGTTCAGTATTGATTGTACTCTCCATGTCAATATTTATTGTACTCTCCATGTCAGTATTTATTGTATTCTCCAGGTCAGTATTTATTTTACTCTCCAGGTCAGTATTTATTTTACTCCCCAGGTCAGTATTTATTATACTCTCCAGGTCAGTATTTATTGTGCTCTCCAGGTCAGTATGTATTGTACTCTCCAGGTCAGTATTTATTGCACTCTCCAGTTCAGTGTTTATTAGACTCTACAGATCTGTATTTATTACCCTCTCCAGGTCAGTGTTTATTGTATTCTCCATGTCAGTATTTATTTTACTCTCCAGTTAAGTATTTATTGTACTCTTCAGGTCACTATTTATTACTCTCTCCATTTCATTATTTATTTTACTCCCCAGGTCAGCATTTATTATAATCTCCAGGGCAGCATATATTGTGCTCTCCAGGTCAGTATTTCTTGGACTCTCCAGGTCAGTATTTATTGCCCTCTCCAGGTCAGTGTTTATTATGCTCTCCAGGTCAGTATGTATTGTCCTCTCCAGGTCAGTATTTATTGCTCTCTCCAGGTCAGTGTTTATTATACTCTACAGATCTGTATTTATTACCCTCTCCAGGTCAGTGTTTATTGTATTCTCCAGGTCAGTATTTATTTTACTCTCCTGTTCTGTATTCATTGTACTCTTCAGGTCACTATTTATTACCCTCTCCATTTCAGTATTTGTTTTACTCCCCAGGTCAGCATTTGTTAGCATCTCCAGGGCAGCATATATTGTACTCACCAGGTCAATATTTATTGTACTCTCTGGGTCAGTATATATTGTACTCTCCAGGTCAGTTCTTATTGGACTCTCCAGGTCAGCATTTATTGTACTCTCCAGGTCAGTACTTATTACCCTCTCCAGCTCAGTTTTTATGGTATCTCCAGGTCAGTATTTATTGTTCTCTCCAGGTCAGTGTTTATTGTACTCTCCAGGTTACTATTTATTGTACTCTCCAGGTCAGCATTTATTGTATTCTCCAGGTCAGTATTTATTACACTCTCCAGGTTAGTGTTTATTGTACTCTCCAGGTCAGTATTTATTGTACTCTCCAGATCAGTATTTAATACCCCCTGCAGGTCAGTATTTATTGTACTCTCCAGCTCAGTATTTATTGTACTCTCCATGTCAGTATTTACTGTACTGTCCAGGTCAGTATTTATTGCCCTATCCAAGTCAGTATTTATTGTACTCTCCAAGTCAGTATTTATTGTACTGTGCAGGTTAGTATTTATTGCCCTCTCCAGGTTAGCATTTATTTTACTCCAAGGTCTGTATTTTTTGTATTCTCCAGGTCAGTATTTATTACCCTCTCCAGGTAATTATTTATTGTACTCATCAGGTCAGTAATTATAGTACTCTCCAGATCAGTACTTATAACCCTCTCCAGGTCAGCATTTATTGTACTCTCCAGGTCAGTATTTATTGTACTCTCCAGGTCCGTATTTATTATACTCTCCAGGTCAGTATTTGTTGTACATTCCAGGTCAGTATTTATTACCCTCTCAAGGTCAGTATTTATTGTACTCTCCAGGTCCGTATTTATTTCTCTCTCCAGGGCAGTATTTATTACCCTCTCCATGTCTGTATTTATTGTACTCCCCATGTCAGTATTTATTGTACTCTCCAGGTCAGTATTTATTGCGCTCTCCAGGTCAGTATTTATTGTACTCTCCAGGTCAGTACTTATTGTACTCTCCAGATCAGTATTTATTGTACTCTCCATGTCAGTATTTATTGTAGTCTCCAGGTCAGTATTTATTGCCCTCTCATGGTCAGTATTTTTTGTATTCTGCAGTTCAGTATTTATTTTACTCTCCAGGTCAGTATTTATTGTACTCCCCAGGTCAATATTTATTGTACTCTCCAGGTCAGTATTTATTGTACTCTCCAATTCATTATTTATTGTACTCTCCAGGTCAGTATTTATTGTACTCTCCAATTCAGTTTTTATTGTACTCTCCAGGTCAGATTTTATTGTGCTCGCCAGATCAGTATTTATTCTACTCTCCAAGTCACTATTTATTGTACTCACCAGTTCAGTATTTATTGCCTTCTCCAGGTCAGTAATTATTGTACTCTCCAGGTCAGTATTTATTGTAGTCTCCAGGTCAATATTTATTGCCTTCTCATGGACAGTATTTATTGTATTCTCCAGGTCAGTATTTATTTTACTCTCCAGGTCAGTATTTATTGTACTCCCCAGGTCAATATTAATTGTACTCTCCAGGTCAGTATATATTGTACTCTCCAAGTCATTATTTATTGTGCTCTCCAGGTCAGTATTTATTGTACTCTCCAGGTCAGTATTTATTACCCTCTCCAGGTCAGTATTGATTCTACTCTCTAGGTCAGTATTTATTGTACTCTTCAGATCAGTGTTTATTCTACTCTCCAGGTCAGTATTTATTGTACTCTCCAGGTCAGTATTTATTGCCCTCTCCAGGTCAGTATTTATTGTAATCTCCAAGTCACTATTAATTGTACTCTCCTGGTCAGTATTTATTGTACTCTCCTATTCAGTTTTTATTGTACTCTCCAGGTCAGTATTTATTGTTCTCCCCAGGTCAGTGTTTATTGTACTCTCCAGGTCAGTATTTATTTTACTCTCCATTTCATTATTTATGTACTCTCCAGGTCAGTATTTATTGTACTCTCCAGGTCAGTATTTATTGCACTCTACAGGTCAGTATTTATTGTACTCTCCAGGTCAGTATTTATTGTACTCTCCAGATCAGTATTTATTGTACTCTCCATGTCAGTATTTACTGTACTGTCCAGGTCAGTATTTATTGCCCTATCCAAGTCAGTATTTATTGTACTCTCCAAGTCAGTATTTATTGTACTGTGCAGGTTAGTATTTATTGCCCTCTCCAGGTTAGCATTTATTTTACTCCAAGGTCAATATTTATTGTACTCTCCAGCTCAGTATTTACTGTACTCTCCAGGACAGTATTTATTGTACTCTCCAGGTCAGTATTTATTGTACTCTCCACGTCAGTATTTATTGTACTCTCCAGGTCAGTATTTATTACCTTCTCCAGTTTAGTATTTATTGTACTCTCCAGGTCAGTATTTATTGTACTCTCCAGATCAGTATTTATTGTATTCTCCAGGTCAGTATTTATTTTAATCTCCAGATCAGTATTTATTTTACTCCCCAGGTCAGTCTTTATTATACTCTCCATGTCATTATTTATTATGCTCTCCAGGTCAGTATGTATTGTCCTCTCCAGGTCAGTATTTATTGCTCTCTCCAGGTCAGTGTTTATTATACTCGACAGATCTGTATTTATTACCCTCTCCAGGTCAGTGTTTATTGTATTCTCCAGGTCAGTATTTATTGTACTCTCCAGATCAGTATTTATTGTTCTCTGCATGTCAGTATTTATTGTATTCACCAGGTCATTATTTATTCGACTCTCCAGGTCAATATTTATTGCACCCTCAAGGTCAGTATTTAATACCCCCTGCAGGTCAGTATTTATTGTACTCTCCAGCTCAGTATTTATTGTACTCTCCATGTCAGTATTTACTGTACTGTCCAGGTCAGTATTTATTGCCCTATCCAAGTCAGTATTTATTGTACTCTCCAAGTCAGTATTTATTGTACTGTGGAGGTTAGTATTTATTGCCCTCTCCAGGTTAGCATTTATTTTACTCCAAGGTCAGTATTTTTTGTATTCTCCAGGTCAGTATTTATTACCCTCTCCAGGTAATTATTTATTGTACTCATCAGGTCAGTAATTATAGTACTCTCCAGATCAGTACTTATTACCCTCTCCAGGTCAGCATTTATTGTACTCTCCAGATCAGTATTTATTGTTCTCTGTATGTCAGTATTTATTGTATTCACCAGGTCATTATTTATTCTATTCTCCAGGTCAGTATTTATTGTACTCTCCAGGTCAGTATTTATTATCCTCTCCAGGTCAGTATTGATTGTACTCTCTAGGTCAGTATTTATTGTACTCTTCAGATCAGTGTTTATTCTACTCTCCAGGTCAGTATTTATTGTACTCTCCAGGTCAGTATTTATTGCCCTCTCCAGGTCAGTATTTATTGTAATCTCCAAGTCACTATTAATTGTACTCTCCTGGTCAGTATTTATTGTACTCTCCTATTCAGTTTTTATTGTACTCTCCAGGTCAGTATTTATTGTTCTCCCCAGGTCAGTGTTTATTGTACTCTCCAGGTCAGTATTTATTTTACTCTCCATTTCATTATTTATGTACTCTCCAGGTCAGTATTTATTGTACTCTCCAGGTCAGTATTTATTGCACTCTACAGGTCAGTATTTATTGTACTCTCCAGGCCAGTATATATTGTACTCTCCAGGTCAGTATTTATTGCCCTCTCCAGGTCAGTAATTATTGCACTCTCCAGGTCAGTATTTATTGCTCTCTCCAGGTCAGTGTTTATTATACTCGACAGATCTGTATTTATTACCCTCTCCAGGTCAGTGTTTATTGTATTCTCCAGGTCAGTATTTATTGTACTCTCCAGATCAGTATTTATTGTATTCTTCAGGTCAGTATTTATTTTACTCTCCAGGTCAGTATTTATTGTACTCCGCAGGTCAATATATATTGTACTCTCCAGGTCAGTATTTATTGTACTCTCCAAGTCAGTATTTATTACCCTCTCCAGGTCAGTATTGATTGTACTCTCCAGGTCAGTATTTATTGTACACTCCATGTCAGTATTTATTGTATTCTCCAGGTCAGTATTTATTTTACTCTCCAGGTCAGTATTTATTTTACTCCCCAGGTCAGTATTTATTATACTCTCCAGGTCATTATTTATTGTGCTCTCCAGGTCAGTATGTATTGTACTCTCCAGGTCAGTATTTATTGCTCTCTAGGTCAATGATAATTATAATCTACAGATCTGTATTTATTACCCTCACCAGGTCAGTGTTTATTGTATTCTCCAGGTCAGTATTTATTTTACTCTCCAGTTCTGTATTCATTGTACTCTTCAGGTCACTATTTATTACCCTCTCCATTTCAGTATTTGTTTTATTCCCCAGGTCAGCATTTATTATAATCTCCAGGGCAGCATATATTGTACTCTCCAGGTCAGTATTTATTGTACTCTCTGGGTCAGTATATATTGTACTCTCCACGTCAGTACTTATTGGACTCTCCAGGTCAGCATTTATTGTACTCTCCAGGTCAGTACTTATTACCCTCTCCAGCTCAGTTTTTATGGTATCTCCAGGTCAGTATTTATTGTTCTCTCCAGGTCATTGTTTATTGTACTCTCCAGGTTGCTATTTATTGTACTCTCCAGGTCAGCATTTATTGTACTCTCCAGGTCAGTATTTATTACACTCTCCAGGTTACTGTTTAGTGTACTCTCCAGGTCAGTATTTATTGTACTCTCCAGATCAGTATTTATTGTTCTCTGCATGTCAGTATTTATTGTATTCACCAGGTCATTATTTATTCGACTCTCCAGGTCAATATTTATTGCACCCTCAAGGTCAGTATTTATTGTACTCTCCAGGTCAGTATTTAGTACCCCCTGCTGGTCAGTATTTATTGTACTCTCCAGCTCAGTATTTATTGTACTCTCCAGGTCAGTATTTATTGTACTCTCCAGGTCAGTATTTATTGTACTCTCCAGGTCAGTATTTAATGTACTGTCCAGGTCAGTATTTATTGCCCTATCCAAGTCAGTATTTATTGTACTCTCCAAGTCAGTAATTATTGTACTGTGCAGGTTAGTATTTATTGCCCTCTCCAGGTTAGCATTTATTTTACTCCATGGTCAGTACTTTTTGTACTCTCCAGGTCAGTATTTATTACCCTCTCCAGGTAATTATTTTTTGTACTCATCAGGTCAGTAATTATAGTACTCTCCAGATCAGTATGTATTATCCTCTCCAGGTCAGTATTTATTGTACTCTCCAGGTCAGTATTTATTGTACTCTCCAGGTCCGTATTTATTATACTCTCCAGGTCAGTATTTGTTGTACTCTCCAGGTCAGTATTTATTACCCTCTCAAGGTCAGTATTTATTCTTCTCTCCAGGTCCGTATTTATTACTCTCTCCAGGTCAGTATTTATTACCCTCTCCAGGTCTGTATTTATTGTACTCCCCATGTCAGTATTTATTGTACTCTCCAGGTCAGTATTTTTTGCCCTCTCCAGGTCAGTATTTATTGTACTCTCCAGGTCAGTATTTATTGTAGTCTCCAGGTCAGTATTTATTGCCCTCTCATGGTCAGTATTTTTTGTATTCTGCAGTTCAGTATTTATTTTACTCTCCAGGTCAGTATTTATTGTACTCCCCAGGTCAATATTTATTGTACTCTCCAGGTCAGTATTTATTGTACTCTCCAATTCATTATTTATTGTACTCTCCAGGTCAGTATTTATTGTACTCTCCAATTCAGTTTTTATTGTACTCTCCAGGTCAGATTTTATTGTACTCGCCAGATCAGTATTTATTCTACTCTCCAAGTCACTATTTATTGTACTCACCAGTTCAGTATTTATTGCCTTCTCCAGGGCAGTAATTATTGTACTCTCCAGGTCAATATTTATTGTAGTCTCCAGGTCAGTATTTATTGCCTTCTAATGGTCAGTATTTATTGTATTCTCCAGGTCAGTATTTATTTTACTCTCCAGGTCAGTATTTATTGTACTCCCCAGGTCAATATTAATTGTACTCTCCAGGTCAGTATTTATTGTACGCTCTAGGTCAGTATTTATTGTACTCTCCAGGTCAGTATTTATTGTACTCTCCTGATCAGTATTTATTGTTCTCTGTATGTCAGTATTTATTGTATTCACCAGGTCATTATTTATTCTATTCTCCAGGTCAGTATTTATTGCACTCTCCTGGTCAGTATTTATTGTACTCTCCAGGTCAGTATTTATTACCCTCTCCAGGTCAGTATTGATTGTACTCTCTCGGTCAGTATTTATCGTACTCTTCAGATCAGTGTTTATTCTACTCTCCAGGTCAGTATTTATTGTACTCTCCAGGTCAGTATTTATTGTCCTCTCCAGGTCAGTATTTATTGTAATCTCCAAGTCACTATTAATTGTACTCTCCTGGTCAGTATTTATTGTACTCTCCAATTCAGTTTTTATTGTACTCTCCAGGTCAGTATTTATTGTTCTCCCCAGGTCAGTGTTTATTGTACTCTCCAGTCAGTATTTATTTTACTCTCCAGGTCATTATTTATGTACTCTCCAGGTCAGTATTTATTGTACTCTCCAGGTCAGTATTTATTGCACTCTACAGGTCAGTATTTATTGTACTCTCCAGGTCAGTATATATTGTACTCTCCAGGTCAGTAGTTATTCCCCTCTCCAGGTCAGTAATTATTGTACTCTCCAGGTCAGTATTTATTGTAGTCTCCAGGTCAGTATTTATTGCCTTCTCATGGTCAGTATTTATTGTATTCTTCAGGTCAGTATTTATTTTACTCTCCAGGTCAGTATGTATTGTACTCCGCAGGTCAATATATATTGTTCACTCCAGGTCAGTATTTATTGTACTCTCCAAGTCGTTATTTATTGTTCTCTCCAGATCAGTATTTATTGTACTCTCCAGGTCAGTATATATTGCCCTCTCCAGGTCAGTATTTATTATACTCTCCAGGTCAGTATTTATTACTCTCTCCACGTCGGTATTTATTAAACTCTACAATTCATTATTTATTGTACTCTCCAGTTCAGTATATATTGTGCTCTCCAGGTCAGTATTTATTGTAATCACCAGGTCAGTACTTATTGTAATCTCCAGGTCAGTATTTATTCTACTTCCAGGTCAGTATTTATTGTGCTCTCCAGGTCAGTATTTATTTTACTATCTAGGTCATTATTTATTGCCCACTCCAGATCAGTATTTATTGTACTCTCCAGGTCAGTATTTATTGTACTCTCCAGGTCAGTATTTATTGTACTCTCCAGGTTAGTATTTATTGTACTCTCCAGGTCAGTACTTATTGGACTCTCCAGGTCTATTTATTGTACTCTCCAGGTCAGTATTTATTACCCTCTCCAGGTCAATTTTTATGGTACTCTCCAGGTCAGTATTTATTGTTCTCTCCACGTCAGTGTTTATTCTACTCTCCTGGTTAGTATTTATTGTACTCTCCAGGTCAGCATTTATTGTACTCTCCAGGTCAGTATTTATTAGCGTCTCCAGGTTAGTATTTATTGTACTCACCAGGTCAGTATTTATTGTACTCTCCTGATCAGTATTTATTGTTCTCTGCATGTCAGTATTTATTGTATTCACCAGGTCATTATTTATTCTACTCTCCAGGTCAGTATTTATTGCACTCTCCAGGTCAGTATTTATTGTACTCTCCAGGTCAGTATTTATTACCCTCTCCAGGTCATTATTTATTGTACGCTCCAGCTCAGTATTTATTGTACTCTCCAGGTCACTATGTATTGTACTCTCCAGGTCAGTATTTATTGTACTCTCCAGGTCATTATATATGTACTCTCCAGGTCAGTATTTATTACCCTCTCCAGGTAATTATTTATTGTACTCATCAGGTCAGTAATTATAGTACTCTCCAGATCAGTATTTATTACCCTCTCCAGGTCAGTATTTATTGTACTCTCCAGGTCAGTATTTATTGTACTCTCCAGGTCCGTATTTATTATACACTCCAGGTCAGTATTTGTTGTACTCTCCAGGTCAGTATTTATTACCCTCTCAAGGTCAGTATTTATTGTACTCTCCAGGTCCGTATTTATTACTCTCTCCAGGTCAGTATTTATTACCCTCTCCAGGTCTGTATTTATTGTACTCCCCATGTCAGTATTTATTGTACTCTCAAGGTCAGTATTTATTGCCCTCTCCAGGTCAGTATTTATTGTACTCTCCAGGTCAGTACTTATTGTACTCTCCAGATCAGTATTTATTGTACTCTCCATGTCAGTATTTATTGTAGTCTCCAGGTCAGTATTTATTGCACTCTCATGGTCAGTATTTTTTGTATTCTGCAGTTCAGTATTTATTTTACTCTCCAGGTCAATATTTATTGTACTCTCCAGGTCAGTATTTATTGTACTCTCCAATTCATTATTTATTGTACTCTCCAGGTCAGTATTTATTGTACACTCCAATTCAGTTTTTATTGTACTCTCCAGGTCAGATTTTATTGTACTCGCCAGATCAGTATTTATTATACTCTCCAAGTCACTATTTATTGTACTCACCAGTTCAGTATTTATTGCCTTCTCCAGGTCAGTAATTATCGTACTCTCCAGGTCAGTATTTATTGTAGTCTCCAGGTCAGTATTTATTGCCTTCTCATGGTCAGTATTTATTATATTCTCCAGGTCAGTATTTATTTTACTCTCCAGGTCAGTATTTATTGTACTCCCCAGGTCAATATTAATTGTACTCTCCAGGTCAGTATTTATTGTACTCTCTAGGTCAGTATTTATTGTACTCTCCAGGTCAGTATTTATTGTACTCTCCAGATCAGTATTTATTGTTCCCTGTATGTCAGTATTTATTGTATTCACCAGGTCATTATTTATTCTATTCTCCAGGTCAGTATTTATTGCACTCTCCTGGTCAGTATTTATTGTACTCTCCAGGTCAGTATTTATTACCCTCTCCAGGTCAGTATTGATTGTACTCTCTAGGTCAGTATTTATTGTACTCTTCAGATCAGTGTTTATTCTACTCTCCAGGTCAGTATTTATTGTACTTTCCAGGTCAGTATTTATTGCCCTCTCCAGGTCAGTATTTATTGTAATCTCCAAGTCACTATTAATTGTACTCTCCTGGTCAGTATTTATTGTACTCTCCAATTCAGTTTTTATTGTACTCTCCAGGTCAGTATTTATTGTTCTCCCCAGATCAGTGTTTATTGTACTCTCTAGGTCAGTATTTATTTTACTCTCCAGGTCATTATTTATGTACTCTCCAGGTCAGTATTTATTGTACTCTCCAGGTCAGTATTTATTGCACTCTACAGGTCAGTATTTATTGTACTCTCCAGGTCAGTATATATTGTACTCTCCAGGTCAGTATTTATTGCCCTCTCCAGGTCAGTAATTATTGTACTCTCCAGGTCAGTATTTATTACTCTCTCCACGTCGGTATTTATTAACCTCTCCAATTCATTATTTATTGTACTCTCCAGTTCAGTATTTATTGTGCTCTCCAGGTCAGTATTTATTGCCCTCTCCAGGTCAGTATTTATTGTAATCTCCAGGTCAGTACTTATTGTAATCTCCAGGTCAGTATTTATTCTACTTCCAGGTCAGTATTTATTGTGCTCTCCAGGTCAGTATTTATTGTACTCTCCAAGTCATTATTTATTGTTCTCTCCAGATCAGTATTTATTGTACTCTCCAGGTCAGTATTTATTGCCTTCTCATGGTCAGTATTTATTGTATTCTTCAGGTCAGTATTTATTTTACTCTCCAGGTCAGTATGTATTGTACTCCGCAGGTCAATATATATTGTACTCTCCAGGTCAGTATTTATTGTACTCTCCAAGTCATTATTTATTGTTCTCTCCAGATCAGTATTTATTGTACTCTCCAGGTCAGTATTTATTGCCCTCTCCAGGTCAGTATTTATTATACTCTCCAGGTCAGTATTTATTACTCTCTCCACGTCGGTATTTATTAACCTCTCCAATTCATTATTTATTGTACTCTCCAGTTCAGTATTTATTGTGCTCTCCAGGTCAGTATTTATTGCCCTCTCCAGGTCAGTATTTATTGTAATCTCCAGGTCAGTACTTATTGTAATCTCCAGGTCAGTATTTATTCTACTTCCAGGTCAGTATTTATTGTGCTCTCCAGGTCAGGATTTATTTTACTCTCTAGGTCAGTATTTATTGCCCACTCCAGATCAGTATTTATTGTACTCTCCAGGTCAGTATTTATTGTACTCTCCAGGTCAGTATTTATTGTACTCTGCAGGTTAGTATTTATTGTACTCTCCAGGTCAGTACTTATTGGACTCTCCAGGTCTATTTATTGTACTCTCCAGGTCAGTACTTATTACCCTCTCCAGGTCAATTTTTATGGTACTCTCCAGGTCAGTATTTATTGTTCTCTCCACGTCAGTGTTTATTCTACTCTCCTGGTTAGTATTTATTGTACTCTCCAGGTCAGCATTTATTGTACTCTCCAGGTCAGTATTTATTACCGTCTCCAGGTTAGTATTTATTGTACTCACCAGGTCAGTATTTATTGTACTCTCCTGATCAGTATTTATTGTTCTCTGCATGTAGTATTTATTGTATTCACCAGGTCATTTTTTATTCTACTCTCCAGGTCAGTATTTATTGCACTCTCCAGGTCAGTATTTATTGTACTCTCCAGGTCAGTATTTATTACCCTCTCCAGGTCATTATTTATTGTACTCTCCAGCTCAGTATTTATTGTACTCTCCAGGACAGTATGTATTGTACTCTCCATGTCAGTATTTATTGTACTCTGCAGGTCAGTATTTATTTTACTCTCCAGGTCATTATTTATGTACTCTCCAGGTCAGTATTTATTGTACTCTCCAGGTCAGTATTTATTGCACGCTCCAGGTCAGTATTTATTGTACTCTCCACGTCAGTATTTATTGTAATCTCCAGGTCAGTATTTATTACCCTCTCCAGGTTAGTATTTATTGTACTCTCCAGGTCAGTATTTATTGTACTCTCCAGATCAGTATTTATTGTTCTCTGCATGTCAGTATGTATTGTATTCACCAGGTCATTATTTATTCTACTCTCCAGGTCAGTATTTATTACCCTCTCCAGATCATTATTGATTGTACTCTCCAGCTCAGTATTTATTGTACTCTCCAGGTCTGTATTTATTGTACTCTCCAGGTCAGTATTTATTTTACTCTCCAGGTCAGTATTTATTGTACTCTCCAGGTCATTATTTATGTACTCTCCAGGTCAGTATTTATTGTACTCTCCAGGTCAGTATTTATTGCACTCTCCAGGCCAGTATTTTTTACCGTCTCCAGGTCAGTATTTATTGTACTCTCCAGATCAGTATTCATTGTTCTCTGCATGTCAGTATTTATTGTATTCACCAGGTCATTATTTATTCTACTCTCCAGGTCAGTATTTATTAACTCTCCAGGTCAGTATTTATTGTACTCTCCAGGTCAGTATTTATTTCCCTCTCCAGGTCATTATTTATTGTACTCTCCAGCTCAGTATTTATTGTACTCTCCAGGTCAGTATTTATTGTACTCTCCAGGTCAGTATTTATTGTACTCTCCAGGTCAGTATTTATTTTACTCTCCAGGTCATTATTTATGTACTCTCCAGGTCAGTATTTATTTTACTCTCCAGGTCAGTATTTATTGCACTCTCCAGTTCAGTATTTATTGTACTCTCCACGTCAGTATTTATTGTACTCTCCAGGTCAGTATTTATTACCCTCTCCAGGTTAGTGTTTATTGTACTCTCCAGGTCAGTATTTATTGTACTCTCCAGATCAGTATTTATTGTTCTCTGCATGTCAGAATTTAATTTATTCACCAGGTCATTATTTATTCCACTCTCCAGGTCAGTATTTATTACCCTCTCCAGGTCATTATTTATTGTACTCTCCAGCTCAGTATTTATTGTACTCTCCAGGTCAGTATTTATTGTACTCTCCATTTCAGTATTTATTGCACTCTCCAGGTCAGTATTTATTGTACTCTTCACGTCAGTATTTATTGTACTCTCCAGGTCAGTATTTATTGCACTCTCCAGGTCAATATTGATTGTACTCTCCAGGTCAGTATTTATTGCATTCTCCAGGTCAGTATTTATTTTACTCTCCAGGTCAGTATTTATTGTAATCTCCAGGTCAGTATTTATTGCACTCTCAAGGTCAGTATTGATTGTACTCTCCTGGTCAGTATTTATTGTATTCTCCAGGTCAGTATTTATTTTACTCTCCAGGTCAGTATGTATTGTACTCTCCAGGTCAGTATTTATTGCACTCTCCAGGTCAGTGTTTATTATACTCTACAGATCTGTATTTATTACCCTCTCCAGGTCACTGTTTATTGTATTCTCCAGGTCAGTATTTATTTTACTCTCCAGTTCAGTATTTATTGTACACTTCAGGTCACTATTTATTACCCTCTCCATTTCAGTATTTATTTTACTCCCCAGGTCAGCATTTATTACAATCTCCAGGGCAGCATATATTGTGCTCTCCAGGTCAGTATTTATTGGACTCTACAGATCACTATTTATTGCCCTCTCCAGGTCAGTGTTTATTATACTCTCCAGGTCAGTATTTATTACCCTCTTCAGGTCAGTAGTTATTGTACTCTCCAGGTCAGTATTTATTATACTCTCTCGGTCAGTATTTATTGTACTCTCCAGGTCAGTACTTATTGGACTCCCCAGGTCAGCATTTATTACCCTCTCCAGGTTAGTGTTTATTGTACTCTCCAGGTCAGTATTTATTGTTCTCTCCAGGTCAGTGTTTATTGTACTCTCCAGGTTAGTATTTGTTGTACTCTCCAGGTCAGCATTTATTGTACTCTCCAGGTCAGTATTTATTACGCTCTCCAGGTTAGTGTTTATTGTACTCTCCAGGTCTGTATTTATTGTACTCTCCAGATCAGTATTTATTGTTCTCTGCATGTCAGTAATTATTGTATTCACCAGGTCATTATTTATTCGACTCTCCAGGTCAATATTTATTGAACTCTCCAGGTCAGTATTTATTGTACTCTCCAGGTCAGTATTTAGTACGCCCTCCAGGTCAGTATTTATTGTACTCTCCAGCTCAGTATTTATTGTACTCTCCAGGTCAGTATTTATTGCATTCTCCAGGTCAGTATTTATTGTACTCTCCAGGTCAGTATTTAATGTACTGTTCAGGTCAGTATTTATTGCCCTATCCAAGTCAGTATTTATTGTACTCTCCAGGTCAGTATTTATTGTACTGTGCAGGTTAGTATTTATTGCCCTCTACCGGTTCGCATTTATTTTACTCCAAGGTCAGTATTTTTGTACTCTCCAGGTCAGTATTTATTACCCTCTCCAGGTCAGTATTTATTGTACTCATCAGGTCAGTAATTATAGTACTCTCCAGATCAGTATTTATTACCCTCTCCAGGTCAGTATTTATTGTACTCTCCAGGTCAGTATTTATTGTACTCTCCAGGTCCGTATTTATTATACTCTCCAGGTCAGTATTTGTTGTACACCCCACGTCAGTATTTATTACCCTCTCAAGGTCAGTATTTATTGTACTCTCCAGGTCCGTATTTATTACTCTCTCCAGGTCAGTATTTATTACCCTCTCCAGGTCTGTATTTATTGTACTCCCCATGTCAGTATTTATTGTACTCTCCAGGTCAGTATTTATTGTACTCTCCAGGTCAGTACTTATTGTACTCTCCAGGTCAGTATTTATTGTACTTTTCAGTCAATATTTATTGTACTCTCCAGGTCAGTATTTATTGTACACTCCAGATCAGCATTTATAGTATTCTCCAGGTCAGTATGTATTACCCTCTCCAAGTCAGTATTTATTGTACTCTCCAGGTAAGTATTTATTACCCTCTCAAGGTCAGTATTTATTGTATATCCAGGTCAGTTTTTATTGTACTCTCCAGGTCAGTATTTATTGTGCTCTTCAGGTCAGTATTCATTATACTCTCCAGGTCAAGTATTTATTGTACTCTCCAGGTCAGTATTTATTACTCTCTCCAGGTCAGTATTTATTACCCGCTCCAGTTCAGTATTTATGGTACTCTCCAGGCCAGTATTTATTTTACTCTCCAAGTCACTATTTATTGTCCTCTCCATGTCAGTATTTATTGTACTCTCCAAGTCAGTATTTACTGTATTCTCCAGGTCAGTATTTATTGCCCTCTCCTGGTCAGTATTTATTGTACTCCCCACGTCAGTATTTATTATCCTCTACAGGTCAACATTTATTTTACTCCCCAGGTCAATATTTATTGTACTCTCCAGGTCAGTATTTATTGTACTCACCAGGTCTGCATTTATTGTACTCTCCAGGTCAGTATTTATTGGCCTCTCCAGGTCAGTATTTATTGTACTCTCCAGGTCAGTATTTATTTTACTCTCCAAGTCAGTATTAATTGTACTCTCCAGGTCAGTATTCATTGTACGCACCAGGTCAGTATTTATTGCCCTCTCCAGGTGCTTACTTATTACCCTCTCCAGGTCAGTATGTATTACCCGCTCCAGGTCTGTATTTGTGGTACTCTCCAGGTCAGTATATATTGTAGTCTCCAAATCACTATTAATTGTACTCTCCTGGTTAGTATTTATTGTACACTCCAAGTCAGTATTTATTGTACTCTCCAGGTCAGTATTTATTGCCCTCTCCTGGTCAGTATTTATTGTACTCCCCACGTCAGTATTTATTATCCTCGACAGGTCAACATTTATTTTACTCCCCAGGACAATATTTATTGTACTCTCCAGGTCAGTGTTTTTTGCACTCAGCAGGTCTGTATTTATTGTACTCTCCAGGTCAGTATTTATTGGCCTCTCCAGGTCAGTATTCATTGTACGCACCAGGTCAGTATTTATTGCCCTCTCCAGGTGCTTACTTATTACCCTCTCCAGGTCAGTATTTATTACCCGCTCCAGGTCTGTATTTGTGGTACTCTCCAGGTCAGTATATATTGTGCTCTCCATGTCACTATTAATTGTACTCTCGTGCTTAGTATTTATTGTACACTCCAAGTCAGTATTTATTGTACTCTCCAGGTCAGTATTTATTGCCCTCTCCTGGTCAGTATTTATTGTACTCCCCACGTCAGTATTTATTATCCTCGACAGGTCAACATTTATTTTACTCCCCAGGACAATATTTATTGTACTCTCCAGGTCAGTGTTTATTGCACTCAGCAGGTCTGTATTTATTGTACTCTCCAGGTTAGTATTTGTTGTACTCTCCAGGTCAGCATTTATTGTACTCTCCAGGTCAGTATTTATTACGCTCTCCAGGTTAGTGTTTATTGTACTCTCCAGGTCTGTATTTATTGTACTCTCCAGATCAGTATTTATTGTTCTCTGCATGTCAGTAATTATTGTATTCACCAGGTCATTATTTATTCGACTCTCCAGGTCAATATTTATTGAACTCTCCAGGTCAGTATTTATTGTACTCTCCAGGTCAGTATTTAGTACGCCCTCCAGGTCAGTATTTATTGTACTCTCCAGCTCAGTATTTATTGTACTCTCCAGGTCAGTATTTATTGCATTCTCCAGGTCAGTATTTATTGTACTCTCCAGGTCAGTATTTAATGTACTGTTCAGGTCAGTATTTATTGCCCTATCCAAGTCAGTATTTATTGTACTCTCCAGGTCAGTATTTATTGTACTGTGCAGGTTAGTATTTATTGCCCTCTCCAGGTTCGCATTTATTTTACTCCAAGGTCAGTATTTTTGTACTCTCCAGGTCAGTATTTATTACCCTCTCCAGGTCAGTATTTATTGTACTCATCAGGTCAGTAATTATAGTACTCTCCAGATCAGTATTTATTACCCTCTCCAGGTCAGTATTTATTGTACTCTCCAGGTCAGTATTTATTGTACTCTCCAGGTCCGTATTTATTATACTCTCCAGGTCAGTATTTGTTGTACACCCCACGTCAGTATTTATTACCCTCTCAAGGTCAGTATTTATTGTACTCTCCAGGTCCGTATTTATTACTCTCTCCAGGTCAGTATTTATTACCCTCTCCAGGTCTGTATTTATTGTACTCCCCATGTCAGTATTTATTGTACTCTCCAGGTCAGTATTTATTGTACTCTCCAGGTCAGTACTTATTGTACTCTCCAGGTCAGTATTTATTGTACTTTTCAGTCAATATTTATTGTACTCTCCAGGTCAGTATTTATTGTACACTCCAGATCAGCATTTATAGTATTCTCCAGGTCAGTATGTATTACCCTCTCCAAGTCAGTATTTATTGTACTCTCCAGGTAAGTATTTATTACCCTCTCAAGGTCAGTATTTATTGTATATCCAGGTCAGTTTTTATTGTACTCTCCAGGTCAGTATTTATTGTGCTCTTCAGGTCAGTATTCATTATACTCTCCAGGTCAAGTATTTATTGTACTCTCCAGGTCAGTATTTATTACTCTCTCCAGGTCAGTATTTATTACCCGCTCCAGTTCAGTATTTATCGTACTCTCCAGGCCAGTATTTATTTTACTCTCCAAGTCACTATTTATTGTCCTCTCCATGTCAGTATTTATTGTACTCTCCAAGTCAGTATTTACTGTATTCTCCAGGTCAGTATTTATTGCCCTCTCCTGGTCAGTATTTATTGTACTCCCCACGTCAGTATTTATTATCCTCTACAGGTCAACATTTATTTTACTCCCCAGGTCAATATTTATTGTACTCTCCAGGTCAGTATTTATTGTACTCACCAGGTCTGCATTTATTGTACTCTCCAGGTCAGTATTTATTGGCCTCTCCAGGTCAGTATTTATTGTACTCTCCAGGTCAGTATTTATTTTACTCTCCAAGTCAGTATTAATTGTACTCTCCAGGTCAGTATTCATTGTACGCACCAGGTCAGTATTTATTGCCCTCTCCAGGTGCTTACTTATTACCCTCTCCAGGTCAGTATGTATTACCCGCTCCAGGTCTGTATTTGTGGTACTCTCCAGGTCAGTATATATTGTAGTCTCCAAATCACTATTAATTGTACTCTCCTGGTTAGTATTTATTGTACACTCCAAGTCAGTATTTATTGTACTCTCCAGGTCAGTATTTATTGCCCTCTCCTGGTCAGTATTTATTGTACTCCCCACGTCAGTATTTATTATCCTCGACAGGTCAACATTTATTTTACTCCCCAGGACAATATTTATTGTACTCTCCAGGTCAGTGTTTTTTGCACTCAGCAGGTCTGTATTTATTGTACTCTCCAGGTCAGTATTTATTGGCCTCTCCAGGTCAGTATTCATTGTACGCACCAGGTCAGTATTTATTGCCCTCTCCAGGTGCTTACTTATTACCCTCTCCAGGTCAGTATTTATTACCCGCTCCAGGTCTGTATTTGTGGTACTCTCCAGGTCAGTATATATTGTGCTCTCCAAGTCACTATTAATTGTACTCTCGTGCTTAGTATTTATTGTACACTCCAAGTCAGTATTTATTGTACTCTCCAGGTCAGTATTTATTGCCCTCTCCTGGTCAGTATTTATTGTACTCCCCACGTCAGTATTTATTATCCTCGACAGGTCAACATTTATTTTACTCCCCAGGACAATATTTATTGTACTCTCCAGGTCAGTGTTTATTGCACTCAGCAGGTCTGTATTTATTGTACTCTCCAGGTCAGTATTTATTGGCCTCTCCAGGTCAGTATTTATTGTAATCTCCAGGTCAGTATTTATTGTACTCTCCAAGTCAGTATTAATTTTACTCTCCAGGTCAGTATTCATTGTACACTCCAGGTCAGTATTTATTGTTCTCTCCAGGTCATTACTTATTACCCTCTCCAGGTCAATATTTATTACCCGCTCCAGGTCTGTATTTGTGGTACTCTCCAGGTCAGTATTTATTGTACTCTCCAAGTCACTATTAATTGTACTCTCCTGGTTAGTATTTATTGTACTCTCCAATTCAGTCTTTATTGTACTCTGCAAGTCAGTATTTATTGTTCGCTCCAGGTCTGTACTTATTGTACTCTCCAGGTCAGTAATTATTGAACTCTCAAAGTCAGTATTCATTGCACTCTCCAGGTCAGTTCTTATTGTGCTCTCCAGGTCAGAATTTATTGTACTCTCCAGGGTAGTATTTATTCCCCTCTCCAGGTCAGTATGTATTTTACTCTCCAGGTCAGTATTTATTCTACTCTCTAGATCAGTATTTATTGTACTCTCCAAGTCATTATTGATTGTACTCTCCAGGTCAATATTTATTGTACTCTCCAATTCAGTTTTTATTGTACTTTCCAGATCAGCATTTATTGTACTCTCCAGATCAGTATTTATTGAACTCTCCATGTCAGTTTTATTGTAGTCTCCAGGTCAGTATTTGTTGCCCTCTCATGGTCAGTATTTATTGTATTCTCCAGGTCAGTATTTATTTTACTCACCAGGTCAGTATTTATTGTACTCCCCAGATCAATATTTATTGTACTCTCCAGGTCAGTATTTATTGTACTCTCCAATTCATTATTTATTGTACTCTCCAGCTCAGTATTTATTGTACTCTCCAATTCAGTTTTTATTGTACTCTCCAGTTCAGTATTTAGTGTCCTTCCAGGTCAGTATTTATTGTGCTCTCCAGGTCAGTATTTATTGTACTCTCTAGGTCAGTATTTATTGCCCACTCCAGATCAGTATTTATTGTACTCTCCAGGTCATTATTTATTGTACTCTCCAGGTCAGTACTTATTGGACTCTGCAGGTCAGTATTTATTGTAATCTCCAGGTCAATATTTATTACCCTCTCGAGGTCAATTTTTATGGTACTCTCCAGGTTAGTATTTATTGCCCTCTCCAGGTCAGTAATTATTGTACTCCCCGGGTCAATATTTATTGTACTCTCCAGGTCAGTATTTATTGTGCTCTCCAATTCATTATTTATTGTACTCTCCAGGTCAGTATTTATTGTACTCTCCAATTCAGTTTTTATTGTACTCTCCAGGCCAGTATTTATTGTAATCTCCAGGTCAGTATTTATTGTACTCCCCAGGTCAATATTTATTGTACTCTCCAGGTAAGTATTTATTGTACTCTCCAATTCATGATGTATTGTACTCTCCAGGTCAGTATTTATTGTACTCTCCAATTCAGTTTTTATTGTACTCTCCAGTTCAGTATTTATTGTAATCTGCAGGTCAGTAGTTATTGTAATCTCCATGTCAGTATTTATTGTAATTCCAGGTCAGTATTTATTCTACTCTCCAAGTCAGTATTTATTGCACTCTCCAGGTCAGTTCTTATTGTAAACTCTCCAGGTCAGTATTTATTGTACTCTCTAGATCAGTATTTATTGTACTCTCCAGGTCAGTATTTATTGTACGCTCTAGATCAGTATTTATTGTACTCTCCAAGTCATTATTTATTGTACTCTCCAGGTCAGTATTTATTGTACTGTCCAATTCAGTTTTTATTGTACTTTCCAGATCAGTATTTATTGTACTCTCCAGATCAGTATTTATTGAACTCTCCATATCAGTTTTATTGTAGTCTCCAGGTCAGTATTTATTGCTTGCTCTTGGTCAGTATTTATTGTATTCTCCAGGTCAGTATTTATTTTACTCTCCAGGTCAGTATTTACTGTACTCCCCAGGTCAGTATTTATTGCGCTCTCCAGGTCAGTATTTATTGTACTCTCCAGGTTAATATTTATTGTTCTCTCCAGGTCAGTATTTATTGTCCTCTCCAATTCAGTTTTTATTGTAATCTCCAGCTCAGTATTTATTGTACTCTCCAGGTCAATATTTATTGTTCTCTCCTGATCAGTATTTATTGTACTCTCCAGGTCAGTATTTATTGTACTCTCCAGGTCAGAATTTATTGCCCTCTCCAGGTCAGTATTTATTGTACTCTCCAGGTCAGTATTTATTGTTCTCTCCAGATCAGTATTTATTGCCCTCTCCAGGTCAGTATTTATTATACTCTCCAGGTCAGTATTTATTACCCTCTCCACGTCGGTATTTATTACCCTCTCCAATTCATTATTTATTGTACTCTCCAGTTCAGTATTTATTGTGCTCTCCAGGTCAGTATTTATTGCCCTCTCCAGGTCAGTCTTTATTTTAATCTCCAGGTCAGTACTTATTGTAATCTCCAGGTCAGTTAATTTTTGTACTTCCAGGTCAGTATTTATTGTGCTCTCCAGGTCAGTATTTATTGTACTCTCCAGGTCAATATTTATTGCCCACTCCAGATCAGTATTTATTGTACTCTCCAGGTCAGTATTTATTGTACTCTCCAGGTCAGTATTTATTGTACTCTCCAGGTCAGTATTTATTGTACTCTCCAGGTCAGTACTTATTGGACTCTCCAGGTCTGTATTTATTGTACTCTCCAGGTCAGTATTTATTAACCTCTCCAGGTCAATTTTTATGGTACTCTCCAGGTCAGTACTTATTGTACTCTCCATGTCAGTATTTATTGTACTATCCAGGGCAGTATTTAATGTACTGTTCAGGTCAGTATTTATTGCCCTATCCAAGTCAGTATTTATTGTACTCTCCAGGTCAGTATTTATTGTACTCTCTAGATCATTATTTATTGTACTCTCCAAGTCATTATTTATTGTACTCTCCAGGTCAGTTTTTATTGTACTCTCCAGGTCAGTATTTATTGTACTCTCCAGGTCAGTATTTATTGTACTCTCCTGGTCAGTACTTATTGGACTCTCCAGGTGAATATTTATTGTACTCTCCAGGTCAGTATTTATTACCCTCGCCAATGTCAATTTTTATGGTACTCTCCAGGTCAGTATTTATTGTTCCCTCCATGTCAGTGTTTATTGTACTCTCCAGGTTAGTATTTATTGTACTTTCCAGGTCAGCATTAATTGTACTCTCCAGGTCAGTATTTATTGTACTCTCCAGAACAGTATTTATTGTTCACTGCATGTCAGTATTTATTGTATTCACCAGGTAATTATTTATTCTACTCTCCGGGTCAGTATTTATTGCACTCTACAGGTCAGTATTTATAGTACTCTACAGGTCAGTATTTATTACCATCTCCAGGTCATTATTTATTGTACTCTCCAGCTCAGTATTTATTGTACTCTCCAGGTCAGTATTTATTGTACTCTCCAGGTCAATATTAATTGTACTCTCCAGGTCAGTATTTATTTTACTCTCCAGGTCATTATTTATGTACTCTCCAGGTCAGTATTTATTGTACTCTCCAGGTCAGTATTTATTGCACTCTCCAGTTCAGTATTTATTGTACTCTCCACGTCAGTATTTATTGTACTCTCCAGGTCAGTATTTATTACCCTCTCCAGGTTAGTATTTATTGTACTCTCCAGCTCAGTATTTATTGTACTCTCCAGGTCAGTATTTATTGTACTCTCCATGTCAGTATTTATTGTACTCTCCATGTCAGTATTTATTTTACTCTCCAGGTCATTATTTATGTACTCTCCAGGTCATTATTTATTGTACTCTCCAGGTCAGTATTTATTGCACTCTCCAGGTCAGTATTTATTTTACTCTCCACGTCAGTATTTATTGTACTATCCATAGTCAGTATTTATTGCACTCTCCAGGTCAGTATTTATTGTACTCTCCAGGTCAGTATTTATTACCCTCTCCAGTTCAGTATTGATTGTACTCTCCATGTCAGTATTTATTGTACTCTCCATGTCAGTATTTATTGTATTCTCCAGGTCAGTATTTATTTTACTCACCAGGTCAGTATTTATTTTACTCCCCAGGTCAGTATTTATGATACTCTCCAGGTCAGTATTTATTGTGCTCTCCAGGTCAGTATTTATTGCACTCTCCAGGTCAGTATTTATTGCACTCTCCAGGTCAGTGTTTATTGCCCACTCCAGATCAGTACTTATTGTACTCTCCAGGTCAGTATTTATTGTACTCTCCAGGTCAGTATTTATTGTACTCTCCAGGTCAGTATTTATTGTACTCTCCAGGTCAGTACTTATTGGACTCTCCAGGTCTGTATTTATTGTAATCTCCAGGTCAGTATTTATTAACCTCTCCAGGTCAATTTTTATGGTACTCTCCAGGTCAGTACTTATTGTACTCTCCATGTCAGTATTTATTGTACTATCCAGGGCAGTATTTAATGTACTGTTCAGGTCAGTATTTATTGCCCTATCCAAGTCAGTATTTATTGTACTCTCCAGGTCAGTATTTATTGTACTCTCTAGATCAGTATTTATTGTACTCTCCAAGTCATTATTTATTGTACTCTCCAGGTCAGTTTTTATTGTACTCTCCAGGTCAGTATTTATTGTACTCTCCAGGTCAGTATTTATTGTACTCTCCTGGTCAGTACTTATTGGACTCTCCAGGTGAATATTTATTGTACTCTCCAGGTCAGTATTTATTACCCTCGCCAATGTCAATTTTTATGGTACTCTCCAGGTCAGTATTTATTGTTCCCTCCATGTCAGTGTTTATTGTACTCTCCAGGTTAGTATTTATTGTACTTTCCAGGTCAGCATTAATTGTACTCTCCAGGTCAGTATTTATTGTACTCTCCAGAACAGTATTTATTGTTCACTGCATGTCAGTATTTATTGTATTCACCAGGTCATTATTTATTCTACTCTCCGGGTCAGTATTTATTGCACTCTACAGGTCAGTATTTATAGTACTCTACAGGTCAGTATTTATTACCATCTCCAGGTCATTATTTATTGTACTCTCCAGCTCAGTATTTATTGTACTCTCCAGGTCAGTATTTATTGTACTCTCCAGGTCAATATTAATTGTACTCTCCAGGTCAGTATTTATTTTACTCTCCAGGTCATTATTTATGTACTCTCCAGGTCAGTATTTATTGTACTCTCCAGGTCAGTATTTATTGCACTCTCCAGTTCAGTATTTATTGTACTCTCCACGTCAGTATTTATTGTACTCTCCAGGTCAGTATTTATTACCCTCTCCAGGTTAGTATTTATTGTACTCTCCAGCTCAGTATTTATTGTACTCTCCAGGTCAGTATTTATTGTACTCTCCATGTCAGTATTTATTGTACTCTCCATGTCAGTATTTATTTTACTCTCCAGGTCATTATTTATGTACTCTCCAGGTCATTATTTATTGTACTCTCCAGGTCAGTATTTATTGCACTCTCCAGGTCAGTATTTATTTTACTCTCCACGTCAGTATTTATTGTACTATCCAGGTCAGTATTTATTGCACTCTCCAGGTCAGTATTTATTGTACTCTCCAGGTCAGTATTTATTACCCTCTCCAGTTCAGTATTGATTGTACTCTCCATGTCAGTATTTATTGTACTCTCCATGTCAGTATTTATTGTATTCTCCAGGTCAGTATTTATTTTACTCACCAGGTCAGTATTTATTTTACTCCCCAGGTCAGTATTTATGATACTCTCCAGGTCAGTATTTATTGTGCTCTCCAGGTCAGTATTTATTGCACTCTCCAGGTCAGTATTTATTGCACTCTCCAGGTCAGTGTTTATTGCCCACTCCAGATCAGTACTTATTGTACTCTCCAGGTCAGTATTTATTGTACTCTCCAGGTCAGTATTTATTGTACTCTCCAGGTCAGTATTTATTGTACTCTCCAGGTCAGTACTTATTGGACTCTCCAGGTCTGTATTTATTGTAATCTCCAGGTCAGTATTTATTACCCTCACCAGGTCAATTTTTATGGTACTCTCCAGGTCAGTATTTATTGTACTCTCCATGTCAGTATTTATTGTACTCTCCAGGGCAGTATTTAATGTACTGTTCAGGTCAGTATTTATTGCCCTATCCAAGTCAGTATTTATTGTACTCTCCAGGTCAGTATTTATTGTACTCTCTAGATCAGTATTTATTGTACTCTCCAAGTCATTATTTATTGTACTCTCCAGGTCAGTATTTATTGTACTCTCCAGGTCAGTATTTATTGTACTCTCCAGGTCAGTATTTATTGTACTCTACTGGTCAGTACTTATTGGACTCTCCAGGTCAGTATTTATGGTACTCTCCAGGTCAGTATTTATTGTTCTCTCCATGTCTGTTTTTATTGTACTTTCCAGGTTAGTATTTATTGTACTTTCCAGGTCAGCATTAATTGTACTCTCCAGGTCAGTATTTATTACCCTCTCCAGGTTAATATTTATTGTACTTTCCAGGTCAGTATTTATTGTACTCTCCAGAACAGTATTTATTGTTCTCTGCATGTCAGTATTTATTGTATTCACCAGGTCATTATTTATTCTACTCTCCAGGTCAGTATTTATTGCACTCTACAGGTCAGTATTTATTGTACTCTCCAGGTCAGTATTTATTACCCTCTCCAGGTCATTATTTATTGTACTCTCCAGCTCAGTATTTATTGTACTCTCCAGGTCAGTATTTATTGTACTCTCCAGGTCAATATTAATTGTACTCTCCAGGTCAGTATTTATTTTACTCTCCAGGTCATTATTTATGTACTCTCCAGGTCAGTATTTATTGTACTCTCCAGGTCAGTATTTATTGCACTCTCCAGGTCAGTATTTATTGTACTCTCCACGTCAGTATTTATTGTACTCTCCAGGTCAGTATTTATTACCCTCTCCAGGTTAGTATTTATTGTACTCTCCAGCTCAGTATTTATTGTACTCTCCAGGTCAGTATTTATTGTACTCTCCATGTCAGTATTTATTGTACTCTCCATGTCAGTATTTATTTTACTCTCCAGGTCATTATTTATGTACTCTACAGGTCATTATTTATTGTACTCTCCAGGTCAGTATTTATTGCACTCTCCAGGTCAGTATTTATTGTACTCTCCACATCAGTATTTATTGTACTATCCAGGTCAGTATTTATTGCACTCTCCAGGTCAGTATTTATTGTACTCTCCAGGTCAGTATTTATTACCCTCTCCAGTTCAGTATTGATTGTACTCTCCATGTCAGTATGTATTGTACTCTCCATGTCAGTATTTATTGTATTCTCCAGGTCAGTATTTATTTTACTCCCCAGGTGAGTATTTGTGATACTCTCCAGGTCAGTATTTATTGTGCTCTCCAGGTCAGTATGTATTGTACTCTCCAGGTCAGTATTTATTGCACTCTCCAGGTCAGTGTTTATTATACTCTACAGATCTTTATTTATTACCCTCTCCAAGTCAGTGTTTATTGTATTCTCCCGGTCAGTATTTATTTTATTCTCCAGTTCAATATTTATTGTACTCTTCAGGTCACTATTTATTAACCTCTCCATTTCCGTATTTATTTTACTCCCCAGGTCAGCATTTATTATAATCTCCAGGGCAGCATATATTGTGCTCTCCAGGTCAGTATTTATTGGACTCTCCAGGTCAGTATTTATTGCCCTCTCCAGGTCAGTGTTTATTATACTCTCCAGGTCTTTATTTATTACCCTCTCCAGGTCAGTATTTATTACCCTCTCCAGGTCAGTGTTTATTGTACTCTCCAGGTCAGTATTTATTGTGCTCTCCAATTCAGTTTTTATTGTACTTTCCAGATCAGTATTTATTGTACTCTCCAGATCAGTATTTATTGAATTCTCCATGTCAGTTTTATTGTAGTCTCCAGGTCAGTATTTATTGCCCTCTCATGGTCAGTATTTATTGTATTCTCCAGGTCAGTATTTATATTACTCTCCAGGTCAGTATTTATTGTACTCCCCAGGTCAATATTTATTGTACTCTCCAGGTAAGTATTTATTGTACTCTCCAATTCATTATTTATTCTACTCTCCAGGTCAGTATTTATTGTACTCTCCAATTCAGTTTTTATTGTACACTCCAGTTCAGTATTTATTGTAATCTCCAGGTCAGTACTTATTGTAATCTCCAGGTCAGTATTTATTGTACTTCCAGGTCAGTATTTATTCTACTCTACAAGTCACTATTTATTGTACTCTCCAGTTCAGTATTTATTGCCCTCTCCAGGTCAGTAATTATTGTACTCCCCAGATCAATATTTATTGTACTCTCCAGGTCAGTATTTATTGTGCTCTCCAATTCATTATTTATTGCCCTCTCCAGGTCAGTATTTATTGTACTCTCCATTCAGTTTTTATTGTACTCTCCAGGTCAGTATTTATTGTAATCTCCAGGTCAGTACTTATTGTACTCTCCACGTCAGTGTTTATTGTACTCTCCAGGTCAGTATTTATTACCCTCTCCAGGTTAGTATTTATTGCATTCACCAGGTCATTATTTATTCTGCTCTCCAGGTCAGTATTTATTGCACTCTCCAGGTCAGTATTTATTGTACTCTCCAGGTCAGTATTTATTACCCTCTCCAGGTCATTATTTATTGTACTCTCCAGCTCAGTATTTATTGAACTCTCCAGGTCAGTATTTATTGTACTCTCCAGGTCATTATTTATTGCACTCTCCAGTTCAGTGTTTATTATACTCTACAGATCTGTATTTATTACCCTCTCCAGGTCAGTGTTTATTGTATTCTCCATGTCAGTATTTATTTTACTCTCCAGGTCAGTATTTATTGTACTCTTCAGGTCACTATTTATTACTCTCTCCATTTCATTATTTATTTTACTCCCCAGGTCAGCATTTATTATAATCTCTAGGGCAGCATATATTGTGCTCTCCAGGTCAGTTTTTCTTGGACTCTCCAGGTCAGTATTTATTGCCCTCTCCAGGTCAGTGTTTATTATACTCTCCAGGTCTGTATTTATTACCCTCTCCAGGTCAGTATTTATTACCCTCTCCAGGTCAGTATTTATTGTACTCTCCATGTCAGTATTTATTGTACTCTCTGGGTCAGTATTTGTTGTACTCTCCAGGTCAGTACTTATTGGACTCTCCAGGTCAGCATTTATTGTACTCTCCAGGTCAGTACTTATTACCCTCTCCAGCTCAGTTTTTATGGTATCTCCAGGTCAGTATTTATTGTTCTCTCCAGGTCAGTGTTTATTGTACTCTCCAGGTTAGTATTTATTGTACTCTCCAGGTCAGCATTTATTGTAGTCTCCAGGTCAGTATTTATTACCCTCTCTAGGTTGGTGTTTATTGTACACTCCAGGTCTGTATTTATTGTACTCTCCAGATCAGTATTTATTGTTCTCTGCATGTTAGTAATTATTGTATTCACCAGGCCATTATTTATTCGACTCTCCAGGTCAATATTTATTGCACTCTCCAGGTCAGTATTTATTGTACTCTCCAATTCAGTTTTTATTGTACTTTCCAGATCAGTATTTATTGTACTCTCCAGATCAGTATTTATTGAACTCTCCATGTCATTTTTATTGTCGTCTCCAGGTCAGTATTTATTGCCCTCTCATGGTCAGTATTTATTGTATTCTCCAGGTCAGTATTTATTCTACTCTCCAAGTCACTATTTATTGTACTCTCCAGTTCAGTATTTATTGCCCTCTCCAGGTCAGTAATTATTGTACTCCCCAGGTCAATATTTATTGTACTCTCCAGGTCAGTATTTATTGTGCTCTCCAATTCATTATTTATTGCACTCTCCAGGTCAGTATTTATTGTACTCTCCAATTCAGTTTAATTGTACTCTCCAGGTCAGTATTTATTGTACTCTCCAGGTCAGTATTTATTGTTCTCTCCAGATCAGTATTTATTGTATTCTTCAGGTCAGTATTTATTGTGCTCTCCAGGTCAGTATTTATTTCGCTCTCCAGGTCAGTATTTATTGTACTCTCCAGGTCAGTATTTATTGTTTTCTCCAATTCAGTATTTATTGTACTCTCCAGGTCAGTATTTATTGTACTCTCCAGGTCAGTATTTATTGTACTCCCCAGGTCAATATTTATTGTACTCTCCAGGTAAGTATTTATTGTGCTCTCCAATTCATGATGTATTGTACTCTCCAGGTCAGTATTTATTGTACTCTCCAATTCAGTTTTTATTGTACTCTCCAGTTCAATATTTATTGTAATCTGCAGGTCAGTACTTATTGTAATCTCCATGTCAGTATTTATTGTAATTCCAGGTCAGTATTTATTCTACTCTCCAAGTCAGTATTTATTGCACTCTCCAGGTCAGTTCTTATTGTAAACTCTCCAGGTCAGTATTTATTGTACTCTCTAGATCAGTATTTATTGTACTCTCCAGTTCAGTATTTATTGTACTCTCGAGATCAGTATTTATTGTACTCTCCAAGTCATTATTAATTGTACTCTCCAGATCAGTATTTATTGTACTCTCCAGATCAGTATTTATTGAACTCTCCATGTCAGTTTTATTGTAGTCTCCAGGTCAGTATTTATTGCCTTCTCTTGGTCAGTATTCTCCAGGTCAGTATTTATTTTACTCTCCAGGTCAGTATTTACTGTACTCCCCGGGTCAATATTTATTGTACTCTCCCGGTCAGTATTTATTGTACTCTCCAAGTCATTATTTATTGTACTCTCCAGGTCAGTATTTACTGTCCTCTCCAATTCAGTTTTTATTGTACTCTCCAGGTCAGTATTTATTGTACTCTCCAGGTCAGTATTTATTGTTCTCTCCAGATCAGTATTTATTGTATTCTTCAGGTCAGTATTTATTGTGCTCTCCAGGTCAGTATTTATAGCGCTCTCCAGGTCAGTCTATATTGTACTCTCCAGGTCAGTATTTACTGTTCTCTCCAGATCAGTATTTATTGTACTCTCCAGGTCAGTATTTATTGTACTCTCCAGGTCAGTATTTATTGCCCTCTCCAGGTCAGTATTTATTATACTTACCAGGTCAGTATTTATTACCCTCTCCACGTCGGTATTTATTACCCTCTCCAATTCATTATTTATTGTACTCTCCAGTTCAGTATTTATTGTGCTCTCAAGGTCAGTATTTATTGCCCTCTCCAGTCAGTATTTATTGTACTTCCAGGTCACTATTTATTGTGGTCTCCAGGTCAGTATTTATTGTAGTCTCTAGGTCAGTATTTATTGCCCACTCCAGATCAGTATTTATTGTACTCACCAGGTCAGTATTTATTGTACTCTCCAGGTCAGTATTTATTGTACTCTCCAGGTCAGTATTTATTGTACTCTCCAATTGAGTTTTTATTGTACTCTCCAGTTCAGTATTTATTGTAATCTCCAGGTCAGTACTTATTGTAATCTCCAGGTCAGTATTTATTGTACTTCCAGGTCAGTATTTATTGTGCTCTCCAGGTCAGTATTTATTGTACTCTCTCGGTCAGTATTTATTGCCCACTCCAGATCAGTATTTATTGTACTCTACAGGTCAGTATTTATTGTACTCTCCAGGTCAGTATTTATTGTACTCTCCAGGTCAGTACTTATTGGACTCTCCAGGTCAGTATTTATTGTACTCTCCAGGTCAATATTTATTACCCTCTCCAGGTCAATTTTTATGGTACTCTCCAGGTCAGTATTTATTGTACTCTCCAGATCAGTATTTATTCTACTCTCCAAGTCACTATTTATTGTACTCTCCAGTTCAGTATTTATTGGCCTCTCCAGGTCAGTAATTATTGTACTCTCCAGGTCATTATTTATTGTGCTCTTCAATTCATTATTTATTGTACTCTCCAGGTCAGTGTTTATTGTACTCTCCAATTCAGTTTTTATTGTACTCTCCAGGTCAGTATTTATTGTAATCTCCAGGTCAGTAGTTATTGTAGTCTCCAGGTCAGTATTTATTGCCTTCTCTTGGTCAGTATTTATTGAATTCTCCAGGTCAGTATTTATTTTACTCTCCAGGTCCGTATTTACTGTACTCCCCAGGTCAATATTTATTGTACTCTCCAGGTCAGTATTTATTGTACTGTCCAAGTCATTATTTATTGTACTCTCCAGGTCAGTATTTATTGTCCTCTCCAATTCAGTTTTTATTGTAATCTCCAGGTCAGTATTTATTGTACTCTCCAGGTCAGTATTTATTGTTCTCTCCAGGTCAGTATTTATTGTATTCTCCAGGTCAGAATTTATTGCCCTCTCCAGGTCAGTATTTATTGTACTCTCCAGGTCAGTATTTATTGTTCTCTCCAGATCAGTATGTATTGCCCTCTCCAGGTCAGTATTTATTATACTCTCCAGGTCAGTATTTATTACCCTCTCCACGTCGGTATTTATTACCCTCTCCAATTCATTATTTATTGTACTCTCCAGTTCAGTATTTATTGTGCTCTCCAGGTCAGTATTTATTGCCCTCTCCAGGTCAGTCTTTATTTTAATCTCCAGGGCATTACTTATTGTAATCTCCAGGTCAGTAAATTTTTGTACTTCCAGGTCAGTATTTATTGTGCTCTCCAGGTCAGTATTTATTGTACTCTCCAGGTCAATATTTATTGCCCACTCCAGATCAGTATTTATTGTACTCTCCAGGTCAGTATTTATTGTACTCTCCAGGTCAGTATTTATTGTACTCTCCAGGTCAGTATTTATTGTACTCTCCAGGTCAGTACTTATTGGACTCTCCAGGTCTGTATTTATTGTACTCTCCAGGTCAGTATTTATTACCCTCTCCAGGTCAATTTTTATGGTACTCTCCAGGTCAGTATTTATTGTACTCTCCATGTCAGTATTTATTGTACTCTCCAGGGCAGTATTTAATGTACTGTTCAGGTCAGTATTTATTGCCCTATCCATGTCAGTATTTATTGTACTCTCCAGGTCAGTATTTATTGTACTCTCTAGATCAGTATTTATTTTACTCTCCAAGTCATTATTTAATGTACTCTCCAGGTCAGTATTTATTGCACTCTCCAGGTCAGTATTTATTGTACTCTCCAGGTCAGTATTTATTGTACTCTCCTGGTCAGTACTTATTGGACTCTCCAGGTCAGTATTTATTGTACTCTCCAGGTCAGTATTTATTACCATCGCCAATGTCAATTTTTATGGTACTCTCCAGGTCAGTATTTATTGTTCTCTCCATGTCAGTGTTTATTGTACTCTCCAGGTTAGTATTTATTGTACTTTCCAGGTCAGCATTAATTGTACTCTCCAGGTCAGTATTTATTACCCTCTCCAGGTTAGTATTTATTGTACTCTCCAGGTCAGTATTTATTGTACTCTCCAGAACAGTATTTATTGTTCTCTGCATGTCAGTATTTATTGTATTCACCAGGTCATTATTTATTCTACTCTCCAGGTCAGTATTTATTGCACTCTACAGGTCAGTATTTATTGTACTCTCCAGGTCAGTATTTATTATCCTCTCCAGGTCATTATTTATTGTACTCTCCAGCTCAGTATTTATTGTACTCTCCAGGTCAGTATTTATTGTACTCTCCAGGTCAATATTAATTGTACTCTCCAGGTCAGCATTTATTGTACTCTCCAGGTCAGTACTTATTACCCTCTCCAGCTCAGTTTTTATGGTATCTCCAGGTCAGTATTTATTGTTCTCTCCAGGTCAGTTTTTATGGTATCTCCAGGTCAGTATTTATTGTTCTCTCCAGGTCAGTATTTATTGTGGTCTCCAGGTTAGTATTTATTGTACTTTCCAGGTCAGCATTAATTGTACTCTCCAGGTCAGTATTTATTACCCTCTCCAGGTTAGTATTTATTGTACTTTCCAGGTCAGTATTTATTGTACTCTCCAGAACAGTATTTATTGTTCTCTGCATGTCAGTATTTATTGCACTCTACAGGTCAGTATTTATTGTACTCTACAGGTCAGTATTTATTACCCTCTCCAGGTCATTATTTATTGTACTCTCCAGCTCAGTATTTACTGTACTCTCCAGGTCAGTATTTATTGTACTCTCCAGGTCAGTATTTATTTTACTCTCCAGGTCATTATTTATGTACTCTCCAGGTCATTATTTATGTACTCTCCAGGTCAGTATTTATTGTACTCTCCAGGTCAGTATTTATTGCACTCTCCAGGTCAGTATTTATTGTACTCTCCAGGTCAGTATTTATTGCACTCTCCAGGTCAGTATTTATTGTACTCTCCAGGTCAGTATTTATTACCCTCTCCAGTTCAGTATTGATTGTACTCTCCATGTCAGTATTTATTGTACTCTCCATGTCAGTATTTATTGTATTCTCCAGGTCAGTATTTATTTTACTCACCAGGTCAGTATTTATTTTACTCCCCAGGTCAGTATTTATGATACTCTCCAGGTCAGTATTTATTGTGCTCTCCAGGTCAGTATTTATTGCACTCTCCAGGTCAGTATTTATTGCACTCTCCAGGTCAGTGTTTATTGCCCACTCCAGATCAGTACTTATTGTACTCTCCAGGTCAGTATTTATTGTACTCTCCAGGTCAGTATTTATTGTACTCTCCAGGTCAGTATTTATTGTACTCTCCAGGTCAGTACTTATTGGACTCTCCAGGTCTGTATTTATTGTAATCTCCAGGTCAGTATTTATTACCCTCACCAGGTCAATTTTTATGGTACTCTCCAGGTCAGTATTTATTGTACTCTCCATGTCAGTATTTATTGTACTCTCCAGGGCAGTATTTAATGTACTGTTCAGGTCAGTATTTATTGCCCTATCCAAGTCAGTATTTATTGTACTCTCCAGGTCAGTATTTATTGTACTCTCTAGATCAGTATTTATTGTACTCTCCAAGTCATTATTTATTGTACTCTCCAGGTCAGTATTTATTGTACTCTCCAGGTCAGTATTTATTGTACTCTCCAGGTCAGTATTTATTGTACTCTCCTGGTCAGTACTTATTGGACTCTCCAGGTCAGTATTTATTGTACTCTCCAGGTCAGTATTTATTACCCTCGCCAATGTCAATTTTTATGGTACTCTCCAGGTCAGTATTTATTGTTCTCTCCATGTCTGTTTTTATTGTACTTTCCAGGTTAGTATTTATTGTACTTTCCAGGTCAGCATTAATTGTACTCTCCAGGTCAGTATTTATTACCCTCTCCAGGTTAATATTTATTGTACTTTCCAGGTCAGTATTTATTGTACTCTCCAGAACAGTATTTATTGTTCTCTGCATGTCAGTATTTATTGTATTCACCAGGTCATTATTTATTCTACTCTCCAGGTCAGTATTTATTGCACTCTACAGGTCAGTATTTATTGTACTCTCCAGGTCAGTATTTATTGTACTCTCCAGGTCAGTATTAATTGTACTCTCCAGGTCAGTATTTATTTTACTCTCCAGGTCATTATTTATGTACTCTCCAGGTCAGTATTTATTGTACTCTCCAGGTCAGTATTTATTGCACTCTCCAGGTCAGTATTTATTGTACTCTCCACGTCAGTATTTATTGTACTCTCCAGGTCAGTATTTATTACCCTCTCCAGGTTAGTATTTATTGTACTCTCCAGCTCAGTATTTATTGTACTCTCCAGGTCAGTATTTATTGTACTCTCCATGTCAGTATTTATTGTACTCTCCATGTCAGTATTTATTTTACTCTCCAGGTCATTATTTATGTACTCTACAGGTCATTATTTATTGTACTCTCCAGGTCAGTATTTATTGCACTCTCCAGGTCAGTATTTATTGTACTCTCCACATCAGTATTTATTGTACTATCCAGGTCAGTATTTATTGCACTCTCCAGGTCAGTATTTATTGTACTCTCCAGGTCAGTATTTATTACCCTCTCCAGTTCAGTATTGATTGTACTCTCCATGTCAGTATGTATTGTACTCTCCATGTCAGTATTTATTGTATTCTCCAGGTCAGTATTTATTTTACTCCCCAGGTGAGTATTTGTGATACTCTCCAGGTCAGTATTTATTGTGCTCTCCAGGTCAGTATGTATTGTACTCTCCAGGTCAGTATTTATTGCACTCTCCAGGTCAGTGTTTATTATACTCTACAGATCTTTATTTATTACCCTCTCCAAGTCAGTGTTTATTGTATTCTCCCGGTCAGTATTTATTTTATTCTCCAGTTCAATATTTATTGTACTCTTCAGGTCACTATTTATTAACCTCTCCATTTCCGTATTTATTTTACTCCCCAGGTCAGCATTTATTATAATCTCCAGGGCAGCATATATTGTGCTCTCCAGGTCAGTATTTATTGGACTCTCCAGGTCAGTATTTATTGCCCTCTCCAGGTCAGTGTTTATTATACTCTCCAGGTCTGTATTTATTACCCTCTCCAGGTCAGTATTTATTACCCTCTCCAGTTCAGTGTTTATTGTACTCTCCAGGTCAGTATTTATTGTGCTCTCCAATTCAGTTTTTATTGTACTTTCCAGATCAGTATTTATTGTACTCTCCAGATCAGTATTTATTGAATTCTCCATGTCAGTTTTATTGTAGTCTCCAGGTCAGTATTTATTGCCCTCTCATGGTCAGTATTTATTGTATTCTCCAGGTCAGTATTTATATTACTCTCCAGGTCAGTATTTATTGTACTCCCCAGGTCAATATTTATTGTACTCTCCAGGTAAGTATTTATTGTACTCTCCAATTCATTATTTATTCTACTCTCCAGGTCAGTATTTATTGTACTCTCCAATTCAGTTTTTATTGTACACTCCAGTTCAGTATTTATTGTAATCTCCAGGTCAGTACTTATTGTAATCTCCAGGTCAGTATTTATTGTACTTCCAGGTCAGTATTTATTCTACTCTACAAGTCACTATTTATTGTACTCTCCAGTTCAGTATTTATTGCCCTCTCCAGGTCAGTAATTATTGTACTCCCCAGATCAATATTTATTGTACTCTCCAGGTCAGTATTTATTGTGCTCTCCAATTCATTATTTATTGCCCTCTCCAGGTCAGTATTTATTGTACTCTCCATTCAGTTTTTATTGTACTCTCCAGGTCAGTATTTATTGTAATCTCCAGGTCAGTACTTATTGTACTCTCCACGTCAGTGTTTATTGTACTCTCCAGGTCAGTATTTATTACCCTCTCCAGGTTAGTATTTATTGTACTCTCCAGGTCAGTATTTATTGTACTCTCCAGATCAGTATTTATTGTTCTCTGCATGTCAGTATTTATTGCATTCACCAGGTCATTATTTATTCTGCTCTCCAGGTCAGTATTTATTGCACTCTCCAGGTCAGTATTTATTGTACTCTCCAGGTCAGTATTTATTACCCTCTCCAGGTCATTATTTATTGTACTCTCCAGCTCAGTATTTATTGAACTCTCCAGGTCAGTATTTATTGTACTCTCCAGGTCATTATTTATTGCACTCTCCAGTTCAGTGTTTATTATACTCTACAGATCTGTATTTATTACCCTCTCCAGGTCAGTGTTTATTGTATTCTCCATGTCAGTATTTATTTTACTCTCCAGGTCAGTATTTATTGTACTCTTCAGGTCACTATTTATTACTCTCTCCATTTCATTATTTATTTTACTCCCCAGGTCAGCATTTATTATAATCTCTAGGGCAGCATATATTGTGCTCTCCAGGTCAGTATTTCTTGGACTCTCCAGGTCAGTATTTATTGCCCTCTCCAGGTCAGTGTTTATTATACTCTCCAGGTCTGTATTTATTACCCTCTCCAGGTCAGTATTTATTACCCTCTCCAGGTCAGTATTTATTGTACTCTCCATGGCAGTATTTATTGTACTCTCTGGGTCAGTATTTGTTGTACTCTCCAGGTCAGTACTTATTGGACTCTCCAGGTCAGCATTTATTGTACTCTCCAGGTCAGTACTTATTACCCTCTCCAGCTCAGTTTTTATGGTATCTCCAGGTCAGTATTTATTGTTCTCTCCAGGTCAGTGTTTATTGTACTCTCCAGGTTAGTATTTATTGTACTCTCCAGGTCAGCATTTATTGTAGTCTCCAGGTCAGTATTTATTACCCTCTCTAGGTTGGTGTTTATTGTACACTCCAGGTCTGTATTTATTGTACTCTCCAGATCAGTATTTATTGTTCTCTGCATGTTAGTAATTATTGTATTCACCAGGCCATTATTTATTCGACTCTCCAGGTCAATATTTATTGCACTCTCCAGGTCAGTATTTATTGTACTCTCCAATTCAGTTTTTATTGTACTTTCCAGATCAGTATTTATTGTACTCTCCAGATCAGTATTTATTGAACTCTCCATGTCATTTTTATTGTCGTCTCCAGGTCAGTATTTATTGCCCTCTCATGGTCAGTATTTATTGTATTCTCCAGGTCAGTATTTATTCTACTCTCCAAGTCACTATTTATTGTACTCTCCAGTTCAGTATTTATTGCCCTCTCCAGGTCAGTAATTATTGTACTCCCCAGGTCAATATTTATTGTACTCTCCAGGTCAGTATTTATTGTGCTCTCCAATTCATTATTTATTGCACTCTCCAGGTCAGTATTTATTGTACTCTCCAATTCAGTTTAATTGTACTCTCCAGGTCAGTATTTATTGTACTCTCCAGGTCAGTATTTATTGTTCTCTCCAGATCAGTATTTATTGTATTCTTCAGGTCAGTATTTATTGTGCTCTCCAGGTCAGTATTTATTTCGCTCTCCAGGTCAGTATTTATTGTACTCTCCAGGTCAGTATTTATTGTTTTCTCCAATTCAGTATTTATTGTACTCTCCAGGTCAGTATTTATTGTACTCTCCAGGTCAGTATTTATTGTACTCCCCAGGTCAATATTTATTGTACTCTCCAGGTAAGTATTTATTGTGCTCTCCAATTCATGATGTATTGTACTCTCCAGGTCAGTATTTATTGTACTCTCCAATTCAGTTTTTATTGTACTCTCCAGTTCAATATTTATTGTAATCTGCAGGTCAGTACTTATTGTAATCTCCATGTCAGTATTTATTGTAATTCCAGGTCAGTATTTATTCTACTCTCCAAGTCAGTATTTATTGCACTCTCCAGGTCAGTATTTATTGTACTCTCTAGATCAGTATTTATTGTACTCTCCAGTTCAGTATTTATTGTACTCTCGAGATCAGTATTTATTGTACTCTCCAAGTCATTATTAATTGTACTCTCCAGATCAGTATTTATTGTACTCTCCAGATCAGTATTTATTGAACTCTCCATGTCAGTTTTATTGTAGTCTCCAGGTCAGTATTTATTGCCTTCTCTTGGTCAGTATTCTCCAGGTCAGTATTTATTTTACTCTCCAGGTCAGTATTTACTGTACTCCCCGGGTCAATATTTATTGTACTCTCCCGGTCAGTATTTATTGTACTCTCCAAGTCATTATTTATTGTACTCTCCAGGTCAGTATTTACTGTCCTCTCCAATTCAGTTTTTATTGTACTCTCCAGGTCAGTATTTATTGTACTCTCCAGGTCAGTATTTATTGTTCTCTCCAGATCAGTATTTATTGTATTCTTCAGGTCAGTATTTATTGTGCTCTCCAGGTCAGTATTTATAGCGCTCTCCAGGTCAGTCTATATTGTACTCTCCAGGTCAGTATTTACTGTTCTCTCCAGATCAGTATTTATTGTACTCTCCAGGTCAGTATTTATTGTACTCTCCAGGTCAGTATTTATTGCCCTCTCCAGGTCAGTATTTATTATACTTACCAGGTCAGTATTTATTACCCTCTCCACGTCGGTATTTATTACCCTCTCCAATTCATTATTTATTGTACTCTCCAGTTCAGTATTTATTGTGCTCTCAAGGTCAGTATTTATTGCCCTCTCCAGTCAGTATTTATTGTACTTCCAGGTCACTATTTATTGTGGTCTCCAGGTCAGTATTTATTGTAGTCTCTAGGTCAGTATTTATTGCCCACTCCAGATCAGTATTTATTGTACTCACCAGGTCAGTATTTAATGTACTCTCCAGGTCAGTATTTATTCTACTCTCCAGGTCAGTATTTATTGTACTCTCCAATTGAGTTTTTATTGTACTCTCCAGTTCAGTATTTATTGTAATCTCCAGGTCAGTACTTATTGTAATCTCCAGGTCAGTATTTATTGTACTTCCAGGTCAGTATTTATTGTGCTCTCCAGGTCAGTATTTATTGTACTCTCTCGGTCAGTATTTATTGCCCACTCCAGATCAGTATTTATTGTACTCTACAGGTCAGTATTTATTGTACTCTCCAGGTCAGTATTTATTGTACTCTCCAGGTCAGTACTTATTGGACTCTCCAGGTCAGTATTTATTGTACTCTCCAGGTCAATATTTATTACCCTCTCCAGGTCAATTTTTATGGTACTCTCCAGGTCAGTATTTATTGTACTCTCCAGATCAGTATTTATTCTACTCTCCAAGTCACTATTTATTGTACTCTCCAGTTCAGTATTTATTGGCCTCTCCAGGTCAGAAATTATTGTACTCTCCAGGTCATTATTTATTGTGCTCTTCAATTCATTATTTATTGTACTCTCCAGGTCAGTGTTTATTGTACTCTCCAATTCAGTTTTTATTGTACTCTCCAGGTCAGTATTTATTGTAATCTCCAGGTCAGTAGTTATTGTAGTCTCCAGGTCAGTATTTATTGCCTTCTCTTGGTCAGTATTTATTGAATTCTCCAGGTCAGTATTTATTTTACTCTCCAGGTCCGTATTTACTGTACTCCCCAGGTCAATATTTATTGTACTCTCCAGGTCAGTATTTATTGTACTGTCCAAGTCATTATTTATTGTACTCTCCAGGTCAGTATTTATTGTCCTCTCCAATTCAGTTTTTATTGTAATCTCCAGGTCAGTATTTATTGTACTCTCCAGGTCAGTATTTATTGTTCTCTCCAGGTCAGTATTTATTGTATTCTCCAGGTCAGAATTTATTGCCCTCTCCAGGTCAGTATTTATTGTACTCTCCAGGTCAGTATTTATTGTTCTCTCCAGATCAGTATGTATTGCCCTCTCCAGGTCAGTATTTATTATACTCTCCAGGTCAGTATTTATTACCCTCTCCACGTCGGTATTTATTACCCTCTCCAATTCATTATTTATTGTACTCTCCAGTTCAGTATTTATTGTGCTCTCCAGGTCAGTATTTATTGCCCTCTCCAGGTCAGTCTTTATTTTAATCTCCAGGGCATTACTTATTGTAATCTCCAGGTCAGTAAATTTTTGTACTTCCAGGTCAGTATTTATTGTGCTCTCCAGGTCAGTATTTATTGTACTCTCCAGGTCAATATTTATTGCCCACTCCAGATCAGTATTTATTGTACTCTCCAGGTCAGTATTTATTGTACTCTCCAGGTCAGTATTTATTGTACTCTCCAGGTCAGTATTTATTGTACTCTCCAGGTCAGTACTTATTGGACTCTCCAGGTCTGTATTTATTGTACTCTCCAGGTCAGTATTTATTACCCTCTCCAGGTCAATTTTTATGGTACTCTCCAGGTCAGTATTTATTGTACTCTCCATGTCAGTATTTATTGTACTCTCCAGGGCAGTATTTAATGTACTGTTCAGGTCAGTATTTATTGCCCTATCCATGTCAGTATTTATTGTACTCTCCAGGTCAGTATTTATTGTACTCTCTAGATCAGTATTTATTTTACTCTCCAAGTCATTATTTAATGTACTCTCCAGGTCAGTATTTATTGCACTCTCCAGGTCAGTATTTATTGTACTCTCCAGGTCAGTATTTATTGTACTCTCCTGGTCAGTACTTATTGGACTCTCCAGGTCAGTATTTATTGTACTCTCCAGGTCAGTATTTATTACCATCGCCAATGTCAATTTTTATGGTACTCTCCAGGTCAGTATTTATTGTTCTCTCCATGTCAGTGTTTATTGTACTCTCCAGGTTAGTATTTATTGTACTTTCCAGGTCAGCATTAATTGTACTCTCCAGGTCAGTATTTATTACCCTCTCCAGGTTAGTATTTATTGTACTCTCCAGGTCAGTATTTATTGTACTCTCCAGAACAGTATTTATTGTTCTCTGCATGTCAGTATTTATTGTATTCACCAGGTCATTATTTACTCTACTCTCCAGGTCAGTATTTATTGCACTCTACAGGTCAGTATTTATTGTACTCTCCAGGTCAGTATTTATTATCCTCTCCAGGTCATTATTTATTGTACTCTCCAGCTCAGTATTTATTGTACTCTCCAGGTCAGTATTTATTGTACTCTCCAGGTCAATATTAATTGTACTCTCCAGGTCAGCATTTATTGTACTCTCCAGGTCAGTACTTATTACCCTCTCCAGCTCAGTTTTTATGGTATCTCCAGGTCAGTATTTATTGTTCTCTCCAGGTCAGTTTTTATGGTATCTCCAGGTCAGTATTTATTGTTCTCTCCAGGTCAGTATTTATTGTGGTCTCCAGGTCAGTATTTATTGTACTCTCTTGGTCAGTATTTATTACCCTCGCCAATGTCAATTTTTATGGTACTCTCCAGGTCAGTATTTATTGTTCTCTCCATGTCTGTTTTTATTGTACTTTCCAGGTTAGTATTTATTGTACTTTCCAGGTCAGCATTAATTGTACTCTCCAGGTCAGTATTTATTACCCTCTCCAGGTTAGTATTTATTGTACTTTCCAGGTCAGTATTTATTGTACTCTCCAGAACAGTATTTATTGTTCTCTGCATGTCAGTATTTATTGCACTCTACAGGTCAGTATTTATTGTACACTACAGGTCAGTATTTATTACCCTCTCCAGGTCATTATTTATTGTACTCTCCAGCTCAGTATTTACTGTACTCTCCAGGTCAGTATTTATTGTACTCTCCAGGTCAGTATTTATTTTACTCTCCAGGTCATTATTTATGTACTCTCCAGGTCATTATTTATGTACTCTCCAGGTCAGTATTTATTGTTCTCTCCATGTCAGTGTTTATTGTACTCTCCAGGTTAGTATTTATTGTACTTTCCAGGTCAGCATTAATTGTACTCTCCAGGTCAGTATTTATTACCCTCTCCAGGTTAGTATTTATTGTACTCTCCAGGTCAGTATTTATTGTACTCTCCAGAACAGTATTTATTGTTCTCTGCATGTCAGTATTTATTGTATTCACCAGGTCATTATTTATTCTACTCTCCAGGTCAGTATTTATTGCACTCTACAGGTCAGTATTTATTGTACTCTCCAGGTCAGTATTTATTATCCTCTCCAGGTCATTATTTATTGTACTCTCCAGCTCAGTATTTATTGTACTCTCCAGGTCAGTATTTATTGTACTCTCCAGGTCAATATTAATTGTACTCTCCAGGTCAGCATTTATTGTACTCTCCAGGTCAGTACTTATTACCCTCTCCAGCTCAGTTTTTATGGTATCTCCAGGTCAGTATTTATTGTTCTCTCCAGGTCAGTTTTTATGGTATCTCCAGGTCAGTATTTATTGTTCTCTCCAGGTCAGTATTTATTGTGGTCTCCAGGTCAGTATTTATTGTACTCTCTTGGTCAGTATTTATTACCCTCGCCAATGTCAATTTTTATGGTACTCTCCAGGTCAGTATTTATTGTTCTCTCCATGTCTGTTTTTATTGTACTTTCCAGGTTAGTATTTATTGTACTTTCCAGGTCAGCATTAATTGTACTCTCCAGGTCAGTATTTATTACCCTCTCCAGGTTAGTATTTATTGTACTTTCCAGGTCAGTATTTATTGTACTCTCCAGAACAGTATTTATTGTTCTCTGCATGTCAGTATTTATTGCACTCTACAGGTCAGTATTTATTGTACACTACAGGTCAGTATTTATTACCCTCTCCAGGTCATTATTTATTGTACTCTCCAGCTCAGTATTTACTGTACTCTCCAGGTCAGTATTTATTGTACTCTCCAGGTCAGTATTTATTTTACTCTCCAGGTCATTATTTATGTACTCTCCAGGTCATTATTTATGTACTCTCCAGGTCAGTATTTATTGTACTCTCCAGGTCAGTATTTATTGCACTCTCCAGGTCAGTATTTATTGTACTCTCCAGGTCAGTATTTATTGCACTCTCCAGGTCAGTATTTATTGTACTCTCCAGGTCAGTATTTATTACCCTCTCCAGTTCAGTATTGATTGTACTCTCCATGTCAGTATTTATTGTACTCTCCATGTCAGTATTTATTGTATTCTCCAGGTCAGTATTTATTTTACTCACCAGGTCAGTATTTATTTTACTCCCCAGGTCAGTATTTATGATACTCTCCAGGTCAGTATTTATTGTGCTCTCCAGGTCAGTATTTATTGCACTCTCCAGGTCAGTATTTATTGTACTCTCCAGGTCAGTGTTTATTGCCCACTCCAGATCAGTACTTATTGTACTCTCCAGGTCAGTATTTATTGTACTCTCCAGGTCAGTATTTATTGTACTCTCCAGGTCAGTATTTATTGTACTCTCCAGGTCAGTACTTATTGGACTCTCCAGGTCTGTATTTATTGTAATCTCCAGGTCAGTATTTATTACCCTCACCAGGTCAATTTTTATGGTACTCTCCAGGTCAGTATTTATTGTACTCTCCATGTCAGTATTTATTGTACTCTCCAGGGCAGTATTTAATGTACTGTTCAGGTCAGTATTTATTGCCCTATCCAAGTCAGTATTTATTGTACTCTCCAGGTCAGTATTTATTGTACTCTCTAGATCAGTATTTATTGTACTCTCCAAGTCATTATTTATTGTACTCTCCAGGTCAGTATTTATTGTACTCTCCAGGTCAGTATTTATTGTACTCTCCAGGTCAGTATTTATTGTACTCTCCTGGTCAGTACTTATTGGACTCTCCAGGTCAGTATTTATTGTACTCTCCAGGTCAGTATTTATTACCCTCGCCAATGTCAATTTTTATGGTACTCTCCAGGTCAGTATTTATTGTTCTCTCCATGTCTGTTTTTATTGTACTTTCCAGGTTAGTATTTATTGTACTTTCCAGGTCAGCATTAATTGTACTCTCCAGGTCAGTATTTATTACCCTCTCCAGGTTAGTATTTATTGTACTTTCCAGGTCAGTATTTATTGTACTCTCCAGAACAGTATTTATTGTTCTCTGCATGTCAGTATTTATTGTATTCACCAGGTCATTATTTATTCTACTCTCCAGGTCAGTATTTATTGCACTCTACAGGTCAGTATTTATTGTACTCTCCAGGTCAGTATTTATTACCCTCTCCAGGTCATTATTTATTGTACTCTCCAGCTCAGTATTTATTGTACTCTCCAGGTCAGTATTTATTGTACTCTCCAGGTCAATATTAATTGTACTCTCCAGGTCAGTATTTATTTTACTCTCCAGGTCATTATTTATGTACTCTCCAGGTCAGTATTTATTGTACTCTCCAGGTCAGTATTTATTGCACTCTCCAGGTCAGTATTTATTGTACTCTCCACGTCAGTATTTATTGTACTCTCCAGGTCAGTATTTATTACCCTCTCCAGGTTAGTATTTATTGTACTCTCCAGCTCAGTATTTATTGTACTCTCCAGGTCAGTATTTATTGTACTCTCCATGTCAGTATTTATTGTACTCTCCATGTCAGTATTTATTTTACTCTCCAGGTCATTATTTATGTACTCTACAGGTCATTATTTATTGTACTCTCCAGGTCAGTATTTATTGCACTCTCCAGGTCAGTATTTATTGTACTCTCCACATCAGTATTTATTGTACTATCCAGGTCAGTATTTATTGCACTCTCCAGGTCAGTATTTATTGTACTCTCCAGGTCAGTATTTATTACCCTCTCCAGTTCAGTATTGATTGTACTCTCCATGTCAGTATGTATTGTACTCTCCATGTCAGTATTTATTGTATTCTCCAGGTCAGTATTTATTTTACTCCCCAGGTGAGTATTTGTGATACTCTCCAGGTCAGTATTTATTGTGCTCTCCAGGTCAGTATGTATTGTACTCTCCAGGACAGTATTTATTGCACTCTCCAGGTCAGTGTTTATTATACTCTACAGATCTTTATTTATTACCCTCTCCAAGTCAGTGTTTATTGTATTCTCCAGGTCAGTATTTATTTTATTCTCCAGTTCAATATTTATTGTACTCTTCAGGTCACTATTTATTAACCTCTCCATTTCCGTATTTATTTTACTCCCCAGGTCAGCATTTATTATAATCTCCAGGGCAGCATATATTGTGCTCTCCAGGTCAGTATTTATTGGACTCTCCAGGTCAGTATTTATTGCCCTCTCCAGGTCAGTGTTTATTATACTCTCCAGGTCTGTATTTATTACCCTCTCCAGGTCAGTATTTATTACCCTCTCCAGGTCAGTGTTTATTGTACTCTCCAGGTCAGTATTTATTGTGCTCTCCAATTCAGTTTTTATTGTACTTTCCAGATCAGTATTTATTGTACTCTCCAGATCAGTATTTATTGAATTCTCCATGTCAGTTTTATTGTAGTCTCCAGGTCAGTATTTATTGCCCTCTCATGGTCAGTATTTATTGTATTCTCCAGGTCAGTATTTATTTTACTCTCCAGGTCAGTATTTATTGTACTCCCCAGGTCAATATTTATTGTACTCTCCAGGTAAGTATTTATTGTACTCTCCAATTCATTATTTATTCTACTCTCCAGGTCAGTATTTATTGTACTCTCCAATTCAGTTTTTATTGTACACTCCAGTTCAGTATTTATTGTAATCTCCAGGTCAGTACTTATTGTAATCTCCAGGTCAGTATTTATTGTACTTCCAGGTCAGTATTTATTCTACTCTACAAGTCACTATTTATTGTACTCTCCAGTTCAGTATTTATTGCCCTCTCCAGGTCAGTAATTATTGTACTCCCCAGATCAATATTTATTGTACTCTCCAGGTCAGTATTTATTGTGCTCTCCAATTCATTATTTATTGCCCTCTCCAGGTCAGTATTTATTGTACTCTCCATTCAGTTTTTATTGTACTCTCCAGGTCAGTATTTATTGTAATCTCCAGGTCAGTACTTATTGTACTCTCCACGTCAGTGTTTATTATACTCTCCAGGTCAGTATTTATTACCCTCTCCAGGTTAGTATTTATTGTACTCTCCAGGTCAGTATTTATTGTACTCTCCAGATCAGTATTTATTGTTCTCTGCATGTCAGTATTTATTGCATTCACCAGGTCATTATTTATTCTACTCTCCAGGTCAGTATTTATTGCACTCTCCAGGTCAGTATTTATTGTACTCTCCAGGTCAGTATTTATTACCCTCTCCAGGTCATTATTTATTGTACTCTCCAGCTCAGTATTTATTGAACTCTCCAGGTCAGTATTTATTGTACTCTCCAGGTCATTATTTATTGCACTCTCCAGTTCAGTGTTTATTATACTCTACAGATCTGTATTTATTACCCTCTCCAGGTCAGTGTTTATTGTATTCTCCATGTCAGTATTTATTTTACTCTCCAGGTCAGTATTTATTGTACTCTTCAGGTCACTATTTATTACTCTCTCCATTTCATTATTTATTTTACTCCCCAGGTCAGCATTTATTATAATCTCTAGGGCAGCATATATTGTGCTCTCCAGGTCAGTATTTCTTGGACTCTCCAGGTCAGTATTTATTGCCCTCTCCAGGTCAGTGTTTATTATACTCTCCAGGTCTGTATTTATTACCCTCTCCAGGTCAGTATTTATTACCCTCTCCAGGTCAGTATTTATTGTACTCTCCATGTCAGTATTTATTGTACTCTCTGGGTCAGTATTTGTTGTACTCTCCAGGTCAGTACTTATTGGACTCTCCAGGTCAGCATTTATTGTACTCTCCAGGTCAGTACTTATTACCCTCTCCAGCTCAGTTTTTATGGTATCTCCAGGTCAGTATTTATTGTTCTCTCCAGGTCAGTGTTTATTGTACTCTCCAGGTTAGTATTTATTGTACTCTCCAGGTCAGCATTTATTGTACTCTCCAGGTCAGTATTTATTACCCTCTCTAGGTTGGTGTTTATTGTACACTCCAGGTCAGTATTTATTGTACTCTCCAGATCAGTATTTATTGTTCTCTGCATGTTAGTAATTATTGTATTCACCAGGCCATTATTTATTCGACTCTCCAGGTCAATATTTATTGCACTCTCCAGGTCAGTATTTATTGTACTCTCCAATTCAGTTTTTATTGTACTTTCCAGATCAGTATTTATTGTACTCTCCAGATCAGTATTTATTGAACTCTCCATGTCATTTTTATTGTCGTCTCCAGGTCAGTATTTATTGCCCTCTCATGGTCAGTATTTATTGTATTCTCCAGGTCAGTATTTATTCTACTCTCCAAGTCACTATTTATTGTACTCTCCAGTTCAGTATTTATTGCCCTCTCCAGGTCAGTAATTATTGTACTCCCCAGGTCAATATTTATTGTACTCTCCAGGTCAGTATTTATTGTGCTCTCCAATTCATTATTTATTGCACTCTCCAGGTCAGTATTTATTGTACTCTCCAATTCAGTTTAATTGTACTCTCCAGGTCAGTATTTATTGTACTCTCCAGGTCAGTATTTATTGTTCTCTCCAGATCAGTATTTATTGTATTCTTCAGGTCAGTATTTATTGTGCTCTCCAGGTCAGTATTTATTTCGCTCTCCAGGTCAGTATTTATTGTACTCTCCAGGTCAGTATTTATTGTTTTCTCCAATTCAGTATTTATTGTACTCTCCAGGTCAGTATTTATTGTACTCTCCAGGTCAGTATTTATTGTACTCCCCAGGTCAATATTTATTGTACTCTCCAGGTAAGTATTTATTGTGCTCTCCAATTCATGATGTATTGTACTCTCCAGGTCAGTATTTATTGTACTCTCCAATTCAGTTTTTATTGTACTCTCCAGTTCAATATTTATTGTAATCTGCAGGTCAGTACTTATTGTAATCTCCATGTCAGTATTTATTGTAATTCCAGGTCAGTATTTATTCTACTCTCCAAGTCAGTATTTATTGCACTCTCCATGTCAGTTCTTATTGTAAACTCTCCAGGTCAGTATTTATTGTACTCTCTAGATCAGTATTTATTGTACTCTCCAGTTCAGTATTTATTGTACTCTCGAGATCAGTATTTATTGTACTCTCCAATCATTATTAATTGTACTCTCCAGATCAGTATTTATTGTACTCTCCAGATCAGTATTTATTGAACTCTCCATGTCAGTTTTATTGTAGTCTCCAGGTCAGTATTTATTGTACTCTCTAGATCAGTATTTATTGTACTCTCCAAGTCATTATTTATTGTACTCTCCAGGTCAGTATTTATTGTACTCTCCAGGTCAGTATTTACTGTACTCCCCGGGTCAATATTTATTGTACTCTCCCGGTCAGTATTTATTGTACTCTCCAAGTCATTATTTATTGTACTCTCCAGGTCAGTATTTATTGTCCTCTCCAATTCAGTTTTTATTGTACTCTCCAGGTCAGTATTTATTGTACTCTCCAGGTCAGTATTTATTGTTCTCTCCAGATCAGTATTTATTGTATTCTTCAGGTCAGTATTTATTGTGCTCTCCAGGTCAGTATTTATAGCGCTCTCCAGGTCAGTCTATATTGTACTCTCCAGGTCAGTATTTACTGTTCTCTCCAGATCAGTATTTATTGTACTCTCCAGGTCAGTATTTATTGTACTCTCCAGGTCAGTATTTATTGCCCTCTCCAGGTCAGTATTTATTATACTTACCAGGTCAGTATTTATTACCCTCTCCACGTCGGTATTTATTACCCTCTCCAATTCATTATTTATTGTACTCTCCAGTTCAGTATTTATTGTGCTCTCAAGGTCAGTATTTATTGCCCTCTCCAGTCAGTATTTATTGTACTTCCAGGTCACTATTTATTGTGGTCTCCAGGTCAGTATTTATTGTAGTCTCTAGGTCAGTATTTATTGCCCACTCCAGATCAGTATTTATTGTACTCACCAGGTCAGTATTTATTGTACTCTCCAGGTCAGTATTTATTGTACTCTCCAGGTCAGTATTTATTGTACTCTCCAATTGAGTTTTTATTGTACTCTCCAGTTCAGTATTTATTGTAATCTCCAGGTCAGTACTTATTGTAATCTCCAGGTCAGTATTTATTGTACTTCCAGGTCAGTATTTATTGTGCTCTCCAGGTCAGTATTTATTGTACTCTCTCGGTCAGTATGTATTGCCCACTCCAGATCAGTATTTATTGTACTCTACAGGTCAGTATTTATTGTACTCTCCAGGTCAGTATTTATTGTACTCTCCAGGTCAGTACTTATTGGACTCTCCAGGTCAGTATTTATTGTACTCTCCAGGTCAATATTTATTACCCTCTCCAGGTCAATTTTTATGGTACTCTCCAGGTCAGTATTTATTGTACTCTCCAGATCAGTATTTATTCTACTCTCCAAGTCACTATTTATTGTACTCTCCAGTTCAGTATTTATTGGCCTCTCCAGGTCAGTAATTATTGTACTCTCCAGGTCATTATTTATTGTGCTCTTCAATTCATTATTTATTGTACTCTCCAGGTCAGTGTTTATTGTACTCTCCAATTCAGTTTTTATTGTACTCTCCAGGTCAGTATTTATTGTAAAATCCAGGTCAGTAGTTATTGTAGTCTCCAGGTCAGTATTTATTGCCTTCTCTTGGTCAGTATTTATTGAATTCTCCAGGTCAGTATTTATTTTACTCTCCAGGTCCGTATTTACTGTACTCCCCAGGTCAATATTTATTGTACTCTCCAGGTCAGTATTTATTGTACTGTCCAAGTCATTAGTTATTGTACTCTCCAGGTCAGTATTTATTGTCCTCTCCAATTCAGTTTTTATTGTAATCTCCAGGTCAGTATTTATTGTACTCTCCAGGTCAGTATTTATTGTTCTCTCCAGATCAGTATTTATTGTACTCTCCAGGTCAGTATTTATTGTATTCTCCAGGTCAGAATTTATTGCCCTCTCCAGGTCAGTATTTATTGTACTCTCCAGGTCAGTATTTATTGTTCTCTCCAGATCAGTATTTATTGCCCTCTCCAGGTCAGTATTTATTATACTCTCCAGGTCAGTATTTATTACCCTCTCCACGTCGGTATTTATTACCCTCTCCAATTCATTATTTAATGTACTCTCCAGTTCAGTATTTATTGTGCTCTCCAGGTCAGTATTTATTGCCCTCTCCAGGTCAGTCTTTATTTTAATCTCCAGGGCATTACTTATTGTAATCTCCAGGTCAGTAAATTTTTGTACTTCCAGGTCAGTATTTATTGTGCTCTCCAGGTCAGTATTTATTGTACTCTCCAGGTCAATATTTATTGCCCACTCCAGATCAGTATTTATTGTACTCTCCAGGTCAGTATTTATTGTACTCTCCAGGTCAGTATTTATTGTACTCTCCAGGTCAGTATTTATTGTACTCTCCAGGTCAGTACTTATTGGACTCTCCAGGTCTGTATTTATTGTACTCTCCAGGTCAGTATTTATTACCCTCTCCAGGTCAATTTTTATGGTACTCTCCAGGTCAGTATTTATTGTACTCTCCATGTCAGTATTTATTGTACTCTCCAGGGCAGTATTTAATGTACTGTTCAGGTCAGTATTTATTGCCCTATCCATGTCAGTATTTATTGTACTCTCCAGGTCAGTATTTATTGTACTCTCTAGATCAGTATTTATTTTACTCTCCAAGTCATTATTTAATGTACTCTCCAGGTCAGTATTTATTGCACTCTCCAGGTCAGTATTTATTGTACTCTCCAGGTCAGTATTTATTGTACTCTCCTGGTCAGTACTTATTGGACTCTCCAGGTCAGTATTTATTGTACTCTCCAGGTCAGTATTTATTACCATCGCCAATGTCAATTTTTATGGTACTCTCCAGGTCAGTATTTATTGTTCTCTCCATGTCAGTGTTTATTGTACTCTCCAGGTTAGTATTTATTGTACTTTCCAGGTCAGCATTAATTGTACTCTCCAGGTCAGTATTTATTACCCTCTCCAGGTTAGTATTTATTGTACTCTCCAGGTCAGTATTTATTGTACTCTCCAGAACAGTATTTATTGTTCTCTGCATGTCAGTATTTATTGTATTCACCAGGTCATTATTTATTCTACTCTCCAGGTCAGTATTTATTGCACTCTACAGGTCAGTATTTATTGTACTCTCCAGGTCAGTATTTATTATCCTCTCCAGGTCATTATTTATTGTACTCTCCAGCTCAGTATTTATTGTACTCTCCAGGTCAGTATTTATTGTACTCTCCAGGTCAATATTAATTGTACTCTCCAGGTCAGTATTTATTTTACTCTCCAGGTCATTATTTATGTACTCTCTTAGTCAGTATTTATTGTACTCTCCAGGTCAGTATTTATTGCACTCTCCAGGTCAGTATTTATTGTACTCTCCACGTCAGTATTTATTGTACTCTCCAGGTCAGTATTTATTACCCTCTCCAGGTTAGTATTTATTGTACTCTCCAGCTCAGTATTTATTGTACTCTCCAGGTCAGTATTTATTGTACTCTCCATGTCAGTATTTATTGTACTCTCCATGTCAGTATTTATTTTACTCTCCAGCTCATTATTTATGTACTCTCCAGGTCATTATTTATTGTACTCTCCAGGTCAGTATTTATTGTAATCTCCAGGTCAGTATTTATTGTACTCTCCAGGTCAGTATTTATTGTTCTCTCCAGATCAGTATTTATTGTACTCTCCAGGTCAGTATTTATTGTACTCTCCAGGTCAGAATTTATTGCCCTCTCCAGGTCAGTCTTTATTGTACTCTCCAGGTCAGTATTTATTGTTCTCTCCAGATCAGTATTTATTGCCCTCTCCAGGTCAGTATTTATTATACTCTCCAGGTCAGTATTTATTACCCTCTCCACGTCGGTATTTATTATCCTCTCCAATTCATTATTTATTGTACTCTCCAGTTCAGTATTTATTGTGCTCTCCAGGTCAGTATTTATTGCCCTCTCCAGGTCAGTCTTTATTTTAATCTCCAGGTCAGTACTTATCGTAATCTCCAGGTCAGTAAATTTTTGTACTTCCAGGTCAGTATTTATTGTGCTCTCCAGGTCAGTATTTATTGTACTCTCTAGGTCAATATTTATTGCCCACTCCAGATCAGTATTTATTGTACTCTCCAGGTCAGTATTTATTGTACTCTCCAGGTCAGTATTTATTGTACTCTCCAGGTCAGTATTTATTGTACTCTCCAGGTCAGCACTTATTGGACTCTCCAGGTCTGTATTTATTGTACTCTCCAGGTCAGTATTTATTACCCTCTCCAGGTCAATTTTTATGGTACTCTCCAGGTCAGTATTTATTGTACTCTCCATGTCAGTATTTATTGTACTCTCCAGGGCAGTATTTAATGTACTGTTCAGGTCAGTATTTATTGCCCTATCCAAGTCAGTATTTATTGTACTCTCCAGGTCAGTATTTATTGTACTCTCTAGATCAGTATTTATTGTACTCTCCAAGTCATTATTTATTGTACTCTCCAGGTCAGTATTTATTGTACTCTCCAGGTCAGTATTTATTGTACTCTCCAGGTCAGTATTTATTGTACTCTCCTGGTCAGTACTTATTGGACTCTCCAGGTCAGTATTTATTGTACTCTCCAGGTCAGTATTTATTACCCTCGCCAATGTCAATTTTTATGGTACTCTCCAGGTCAGTTTTTATTGTTCTCTCCATGTCAGTGTTTATTGTACTCTCCAGGTTAGTATTTATTGTACTTTCCAGGTCAGCATTAATTGTACTCTCCAGGTCAGTATTTATTGTACTCTCCAGAACAGTATTTATTGTTCTCTGCATGTCAGTATTTATTGTATTCACTAGGTCATTATTTATTCTACTCTCCAGGTCAGTATTTATTGCACTCTACAGGTCAGTATTTATTGTACTCTCCAGGTCAGTATTTAATACCCTCTCCAGGTCATTATTTATTGTACTCTCCAGCTCAGTATTTATTGTACTCTCCAGGTCAGTACTTATTGCCTTCTCTTGGTCAGTATTTATTGAATTCTCCAGGTCAGTATTTTTTTTACTCTCCAGGTCAGTATTTACTGTACTCCCCAGGTCAATATTTATTGTACTCTCCAGGTCAGTATTTATTGTACTGTCCAAGTCATTATTTATTGTACTCTCCAGGTCAGTATTTATTGTCCTCTCCAATTCAGTTTTTATTGTAATCTCCAGGTCAGTATTTATTGTACTCTGCAGGTCAGTATTTATTGTTCTCTCCAGATCAGTATTTATTGTACTCTCCAGGTCAGTATTTATTGTATTCTCCAGGTCAGAATTTATTGCCCTCTCCAGGTCAGTATTTATTGTTCTCTCCAGGTCAGTATTTATTGTTCTCTCCAGGTCAGTATTTATTGCCCTCTCCAGGTCAGTATTTATTATACTCTCCAGGTCAGTATTTATTACCCTCTCCACGTCGGTATTTATTACCCTCTCCAATTCATTATTTATTGTACTCTCCAGTTCAGTATTTATTGTGCTCTCCAGGTCAGTATTTATTGCCCTCTCCAGGTCAGTCTTTATTTTAATCTCCAGGTCATTACTTATTGTAATCTCCAGGTCAGTAAATTTTTGTACTTCCAGGTCAGTATTTATTGTGCTCTCCAGGTCAGTATTTATTGTACTCTCTCGGTCAATATTTATTGCCCACTCCAGATCAGTATTTATTGTACTCTCCAGGTCAGTATTTATTGTACTCTCCAGGTCAGTATTTATTGTACTCTCCAGGTCAGTATTTATTGTACTCTCCAGGTCAGTACTTATTGGACTCTCCAGGTCTGTATTTATTGTACTCTCCAGGTCAGTATTTATTACCCTCTCCAGGTCAATTTTTATGGTACTCTCCAGGTCAGTATTTATTGTACTCTCCATGTCAGTATTTATTGTACTCTCCAGGGCAGTATTTAATGTACTGTTCAGGTCAGTATTTATTGCCCTATCCAAGTCAGTATTTATTGTACTCTCCAGGTCAGTATTTATTGTACTCTCTAGATCAGTATTTATTGTACTCTCCAAGTCATTATTTATTGTACTCTCCAGCTCAGTATTTATTGTACTCTCCAGGTCAGTATTTATTGTACACTCCAGGTCAGTATTTATTGTACTCTCCTGGTCAGTACTTATTGGACTCTCCAGGTCAGTATTTATTGTACTCTCCAGGTCAGTATTTATTACCCTCGCCAATGTCAATTTTTATGGTACTCTCCAGGTCAGTATTTATTGTTCTCTCCATGTCAGTGTTTATTGTACTCTCCAGGTTAGTATTTATTGTACTTTCCAGGTCAGCATTAATTGTACTCTCCAGGTCAGTATTTATTACCCTCTCCAGGTTAGTATTTATTGTACTCTCCAGGTCAGTATTTATTGTACTCTCCAGAACAGTATTTATTGTTCTCTGCATGTCAGTATTTATTGTATTCACCAGGTCATTATTTATTCTACTCTCCAGGTCAGTATTTATTGCACTCTACAGGTCAGTATTTATTGTACTCTCCAGGTCAGTATTTATTACCCTCTCCAGGTCATTATTTATTGTACTCTCCAGCTCAGTATTTATTGTACTCTCCAGGTCAGTATTTATTGTACTCTCCAGGTCAATATTAATTGTACTCTCCAGGTCAGTATTGATTTTACTCTCCAGGTCATTATTTATGTACTCTCCAGGTCAGTATTTATTGTACTCTCCAGGTCAGTATTTATTGCACTCTCCAGGTCAGTATTTATTGTACTCTCCACGTCAGTATTTATTGTACTCTCCAGGTCAGTATTTATTACCCTCTCCAGGTTAGTATTTATTGTACTCTCCAGCTCAGTATTTATTGTACTCTCCAGGTCAGTATTTATTGTACTCTCCATGTCAGTATTTATTGTACTCTCCATGTCAGTATTTATTTTACTCTCCAGCTCATTATTTATGTACTCTCCAGGTCATTATTTATTGTACTCTCCAGGTCAGTATTTATTGCACTCTCCAGGTCAGTATTTATTGTACTCTCCACGTCAGTATTTATTGTACTATCCAGGTCAGTATTTATTGCACTCTCCAGGTCAGTATTTATTGTACTCTCCAGGTCAGTATTTATTACCCTCTCCAGTTCAGTATTGATTGTACTCTCCATGTCAGTATTTATTGTACTCTCCATGTCAGTATTTATTGTATTCTTCAGGTCAGTATTTATTTTACTCTCCAGGTCAGTATTTATTTTACTCCCCAGGTCAGTATTTATGATACTCTCCAGGTCAGTATTTATTGTGCTCTCCAGGTCAGTATGTATTGTACTCTCCAGGTCAGTATTTATTTCACTCTCCAGGTCACTGTTTATTATACTCTACAGATCTTTATTTATTACCCTCTCCAAGTCAGTGTTTATTGTATTCTCCAGGTCAGTATTTATTTTACTCTCCAGTTCAATATTTATTGTACTCTTCAGGTCACTATTTATTAACCTCTCCATTTCAGTATTTATTTTACTCCCCAGGTCAGCATTTATTATAATCTCCAGGGCAGCATATATTGTGCTCTCCAGGTCAGTATTTATTGGACTCTCCAGGTCAGTATTTATTGCCCTCTCCAGGTCAGTGTTTATTATACTCTCCAGGTCTGTATTTATTACCCTCTCCAGGTCAATATTTATTACCCTCTCCATGTCAGTGTTTATTGTACTCTCCAGGTCAGTATTTATTGTCCTCTCCAATTCAGTTTTTATTGTAATCTCCAGGTCAGTATTTATTGTACTCTCCAGGTCAGTATTTATTGTTCTCTCCAGATCAGTATTTATTGTACTCTCCAGGTCAGTATTTATTGTACTCTCCAGGTCAGAATTTATTGCCCTCTCCAGGTCAGTCTTTATTGTACTCTCCAGGTCAGTATTTATTGTTCTCTCCAGATCAGTATTTATTGCCCTCTCCAGGTCAGTATTTATTATACTCTCCAGGTCAGTATTTATTACCCTCTCCACGTCGGTATTTATTATCCTCTCCAATTCATTATTTATTGTACTCTCCAGTTCAGTATTTATTGTGCTCTCCAGGTCAGTATTTATTGCCCTCTCCAGGTCAGTCTTTATTTTAATCTCCAGGTCAGTACTTATCGTAATCTCCAGGTCAGTAAATTTTTGTACTTCCAGGTCAGTATTTATTGTGCTCTCTGGGTCAATATTTATTGCCCACTCCAGATCAGTATTTATTGTACTCTCCAGGTCAGTATTTATTGTACTCTCCAGGTCAGTATTTATAGTACTCTCCAGGTCAGTATTTATTGTACTCTCCAGGTCAGTACTTATTGGACTCTCCAGGTCTGTATTTATTGTACTCTCCAGGTCAGCATTTATTACCCTCTCCAGGTCAATTTTTATGGTACTCTCCAGGTCAGTATTTATTGTACTCTCCATGTCAGTATTTATTGTACTCTCCAGGGCAGTATTTAATGTACTGTTCAGGTCAGTATTTATTGCCCTATCCAAGTCAGTATTTATTGTACTCTCCAGGTCAGTATTTATTGTACTCTCTAGATCAGTATTTATTGTACTCTCCAAGTCATTATTTATTGTACTCTCCAGGTCAGTATTTATTGTACTCTCCAGGTCAGTATTTATTGTACTCTCCAGGTCAGTATTTATTGTACTCTCCTGGTCAGTACTTATTGGACTCTCCAGGTCAGTATTTATTGTACTCTCCAGGTCAGTATTTATTACCCTCGCCAATGTCAATTTTTATGGTACTCTCCAGGTCAGTATTTATTGTTCTCTCCATGTCAGTGTTTATTGTACTCTCCAGGTTAGTATTTATTGTACTTTCCAGGTCAGCATTAATTGTACTCTCCAGGTCAGTATTTATTACCCTCTCCAGGTTAGTATTTATTGTACTCTCCAGGTCAATATTTATTGTACTCTCCAGAACAGTATTTATTGTTCTCTGCATGTCAGTATTTATTGTATTCACCAGGTCATTATTTATTCTACTCTCCAGATCAGTATTTATTGCACTCTACAGGTCAGTATTTATTGTACTCTCCAGGTCAGTATTTATTACCCTCTCCAGGTCATTATTTATTGTACTCTCCAGCTCAGTATTTATTGTACTCTCCAGGTCAGTATTTATTGTACTCTCCAGGTCAATATTTATTGTACTCTCCAGGTCAGTATTTATTTTACTCTCCAGGTCATTATTTATGTATTCTCCAGGTCAGTATTTATTGTACTCTCCAGGTCAGTATTTATTGCACTCTCCAGGTCAGTATTTATTGTACTCTCCACGTCAGTATTTATTGTACTCTCCAGGTCAGTATTTATTACCCTCTCCAGGTTAGTATTTATTGTACTCTCCAGCTCAGTATTTATTGTACTCTCCAGGTCAGTATTTATTGTACTCTCCATGTCAGTATTTATTGTACTCTCCTTGTCAGTATTTATTTTACTCTCCAGCTCATTATTTATGTACTCTCCAGGTCATTATTTATTGTACTCTCCAGGTCAGTATGTATTGTACTCTCCAGGTCAGTATTTATTTCACTCTCCAGGTCACTGTTTATTATACTCTACAGATCTTTATTTATTACCCTCTCCAAGTCAGTGTTTATTGTATTCTCCAGGTCAGTATTTATTTTACTCTCCAGTTCAATATTTATTGTACTCTTCAGGTCACTATTTATTAACCTCTCCATTTCAGTATTTATTTTACTCCCCAGGTCAGCATTTATTATAATCTCCAGGGCAGCATATATTGTGCTCTCCAGGTCAGTATTTATTGGACTCTCCAGGTCAGTATTTATTGCCCTCTCCAGGTCAGTGTTTATTATACTCTCCAGGTCTGTATTTATTACCCTCTCCAGGTCAGTATTTATTACCCTCTCCAGGTCAGTGTTTATTGTATCTCCAGGTCAGTATTTATTGTACTCTCCAATTCAGTTTTTATTGTACTTTCCAGATCAGTATTTATTGTACTCTCCAGATCAGTATTTATTGAATTCTCCATGTCAGTTTTATTGTAGTCTCCAGGTCAGTATTTATTGCCCTCTCATGGTCAGTATTTACTGTATTCTCCAGGTCAGTATTTATTTTACTCTCCAGGTCAGTATTTATTGTACTCCCCAGGTCAATATTTATTGTACTCTCCAGGTAAGTATTTATTGTACTCTCCAATTCATTATTTATTGTACTCTCCAGATCAGTATTTATTGTACTCTCCAATTCAGTTTTTATTGTACTCTCCAGTTCAGTATTTATTGTAATCTCCAGGTCAGTACTTATTGTAATCTCCAGGTCAGTATTTATTGTACTTCCAGGTCAGTATTTCTTCTACTCTACAAGTCACTATTTATTGTACTCTCCAGTTCAGTATTTATTGCCCTCTCCAGGTCAGTAATTATTGTAGTCCCCAGGTCAATATTTATTGTACTCTCCAGGTCAGTATTTATTGTGCTCTCCAATTCATTATTTATTGCCCTCTCCAGGTCAGTATTTATTGTACTCTCCAATTCAGTTTTTATTGTACTCTCCAGGTCAGTATTTATTGTAATCTCCAGGTCAGTACTTATTGTAGTCTCCAGGTCAGTATTTAATGCCTTCTCTTGGTCAGTATTTATTGTATTCTCCAGGTCAGTATTTATTTTACTCTCCAGGTCAGTATTTACTGTACTCCCCAGGTCAATATTTATTGTACTCTCCAGGTCAATATTTATTGTACTATCCAAGTCATTATTTATTGTACTCTCCAGGTCAGTATTTATTGTCCTCTCCAATTCAGCTTTTATTGTACTCTCCAGGTCAGTATTTATTGTACTCTCCAGGTCAGTATTTATTGTTCTCTCCAGATCCGTATTTATTGTACTCTCCTGGTCAGCATTTATTGTACTCTCCAGGTCAGTATTTATTGCCCTCTCCAGGTCAGTATTTATTGTACTCCCCAGGTCAGTATTTATTGTTCTCTCCAGATCAGTATTTATTGTATTCTCATGGTCAGTATTTATTGTATTCTCCAGGTCAGTATTTATTGTACTCTCCTGGTCAGTACTTATTGGACTCTCCAGGTCAGTATTTATTGAACTCTCCAGGTCAGTATGTATTACCCTCGCCAATGTCAATTTTTATGGTACTCTCCAGGTCAGTATTTATTGTTCTCTCCATGTCAGTATTTATTGTATTCACCAGGTCATTATTTATTCTACTCTCCAGGTCAGTATTTATTGCACTCTCCAGGTCAGTATTTATTGTACTCTCCAGGTCAGTGTTTATTACCCTCTCCAGTTCAGTATTGATTGTACTCTCCATGTCAGTATTTATTGTACTCTCCTTGTCAGTATTTATTGTATTCTCCAGGTCAGTATTTAATTTACTCTCCAGGTCAGTATTTATTTTGCTCCCCAGGTCAGTATTTATGATACTCTCCAGGTCAGTATTTATTGTGCTCTCCAAGTCAGTATGTATTGTACTCTCCAGGTCAGTATTTATTGCACTCTCCAGGTCAGTGTTTATTATACTCTACAGATGTTTATTTATTACCCTCTCCAAGTCAGTGTTTATTGTATTCTCCAGGTCAGTATTTATTTTACTCTCCAGTTCAATATTTATTGTACTCTTCAGGTCACCATTTATTAACCTCTCCATTTCAGAATTTATTTTACTCCCCAGGTCAGCATTTATTATAATCTCCAGGGCAGCATATATTGTGCTCTCCAGGTCAGTATTTATTGGACTCTCCAGGTCAGTATTTATTGCCCTCTCCAGGTCAGTGTTTATTATACTCTCCAGGTCTGTATTTATTACCCTCTCCAGGTCAGTATTTATTACCCTCTCCAGGTCAGTGTTTATTGTACTTTCCAGGTCAGTATTTATTGTACTCTCCAATTCAGTTTTTATTGTACTTTCCAGATCAGTATTTATTGTACTCTCCAGATCAGTATTTATTGAATTCTCCATGTCAGTTTTATTGTAGTCTCCAGGTCAGTATTTATTGCCCTCTCATGGACAGTATTTATTGTATTCTCCAGGTCAGTATTTATTTTACTCTCCAGGTCAGTATTTATTGTACTCCCCAGGTCAATATTTATTGTACTCTCCAGGTCAGTATTTATTGTGCTCTCCAATTCATTATTTATTGCCCTCTCCAGGTCAGTATTTATTGTACTCTCCAATTCAGTTTGTATTGTACTCTCCAGGTCAGTATTTATTGTACTCTCCAGGTCAGTATTTATTGTTCTCTCCAGATCCGTATTTATTGTACTCTCCAGGTCAGCATTTATTGTACTCTCCAGGTCAGTATTTATTGCCCTCTCCAGGTCAGTATTTATTGTACTCTCCAGGTCAGTATTTATTGTTCTCTCCAGATCAGTATTTATTGTACTCTCCAGCTCAGTATTTATTGTACTCTCCAGGTCAGTATTTATTGTACTCTTCAGGTCAGTACTTATTGGACTCTCCAGGTCAGTATTTATTGTACTCTCCAGGTCAGTATTTATTACCCTCTCCAGGTCAATTTTTATGGTACTCTCCAGGTCAGTATTTGTTGTTCTCTCCAGGTCAGTGTTTATTGTACTCTCCAGGTTAGTATTTATTGTACTCTCCAGGTCAGTATTTATTGTACTCTCCAATTCAGTTTTTATTGTACTCTCCAGTTCAGTATTTATTATAATCTCCAGGTCAGTACTTATTGTAATCTCCAGGTCAGTATTTATTGTACTTCCAGGTCAGTATTTATTGTGCTCTCCAGGTCAGTATTTATTGTACTCTCTCGGTCAGTATTTATTGCCCACTCCAGATCAGTATGTATTGTACTTTCCAGGTCAGTAATTATTGTACTCTCCAGGTCAGTATTTATTGTACTCTCCAGGTCAGTACTTATTGGACTCTCCAGGTCAGTATTTATTGTACTCTCCAGGTCAATATTTATTACCCTCTCCAGGTCAATTTTTATGGTACTCTCCAGCTCAGTATTTATTGTACTCTACAGGTCAGTATTTATTGTACTCTCCAGGTCAGTACTTATTGGACTCTCCAGGTCAGTATTTATTGTACTCTCCAGGTCAGTATTTATTACCCTCTCCAGGTCAATTTTTATGGTACTCTCCAGGTCTGTATTTGTTGTTCTCTCCAGGTCAGTGTTTATTGTACTCTCCAGGTTAGTATTTATTGTACTCTCCAGGTCAGTATTTATTGTACTCTCCAATTAAGTTTTTATTGTACTCTCCAGTTCAGTATTTATTATAATCTCCAGGTCTGTACTTATTGTAATCTCCAGGTCAGTATTTATTGTACTTCCAGGTCAGTATTTATTGTGCTCTCCAGGTCAGTATTTATTGTACTCTCTCGGCCAGTATTTAATGCCCACTCCAGATCAGTATTTATTGTACTTTCCAGGTCAGTATTTATTGTACTCTCCAGGTCAGTATTTATTGTACTCTCCAGGTCAGTACTTATTGGACTCTCCAGGTCAGTATTTATTGTACTCTCCAGGTCAATATTTATTACCCTCTCCAGGTCAATGTTTATGGTACTCTCCAGGTCAGTATTTATTGTACTCTCCAGATCAGTATTTATTCTACTCTCCAAGTCACTATTTATTGTACTCTCCAGTTCAGTATTTATTGCCCTCTCCAGGTCAGTAATTATTGTAGTCCCCAGGTCAATATTTATTGTACTCTCCAGGTCAGTATTTATTGTGCTCTCCAATTCATTATTTATTGCCCTCTCCAGGTCAGTATTTATTGTACTCTCCAATTCAGTTTTTATTGTACTCTCCAGGTCAGTATTTATTGTAATCTCCAGGTCAGTACTTATTGTAGTCTCCAGGTCAGTATTTAATGCCTTCTCTTGGTCAGTATTTATTGTATTCTCCAGGTCAGTATTTATTTTACTCACCAGGTCAGTATTTACTGTACTCCCCAGGTCAATATTTATTGTACTCTCCAGGTCAGTATTTATTGTACTATCCAAGTCATTATTTATTGTACTCTCCAGGTCAGTATTTATTGTCCTCTCCAATTCAGCTTTTATTGTACTCTCCAGGTCAGTATTTATTGTACTCTCCAGGTCAGTATTTATTGTTCTCTCCAGATCCGTATTTATTGTACTCTCCAGGTCAGCATTTATTGTACTCTCCAGGTCAGTATTTATAGCCCTCTCCAGGTCAGTATTTATTGTACTCCCCAGGTCAGTATTTATTGTTCTCTCCAGATCAGTATTTATTGTATTCTCATGGTCAGTATTTATTGTATTCTCCAGGTCAGTATTTATTGTACTCTCCTGGTCAGTACTTATTGGACTCTCCAGGTCAGTATTTATTGAACTCTCCAGGTCAGTATGTATTACCCTCGCCAATGTCAATTTTTATGGTACTCTCCAGGTCAGTATTTATTGTTCTCTCCATGTCAGTATTTATTGTATTCACCAGGTCGTTATTTATTCTACTCTCCAGGTCAGTATTTATTGCACTCTCCAGGTCAGTATTTATTGTACTCTCCAGGTCAGTATTTATTGTGCTCTCCAAGTCAGTATGTATTGTACTCTCCAGGTCAGTATTTATTGCACTCTCCAGGTCAGTGTTTATTATACTCTACAGATGTTTATTTATTACCCTCTCCAAGTCAGTGTTTATTGTATTCTCCAGGTCAGTATTTATTTTAATCTCCAGTTCAATATTTATTGTACTCTTCAGGTCACCATTTATTAACCTCTCCATTTCAGTATTTATTTTACTCCCCAGGTCAGCATTTATTATAATCTCCAGGGCAGCATATATTGTGCTCTCCAGGTCAGTATTTATTGGACTCTCCAGGTCAGTATTTATTGCCCTCTCCAGGTCAGTGTTTATTATACTCTCCAGGTCTGTATTTATTACCCTCTCCAGGTCAGTATTTATTACCCTCTCCAGGTCAGTGTTTATTGTACTTTCCAGGTCAGTATTTATTCTACTCTCCAATTCAGTTTTTATTGTACTTTCCAGATCAGTATTTATTGTACTCTCCAGATCAGTATTTATTGAATTCTCCATGTCAGTTTTATTGTAGTCTCCAGGTCAGTATTTATTGCCCTCTCATGGACAGTATTTATTGTATTCTCCAGGTCAGTATTTATTTTACTCTCCAGGTCAGTATTTATTGTACTCCCCAGGTCAATATTTATTGTACTCTCCAGGTCAGTATTTATTGTGCTCTCCAATTCATTATTTATTGCCCTCTCCAGGTCAGTATTTATTGTACTCTCCAATTCAGTTTTTATTGTACTCTCCAGGTCAGTATTTATTGTACTCTCCAGGTCAGTATTTATTGTTCTCTCCAGATCCGTATTTATTGTACTCTCCAGGTCAGCATTTATTGTACTCTCCAGGTCAGTATTTATTGCCCTCTCCAGGTCAGTATTTATTGTACTCTCCAGGTCAGTATTTATTGTTCTCTCCAGATCAATATTTATTGTACTCTCCAGGTCAGTATTTATTGTGCTCTCCAATTCATTATTTATTGCCCTCTCCAGGTCAGTATTTATTGTACTCTCCAATTCAGTTTTTATTGTACTCTCCAGGTCAGTATTTATTGTACTCTCCAGGTCAGTATTTATTGTTCTCTCCAGATCCGTATTTATTGTACTCTCCAGGTCAGCATTTATTGTACTCTCCAGGTCAGTATTTATTGCCCTCTCCAGGTCAGTATTTATTGTACTCTCCAGGTCAGTATTTATTGTTCTCTCCAGATCAGTATTTATTGTACTCTCCAGCTCAGTATTTATTGTACTCTCCAGGTCAGTATTTATTGTACTCTCCAGGTCAGTACTTATTGGACTCTCCAGGTCAGTATTTATTGTACTCTCCAGGTCAGTATTTATTACCCTCTCCAGGTCAATTTTTATGGTACTCTCCAGGTCAGTATTTGTTGTTCTCTCCAGGTCAGTGTTTATTGTACTCTCCAGGTTAGTATTTATTGTACTCTCCAGGTCAGTATTTATTGTACTCTCCAATTCAGTTTTTATTGTACTCTCCAGTTCAGTATTTATTATAATCTCCAGGTCAGTACTTATTGTAATCTCCAGGTCAGTATTTATTGTACTTCCAGGTCAGTATTTATTGTGCTCTCCAGGTCAGTATTTATTGTACTCTCTCGGTCAGTATTTATTGCCCACTCCAGATCAGTATGTATTGTACTTTCCAGGTCAGTATTTATTGTACTCTCCAGGTCAGTATTTATTGTACTCTCCAGGTCAGTACTTATTGGACTCTCCAGGTCAGTATTTATTGTACTCTCCAGGTCAGTATTTATTACCCTCTCCAGGTCAATTTTTATGGTACTCTCCAGGTCTGTATTTGTTGTTCTCTCCAGGTCAGTGTTTATTGTACTCTCCAGGTTAGTATTTATTGTACTCTCCAGGTCAGTATTTATTGTACTCTCCAATTCAGTTTTTATTGTACTCTCCAGTTCAGTATTTATTATAATCTCCAGGTCTGTACTTATTGTAATCTCCAGGTCAGTATTTATTGTACTTCCAGGTCAGTATTTATTGTGCTCTCCAGGTCAGTATTTATTGTACTCTCTCGGCCAGTATTTAATGCCCACTCCAGATCAGTATTTATTGTACTTTCCAGGTCAGTATTTATTGTACTCTCCAGGTCAGTATTTATTGTACTCTCCAGGTCAGTACTTATTGGACTCTCCAGGTCAGTATTTATTGTACTCTCCAGGTCAATATTTATTACCCTCTCCAGGTCAATTTTTATGGTACTCTCCAGGTCAGTATTTATTGTACTCTCCAGATCAGTATTTATTCTACTCTCCAAGTCACTATTTATTGTACTCTCCAGTTCAGTATTTATTGCCCTCTCCAGGTCAGTAATTATTGTAGTCCCCAGGTCAATATTTATTGTACTCTCCAGGTCAGTATTTATTGTGCTCTCCAATTCATTATTTATTGCCCTCTCCAGGTCAGTATTTATTGTACTCTCCAATTCAGTTTTTATTGTACTCTCCAGGTCAGTATTTATTGTAATCTCCAGGTCAGTACTTATTGTAGTCTCCAGGTCAGTATTTAATGCCTTCTCTTGGTCAGTATTTATTGTATTCTCCAGGTCAGTATTTATTTTACTCTCCAGGTCAGTATTTACTGTACTCCCCAGGTCAATATTTATTGTACTCTCCAGGTCAGTATTTATTGTACTATCCAAGTCATTATTTATTGTACTCTCCAGGTCAGTATTTATTGTCCTCTCCAATTCAGCTTTTATTGTACTCTCCAGGTCAGTATTTATTGTACTCTCCAGGTCAGTATTTATTGTTCTCTCCAGATCCGTATTTATTGTACTCTCCAGGTCAGCATTTATTGTACTCTCCAGGTCAGTATTTATTGCCCTCTCCAGGTCAGTATTTATTGTACTCCCCAGGTCAGTATTTATTGTTCTCTCCAGATCAGTATTTATTGTATTCTCATGGTCAGTATTTATTGTATTCTCCAGGTCAGTATTTATTGTACTCTCCTGGTCAGTACTTATTGGACTCTCCAGGTCAGTATTTATTGAACTCTCCAGGTCAGTATGTATTACCCTCGCCAATGTCAATTTTTATGGTACTCTCCAGGTCAGTATTTATTGTTCTCTCCATGTCAGTATTTATTGTATTCACCAGGTCATTATTTATTCTACTCTCCAGGTCAGTATTTATTGCACTCTCCAGGTCAGTATTTATTGTACTCTCCAGGTCAGTATTTATTACCCTCTCCAGTTCAGTATTGATTGTACTCTCCATGTCAGTATTTATTGTACTCTCCTTGTCAGTATTTATTGTATTCTCCAGGTCAGTATTTAATTTACTCTCCAGGTCAGTATTTATTTTGCTCCCCAGGTCAGTATTTATGATACTCTCCAGGTCAGTATTTATTGTGCTCTCCAAGTCAGTATGTATTGTACTCTCCAGGTCAGTATTTATTGCACTCTCCAGGTCAGTGTTTATTATACTCTACAGATGTTTATTTATTACCCTCTCCAAGTCAGTGTTTATTGTATTCTCCAGGTCAGTATTTGTTTTACTCTCCAGTTCAATATTTATTGTACTCTTCAGGTCACCATTTATTAACCTCTCCATTTCAGTATTTATTTTACTCCCCAGGTCAGCATTTATTATAATCTCCAGGGCAGCATATATTGTGCTCTCCAGGTCAGTATTTATTGGACTCTCCAGGTCAGTATTTATTGCCCTCTCCAGGTCAGTGTTTATTATACTCTCCAGGTCTGTATTTATTACCCTCTCCAGGTCAGTATTTATTACCCTCTCCAGGTCAGTGTTTATTGTACTTTCCAGGTCAGTATTTATTCTACTCTCCAATTCAGTTTTTATTGTACTTTCCAGATCAGTATTTATTGTACTCTCCAGATCAGTATTTATTGAATTCTCCATGTCAGTTTTATTGTAGTCTCCAGGTCAGTATTTATTGCCCTCTCATGGACAGTATTTATTGTATTCTCCAGGTCAGTATTTATTTTACTCTCCAGGTCAGTATTTATTGTACTCCCCAGGTCAATATTTATTGTACTCTCCAGGTCAGTATTTATTGTGCTCTCCAATTCATTATTTATTGCCCTCTCCAGGTCAGTATTTATTGTACTATCCAATTCAGTTTTTATTGTACTCTCCAGGTCAGTATTTATTGTACTCTCCAGGTCAGTATTTATTGTTCTCTCCAGATCCGTATTTATTGTACTCTCCAGGTCAGCATTTATTGTACTCTCAAGGTCAGTATTTATTGCCCTCTCCAGGTCAGTATTTATTGTACTCTCCAGGTCAGTATTTATTGTTCTCTCCAGATCAGTATTTATTGTACTCTCCAGCTCAGTATTTATTGTACTCTCCAGGTCAGTATTTATTGTACTCTCCAGGTCAGTACTTATTGGACTCTCCAGGTCAGTATTTATTGTACTCTCCAGGTCAGTATTTATTACCCTCTCCAGGTCAATTTTTATGGTACTGTCCAGGTCAGTATTTGTTGTTCTCTCCAGGTCAGTGTTTATTGTACTCTCCAGGTTAGTATTTATTGTACTCTCCAGGTCAGTATTTATTGTACTCTCCAATTCAGTTTTTATTGTACTCTCCAGTTCAGTATTTATTATAATCTCCAGGTCAGTACTTATTGTAATCTTCAGGTCAGTATTTATTGTACTTCCAGGTCAGTATTTATTGTGCTCTCCAGGTCAGTATTTATTGTACTCTCTCGGTCAGTATTTATTGCCCACTTCAGATCAGTATGTATTGTACTTTCCAGGTCAGTATTTATTGTACTCTCCAGGTCAGTATTTATTGTACTCTCCAGGTCAGTACTTATTGGACTCTCCAGGTCAGTATTTATTGTACTCTCCAGGTCAATATTTATTACCCTCTCCAGGTCAATTTTTATGGTACTCTCCAGCTCAGTATTTATTGTACTCTACAGGTCAGTATTTATTGTACTCTCCAGGTCAGTACTTATTGGACTCTCCAGGTCAGTATTTATTGTACTCTCCAGGTCAGTATTTATTACCCTCTCCAGGTCAATTTTTATGGTACTCTCCAGGTCTGTATTTGTTGTTCTCTCCAGGTCAGTGTTTATTGTACTCTCCAGGTTAGTATTTATTGTACTCTCCAGGTCAGTATTTATTGTACTCTCCAATTCAGTTTTTATTGTACTCTCCAGTTCAGTATTTATTATAATCTCCAGGTCTGTACTTATTGTAATCTCCAGGTCAGTATTTATTGTACTTCCAGGTCAGTATTTATTGTGCTCTCCAGGTCAGTATTTATTGTACTCTCTCGGCCAGTATTTAATGCCCACTCCAGATCAGTATTTATTGTACTTTCCAGGTCAGTATTTATTGTACTCTCCAGGTCAGTATTTATTGTACTCTCCAGGTCAGTACTTATTGGACTCTCCAGGTCAGTATTTATTGTACTCTCCAGGTCAATATTTATTACCCTCTCCAGGTCAATTTTTATGGTACTCTCCAGGTCAGTATTTATTGTACTCTCCAGATCAGTATTTATTCTACTCTCCAAGTCACTATTTATTGTACTCTCCAGTTCAGTATTTATTGCCCTCTCCAGGTCAGTAATTATTGTACTCCCCAGGTCAATATTGATTGTACTCTCTTGGTCAGTATTTATTGTGCTCTCCAATTCATTATTTATTGTACTCTCCAGGTCACTGTTTATTGTACTCTCCAATTCAGTTTTTATTGTACTCTCAAATTCAGTATTTATTGTAATCTCCAGGTCAGTACTTATTGTAGTGTCCAGGTCAGTATTTATTGCCTTCTCTTGGTCAGTATTTATTGTATTCTCCAGGTCAGTATTTATTTTACTCTCCAGGTCAGTATTTACTGTACTCCCCAGGTCAATATTTATTGTACTCTCCAGGTGAGTATTTATTGTACTCTCCACGTCAGTATTTATTGTCCTCTCCAATTCAGTTTTTATTGTACTCTCTCGGTCAGTATTTATTGCCCACTCCAGATCAGTATTTATTGTACTCTACAGGTCAGTATTTATTGTACTCTCCAGGTCAGTATTTATTGTACTATCCAGGTCAGTACTTATTGGACTCCCCAGGTCAGTATTTATTGTACTCTCCAGGTCAGTATTTATAAACCTCTCAAGGTTACATTTTATGGTACTCTCCAGGTCAGTATTTGTCGTTCTCTCCAGGTCAGTGTTTATAGTACTCTCCAGGTTAGTTTTTATTGTACTCTCCAGCTCAGTATTTATTGTACTCTCCATGTCAGTATTTATTGTACTCTCCAGGGCAGTATTTAATGTACTGTCCAGGTCAGTATTTATTGCCCTATCCAAGTCAGTATTTATTGTACTCTCCAGGTCAGTATTTGTTGTACTCTGCAGGTTCGTATTTATTGCCCTCTCCAGGTTAGTATTTATTTTACTCCAAGGTCAGTATTTATTGTTCTCTCCAGATCAGTATTTATTGTACTCTCCAGATCAGTATTTATTGTACTCTCCATGTCAGTATTTATTGCCCTTTCCAGGTCAGTATTTATTATACACTCCAGGTCAGTATTTATTACCCTCTCCACATCGGTATTTATAACCTGTCCAATTCATTATTTATTGTACTCTCCAGTTCAATATTTATTGTCCTCTCCAGGTCAGTATTTATTGCACACTCCAGGTCAATATTTATTGTAATCTCCAGGTCAGTACTTATTGTAATCTCCAGGTCTGTATTTATTGTACTTCCAGGTCAGTATTTGTTGTGCTCTCCAGGTCAGTATTTATTGTACTCTCTCGGTCAGTATTTATTGCCCACTCCAGATCAGTATTTATTGTACTCTCCAGGTCAGTATTTATTGTAATCTCCAGGTCAGTATTTATTGTTCTCTCCAGGTCAGTATTTATTTTACTCTCCAGGTCAGTACTTAGTGGACTCTCCAGGTCAGTATTTATTGTACTCTCCTGGTCAGTTTTTAATTACCCTCTCCAGGTCAATTTTTATGGTACTCTCCAGGTCAGTATTTATTGTACTCTCCAGATCAGTATTTATTCTACTCTCCAAGTCACTATTTATTGTACTGTCCTGTTCATTATTTATTACCCTCTCCAGGTCAGTAATTATTGTACTCTCCAGGTCAGTATTTATTGTAGTCTCCAGGTCAGTATTTATTGCCTTCTCATGGTCAGTATTTATTGTATTCTCCAGGTCAGTATTTATTTTACTCTCCAGGTCAGTATTTACTGTACTCCCCAGGTCAATATTTATTGTACTCTCCAGGTCAGTATTTATTGTACTCTCCAAGTCATTATTTATTGTACTCTCCAGGTCAGTATTTATTGTACTCTCCAATTCAGTTTTTATTGTACTCTCCAGGTCAGTATTTATTGTACTCTCCAGGTCAGTATTTATTGTTCTCTCCAGATCAGTATTTATTGTACTCTCCAGGTCAGTATTTATTATTCTCTCCAGGTCAGTATTTATGGCCCTCTCCAGGTCAGTCTTTATTATACTCTCCAGGTCAGTATTTATTACCCTCTCCACGTGGTATTTATTACCCTCTACAATTCATTATTTATTGTACTCTCCAGTTCAGTATTTATTGTACTCTCCAGGTCAGTATTTATTGTACTCTCCAGGTCAGTATTTATTGTACTCTCCAGGTCAGTGTTTATTGTACACTCCAGGTCATTATTTATTGTACTCTCCAGGTCAGTATTTATTACCGTCTCCAGGTCAGTATTTATTGTACTATCCAGGTCATTATTTATTGTACTCACAAGGTCAGTACTTATTGGACTCTCCAGGTCATTATTTATTGTACTCTCCAGGTCAGTATTTATTACCCTCTCCAGGTCAATTTTTATGGTACTCTCCAGGTCAGTATTTATTGTACTCTCCAGGTCAGTATTTATTGTACTCTCCAAATCAGTATTTATTGTTCTCTGAATGTCAGTATTTATTGTATTCACCAGGTCATTATTTATTATACTCTCCAGGTCAGTATTTATTGCACTCTCCAGGTCAGTATTTATTGTACTCTCCAGGTCAGTATTTATTACCCTCTCCCGGTCAGTATTTATTGTACTCTCCAGCTCAGTATTTATTGTACTCTCCAGGTCAGTATTTATTGTCCTCTCCATGTCAGTATTTATTGTACTCTCCAGTGCAGTATTTAATGTACTGTCCAGGTCAGTATTTATTGCCCTATCCAAGTCAGTATTTATTGTACTGTCCAGGTCAGTAGATATTGTACTCTGCATGTTAGTATTTATTGCCCTCTCCAGGTTAGTATTTATTTTACTACAAGGTCAGTATTTTTTGGACACTCCAGGTCAGTATTTATTACCCTCTCCAGGTCAGTATTTATTGCCCTCTCCAGGTCAGTAATTATTGTACTTTCCAGGTCAGTATTTATTGTAGTCTCCAGGTCAGTATTTATTGCCTTCTCATGGTCAGTATTTATTGTATTCTCCAGGTCAGTATTTATTTTACCCTCCAGGCAGTATTTACTGTACTCCCCAGGTAAATATCTATTGTACTCTCCAGGTCAGTATTTATTGTACTCTCCAATTCAGTTTTTATTGTACTCTCCAGGTCAGTATTTATTGTACTCTCCAGGTCAGTATTTATTGTTCTCTCCAGATCAGTATATATTGTACTCTTCAGTTCAGTATTTATTGTGCTCTCCAGGTCAGTATTTATTGCCCTATCCAGGTCAGTATTTATTGTAATCTCCAGGTCAGTATATATTGTACTTCCAGGTCAGTATTTATTGTGCTCTCCAGGTCAGTATTTATTGTACTCTCCAGGTCAGTATTTATTGTACTCTCCAGGTCAGTATTTATTACCCTCTCCAGGTCATTTTTTATTGTACTCTCCAGGTCAGTATTTGTTGTTCTCTCCAGGTCAGTGTTCATTGTACTCTCCAGGTTAGTATTTATTGTACTCTCCAGGTCAGTATTTATTGTACTCTCCAAATCAGTATTTATTGTTCTCTGCATGTCCGTATTTATTGTATTCACCAGGTCATTATTTATTCTACTCTCCAGGTCAGTATTTATTACGCTCTCCAGGTCAGTATTTATTGTACTCTCCGGCTCAGTACTTATTGTACTCTCCAGGTCAGTATTTATTTTACTCTCCATGTCAGTATTTATTGTACTCTCCAGGGCAGTATTTAATGTACTGTCCAGGTCAGTATTTATTGCCCTATCCAAGTCAGTATTTATTGTACTCTCCAGGTCAGTATTTATTGTCTTTTGCAGGTTAGTATTTATTGCCCTCTCCAGGTTAGTATTTATTTTACTCCAAGGTCAGTATTTTTTGTACACTCCAGGTCAGTACTTATTACCCTCTCCAGGTCAGTATTTATTGTACTCTCCAGGTCAGTATTTATAGTACTCTCCAGGTCAGTATTTATTGCCTTCTCATGGTCAGTATTTATTGTATTCTCCAGTTCAGTATTTTCTTTACTCTCCAGGTCAGTATTTACTGTACTCCCCAGGTCAATATTTATTGTATTCTCCAGGTCAGTATTTATTGTACTCTCCAAGTCATTATTTATTGTACTCTCCAGGTCAGTATTTATTGTACTCTCCAATTCAGTTTTTATTGTACTCTCCAGGTCAGTATTTATTGTACTCTCCAGTTCAGTATTTATTGTGCTCTCCAGGTCAGTATTTATTGCCCTCACAGGTCAGTATTTATTGTAATCTCCAGGTCAGTATTTATTGTAATATCCAGGTCAGTATTTATTGTACTTCCAGGTCAGTATTTATTGTGCTCTCCAGGTCAGTATTTATTGTACTCTCTAGGTCAGTATTTATTGCCACTCCAGATCAGTATTTATTGTGCTCTCCAGGTCAGTATTTATTGTACTCTCCAGGTCAGTATTTATTGTACTCTCCAGGTCAGTATTTATTGTACTCTCCAGGTCAGTACTTATTGGTCTCTCCAGGTCAGTATTTATTATACTCTCCAGGTCAGTATTTATTGTACTCTCCAGTGCAGTATTTAATGTACTGTCCAGGTCAGTATTTATTGCCCTATCCAAGTCACTATTTATTGTACTGTCCAGGTCAGTAGATATTGTCCTAAGCAGGTTAGTATTTATTGCCCTCTCCAGGTTAGTATTTATTTTACTCCAAGGTCAGTATTTTTTGGACACTACAGGTCAGTATTTATTACCCTCTCCAGGTCAGTATTTATTGTACTCTCCAGGTCAGTATTTATTGTACTCTCCAGATCAGTATTTATTGTACTCTCCAGAGCAGTATATATTCTACTCTCCAAGTCACTATTTATTGTACTTTCCAGTTCAGTATTTATTGCCCTCTCCAGGTCAGTAAATATTGTACTTTCCAGGTCAGTATTTATTGTAGTCTCCAAGTCAGTATTTATTGCCTTCTCATGGTCAGTATTTATTGTATTCTCCAGGTCAGTATTTATTTTACTCTCCAGGTCAGTATTTACTGTACTCCCCAGGTCAATATTTATTGTACTCTCCAGGTCAGTATTTATTGTACTCTCCAAGTCATTATTTATTGTACTCTCCAGGTCAGTATTTATTGTACTCTCCAATTCAGTTTTTATTGTACTCTCCAGGTCAGTATGTATTGTACTCTCCAGGCCAGTATTTATTGTTCTCTCCAGATCAGTATTTATTGTACTCTTCAGTTCAGTATGTATTGTGCTCTCCAGGTCAGTATTTATTGCCCTATCCAGGTCAGTATTTATTGTAATCTCCACATCAGTATTTATTGTACTTCCAGGTCAGTATTTATTGTGCTCTCCAGGTCAGTATTTATTGTACTCTCCAAATCAGTATTTATTGTTCTCTGCATGTCCGTATTTATTGTATTCACCAGGTCATTATTTATTCAACTCTCCAGGTCAGTATTTATTGCACTCTCCAGGTCAGTATTTATTGTACTCTCCAGGTCAGTACTTATTGTACTCTCCAGGTCAGTATTTATTGTACTCTCCATGTCAGTATTTATTGTACTCTCCAGGGCAGTATTTAATGTACTGTCCAGGTCAGTATTTATTGCCCTATCCAAGTCAGTATTTATTGTACTATCCAGGTCAGTATTTATTGTCCTTTGCAGGTTAGTATTTATTGCCCTCTCCAGGTTAACATTTATTTTACTCCAAGGTCAGTATTTTTGTACTCTCCAGGTCAGTACTTATTACCCTCTCCAGGTCAGTTTTTATTGTACTCTCCAGGTCAGTATTTATAGTACTCTCCAGATCAGTATTTATTGTACTCTCCAGGTCAGTATTTATTGTACTCTCCAATTCAGTTTTTATTGTACTCTCCAGGTCACTATTTATTGTACTCTCCAGAGCAGTATTTATTCTACTCTCCAAGTCACTATTTATTGTACTCTCCAGTTCAGTATTTATTGCCCTCTCCAGGTCAGTAATAATTGTACTCTCCAGGTCAGTATTTATTGTAGTCTCCAGGTCAGTATTTATTGACTTCTCATGGTCAGTATTTATTGTATTCTCCAGGTCAGTATTTATTTTACTCTCCAGGTCAGTATTTACTCTACTCCCCAGGTCAATATTTATTGTACTCTCCAGGTCAGTATTTATTGTACTCTCCAAGTCATTATTTATTGTACTCTCCAGGTCAGTATTTATTGTACTCTCCAATTCAGTTTTTATTGTACTCTCCAGGTCAGTATTTATTGTACTCTCCAGTTCAGTATTTATTGTGCTCTCCAGGTCAGTATTTATTGCCCTCTCCAGGTCAGTATTTATTGTAATCTCCAGGTCAGTATTTATTGTGCTCTCCAGGTCAGTATTTATTGTACTCTCCAGGTCAGTATTTATTGTACTCTCCAGGTCAGTATTTATTGTACTCTCCAGGTCAGTACTTATTGGACTCTCCAGGTCAGTATTTATTATACTCTCCAGGTCAGTATTTATTGTACTCTCCAGTGCAGTATTTAATGTACTGTCCAGGTCAGTATTTATTGCCCTATCCAAGTCAGTATTTATTGTACTGTCCAGGTCAATCGATATTGTACTCTGCAGGTTAGTATTTATTGCCCTCTCCAGGTTAGTATTTATTTTACTCCAAGGTCAGTATTTTTTGGACACTCCAGGTCAGTATTTATTACCCTTTCCAGATCAGTATTTATTGTACTCTCCAGGTCAGTATTTATTGTACTCTCCAGGTCAGTATTTATTGTACTCTCCAGAGCAGTATTTATGCTACTCTCCAAGTCACTATTTATTGTACTCTCCAGTTCAGTATTTATTGCCCTCTCCAGGTCAGTAATTATTGTACTTTCCAGGTAAGTATTTATTGTAGTCTCCAGGTCTGTATTTATTGCCTTCTCATGGTCAGTATTTATTGTATTCTCCAGGTCAGTATTTATTTTACTCTCCAGGTCAGTATTTACTGTACTCCCCAGGTCAATATTTATTGTACTCTCCAGGTCAGTATTTATTGTACTCTCCAAGTCATTATTTATTGTACTCTCCAGGTCAGTATTTATTGTACTCTCCAATTCAGTTTTTATTGTACTCTCCAGGTCAGTATTTATTGTACTCTCCAGGTCAGTATTTATTGTTCTCTCCAGATCAGTATTTATTGTACTCTTCAGTTCAGTATTTATTGTGCTCTTCTGGTCAGTATTTATTGCCCTATCCAGGTCAGTATTTATTGTAATCTCCAGGTCGGTATTTATTGTACTTCCAGGTCAGTATTTATTGTGCTCTCCAGGTCAGTATTTATTGTACTCTCCAGGTCAGTATTTATTGTACTCTCCAGGTCAGTATTTATTACGCTCTCCAGGTCAGTATTTATTGTACTCTCCAGCTCAGTACTTATTGTACTCTCCAGGTCAGTATTTATTGTACTCTCCATGTCAGTATTTATTGTACTCTCCAGGGCAGTATTTAATGTACTGTCCAAGTCAGTATTTATTGCCCTATCCAAGTCAGTATTTATTGTACTCTCCAGGTCAGTATTTATTGTCCTTTGCAGGTTAGTATTTATTGCCCTCTCCAGGTTAGCATTTATTTTAATCCAAGGTCAGTATTTTTTGTACTCTCCAGGTCAGTACTTATTACCCTCTCCAGGTCAGTTTTTATTGTACTCTCCAGGTCAGTATTTATAGTACTCTCCAGATCAGTATTTATTGTACTCTCCAGGTCAGTATTTATTGTACTCTCCAATTCAGTTTTTATTGTACTCTCCAGGTCACTATTTATTGTACTCTCCAGAGCAGTATTTATTCTACTCTCCAAGTCACTATTTATTGTACTCTCCAGTTCAGTATTTATTGCCCTCTCCAGGTCAGTAATAATTGTATCCTCCAGGTCAGTATTTATTGTAGTCTCCAGGTCAGTATTTATTGCCTTCTCATGGTCAGTATTTATTGTATTCTCCAGGTCAGTATTTATTTTACTCTCCAGGTCAGTATTTACTGTACTCCCCAGGTCAATATTTATTGTACTCTCCAGGTCAGTATTTATTGTACTCTCCAAGTCATTATTTATTGTACTCTCCAGGTCAGTATTTATTGTACTCTCCAATTCAGTTTTTATTGTACTCTCCAGGTCAGTATTTATTGTACTCTCCAGTTCAGTATTTATTGTGCTCTCCAGGTCAGTATTTATTGCCCTCTCCAGGTCAGTATTTATTGTAATCTCCAGGTCAGTATTTAGTGTAATATCCAGGTCAGTATTTATTGTACTTCCAGGTCAGTATTTATTGTGCTCTCCAGGTCAGTATTTATTGTACTCTCTAGGTCAGTATTTATTGCCCACTCCAGATCAGTATTTATTGTGCTCTCCAGGTCAGTATTTATTGCACTCTCCAGGTCAGTATTTATTGTACTCTCCAGGTCAGTATTTATTGTACTCTCCAGGTCAGTACTTATTGGACTCTCCAGGTCAGTATTTATTGTGCTCTCCAGGTCAGTATTTATTGCCCTCTCAAGGTCAGTAATTATTGTACTCTGCAGGTTAGTACTTATTGCCCTTGCCAAGTTAGTATTTATTTTACTCCAAGGTCAGTATTTTTTGTAAACGCCAGGTCAGTATTTATTACCCTCTCCAGGTCAGTATTTAGTGTACTCTCCAGGTCAGTATTTATTGTACTCTCCAGGTCAGTATTTATTGTACTCTCCAGAGCAGTTTTTATTCTACTCTCCAAGTCACTATTTATTGTACTCTCCAGTTCAGTATTTATTGCCTTCTCCAGGTCAGTAATTATTGTACTCTCTAGGTCAGTATTTATTGCCCACTCCAGATCAGTATTTATTGTACTCGCCAGGTCAGTATTTATTGTACTCTCCAGGTCAGTATTTATTGTACTCTCCAGGTCAGTATTTATTGTACTCTCCAGGTCAGTACTTATTGGACTCTCCAGGTCAGTATTTATTGTACTCTCAAGGTCAGTATTTATTACCCTCTCCAGGTCAATTTTTATGGTACTCTCCAGGTCACTATTTGTTGTTCTCTCCAGGTCAGTGGTTATTGTACTCTCCAGGTTAGTATTTATTGTACTCTCCAGGTCAGTATTTATTGTACTCTCCAAATCAGTATTTATTGTTCTCTGCATGTCAGTATTTATTGTATTCACCAGGTCATTATTTATTCTACTCTCAAGGTCAGTATTTATTGCACTCTCCAGGTCAGTATTTATTACCCTCTCCAGGTCAGTATTTATTGTACTCTCCAGCTCAGTATTTATTGTACTCTCCAGGTCAGTATTTATTGTACTCTCCATGTCAGTATTTATTGTACTCTCCAGGGCAATATTTAATGTACTGTACAGGTCACTATTTATTGCCCTATCCAAGTCAGTATTTAATGTACTCTCCAGGTCAGTATTTATTGTACTCTGCAGGTTAGTATTTATTGCCCTCTCCAGGTTAGTATTTATTTTACTCCAAGGTCAGTATTTTTTGTACACTCCAGGTCAGTATTTATTACCCTCTCCAGGTCAGTATTTATTGTACTCTCCAGGTCAGTATTTATTGTACTCTCCAGGTCAGTATTTATTGTACTCTCCAGAGCAGTATTTATTCTATTCTCCAAGTCACTATTTATTGTACTCTACAGTTCAGTATTTATTGCCCTCATCAGGTCAGTAATTATTGTACTCTCCAGGTCAGTATTTATTGTAGTCTCCAGGTCAGTATTTATTGCCTTCTCATGGTCAGTATTTATTGTACTCTCCAAGTCAGTATTTATTGTACTCTTCAGGTCAGTATTTATTGTACTCTCCAGGTCAGTATTTATTGTACTCTCCAAGTCAGTATTTATTGTACTCTTCAGGTCAGTATTTATTGTACTCTCCAGGTCAATTTTTATTGTTCTCTGCATGTCAGTATTTATTGTATTCACCAGGTCATTATTTATTCTACTCTCCAGGTCAGTATTTATTGCACTCTCCAGGTCAGTATTTATTGTACTCTCCAGGTTAGTATTTATTACCCTCTCCATGTCAGTATTTATTGTACTCTTCAGGGGAGTATTTAATGTACTGTCCAGGTCAGTATTTTTTGCCCCATCCAAGTCAGTATTTATTGTACTCTCCACGTCAGTATTTATTGTACTCTGCAGGTTAGTATTTATTGCCCTCTCCAGGTTAGTATTTATTTTACTCCAAGGTCAGTATTTTTTGTACTCTCCAGGTCAGTATTTATTACCGTCTCCAGGTCAGTATTTATTGTACACTCCAGGTCAGTTTTTATAGCACTCTCCAGATCAGTATTATTGTACTCTCAAGGTCAGTATTTATTGTACTCTCCAATTCAGTTTTTATTGTACTCTCCAGGTCAGTATTTATTGTACTCTCCAGAGCAGTATTTATTCTACTCTCCAAGTCACTATTTATTGTACTCTCCAGTTCAGTATTTATTGCCCTCTCAAGGTCAGTAATTATTGTACTCTGCAGGTTAGTACTTATTGCCCTTGCCAAGTTAGTATTTATTTTACTCAAAGGTCAGTATTTTTTGTAAACTCCAGGTCAGTATTTATTACCCTCTCCAGGTCAGTATTTAGTGTACTCTCCAGGTCAGTATTTATTGTACTCTCCAGGTCAGTATTTATTGTACTCTCCAGAGCAGTTTTTATTCTACTCTCCAAGTCACTATTTATTGTACTCTCCAGTTCAGTATTTATTGCCTTCTCCAGGTCAGTAATTATTGTACTCTCTAGGTCAGTATTTATTGCCCACTCCAGATCAGTATTTATTGTACTCTCCAGGTCAGTATTTATTGTACTCTCCAGGTCAGTATTTATTGTACTCTCCAGGTCAGTATTTATTGTACTCTCCAGGTCAGTACTTATTGGACTCTCCAGGTCAGTATTTATTGTACTCTCAAGGTCAGTATTTATTACCCTCTCCAGGTCAATTTTTATGGTACTCTCCAGGTCACTATTTGTTGTTCTCTCCAGGTCAGTGGTTATTGTACTCTCCAGGTTAGTATTTATTGTACTCTCCAGGTCAGTATTTATTGTACTCTCCAAATCAGTATTTATTGTTCTCTGCATGTCAGTATTTATTGTATTCACCAGGTCATTATTTATTCTACTCTCAAGGTCAGTATTTATTGCACACTCCAGGTCAGTATTTATTGTACTCTCCAGGTCAGTATTTATTACCCTCTCCAGGTCAGTATTTATTGTACTCTCCAGCTCAGTATTTATTGTACTCTGCGGGTTAGTATTTATTGCCCTCTCCAGGTTAGTATTTATTTTACTCCAAGGTCAGTATTTTTTGTACACTCCAGGTCAGTATTTATTACCCTCTCCAGGTCAGTATTTATTGTACTCTCCATGTCAGTGTTTATTGTACTCTCCAGGGCAATATTTAATGTACTGTCCAGGTCACTATTTATTGCCCTATCCAAGTCAGTATTTAATGTACTCTCCAGGTCAGTATTTATTGTACTCTGCAGGTTAGTATTTATTGCCCTCTCCAGGTTAGTATTAATTTTACTCCAAGGTCAGTATTTTTTGTACACTCCAGGTCAGTATTTATTAACCTCTCCAGGTCAGTATTTATTGTACTCTCCAGGTCAGTATTTATTGTACTCTCCAGGTCAGTATTTATTGTACTCTCCAGAGCAGTATTTATTCTATTCTCCAAGTCACTATTGATTGTACTCTACAGTTCAGTATTTATTGCCCTCATCAGGTCAGTAATTATTGTACTCTCCAGGTCAGTATTTATTGTAGTCTCCAGGTCAGTATTTATTGCCTTCTCATGGTCAGTATTTATTGTATTCTCCAGGTCAGTATTTATTTTACTCTCCAGGTCAGTATTTACTGTACTCCCCAGGTCAATATTTATTGTACTCTCCAGGTCAGTATTTATTGTACTCTCCAAGTCAGTATTTATTGTACTCTACAGGTCAGTATTTATTGTACTCTCCAGGTCAGTATTTATTGTACTCTCCAGGTCAGTATTTATTGTTCTCTCCAGATCAGTATTGATTGTACTCTCCAGTTCAGTATTTATTGTGCTCTCCAGGTCATATGTATTTCCCTCTCCAGGTCAGTATTTATTGTACTCTCTAGGTCAGTATTTATTGCCCACTCCAGATCAGTATTTATTGTACTCTCCAGGTCAGTATTTATTGTACTCTCCAGGTCAGTATTTATTGCACTGTCCAGGACAGTATTTATTGTACTCTCCAGGTCAGTACTTATTGGACTCTCCAGGTCAGTATTTATTGTACTCTCCAGGTCAGTGTTTATTGTGCTCTCCAGGTTAGTATTTATTGTACTCTCCATGTCAGTATTTATTGTACTCTGCAATTCAGTTTTTATTGTACTCTCCAGTTCAGTATTTATTGTAATCTCCAGGTCAGTACTTATTGTAATCTCCAGGTCAGTATTTATTTTACTTCCAGGTCAGTATTTATAGTGCTCTCCGGGTCAGTATTTATTGTACTCTCTCGGTCAGTATTTATTGCCCACTCCAGATCAGTATTTATTGTACTCTCCAGGTCAGTATTTATTGTACTCTCCAGGTCAGTATTTATTGTACTCTCCAGGTCAGTACTTATTGGACTCTCCAGGTCAGTATTTATTGTACTCTCCAGGTCAATATTTATTACCCTCTCCAGGTCAATTTTTATGGTACTCTCCAGGTCAGTATTTATTGTACTCTCCAGATCAGTATTTATTCTACTCTCCAAGTCACTATTTATTGTACTCTCCAGTTCAGTATTTATTGCCCTCTCCAGGTCAGTAATTATTGTACTCCCCAGGTCAATATTTATTGTACTCCCCAGGTCTGTATTTATTGTGCTCTCCAATTCATTATTTATTGTACTCTCCAGGTCAGTGTTTATTGTACTCTCCAATTCAGTTTTTATTGTACTCTCCAGGTCAGTATTTATTGTAATCTCCAGGTCAGTACTTATTGTAGTCTCCAGGTCAGTATTTATTGCCTTCTCTTGGTCAGTATTTATTGTATTCTCCAGGTCATTATTTATTTTACTCTCCAGGTCAGTATTTACTGTACTCCCCAGGTCAATATTTATTGTACTCTCCCGGTCAGTATTTATTGTACTCTCCAAGTCAGTATTTATTGTCCTCTCCAATTCAGTTTTTATTGTACTCTCTCGGTCAGTATTTATTGCCCACTCCAGATCAGTATTTATTGTACTCTCCAGTTCAGTATTTATTGCCTTCTCCAGGACAGTAATTATTGTACTCTCTAGGTCAGTATTTATTGCCCACTCCAGATCAGTATTTATTGTACTCTCCAGGTCAGTATTTATTGTACTCTCCAGGTCAGTACTTATTGGACTCTCCAGGTCAGTATTTATTGTACTCTCAAGGTCAGTATTTATTACCCTCTCCAGGTCAATTTTTATGGTACTCTCCAGGTCACTATTTGTTGTTCTCTCCAGGTCAGTGGTTATTGTACTCTCCAGGTTAGTATTTATTGTACTCTCCAGGTCAGTATTTATTGTACTCTCCAAATCAGTATTTATTGTTCTCTGCATGTCAGTATTTATTGTATTCACCAGGTCATTATTTATTCTACTCTCAAGGTCAGTATTTATTGCACTCTCCAGGTCATTATTTATTGTACTCTCCAGGTCAGTATTTATTACCCTCTCCAGGTCAGTATTTATTGTACTCTCCAGCTCAGTATTTATTGTACTCTGCAGGTTAGTATTTATTGCCCTCTCCAGGTTAGTATTTATTTTACTCCAAGGTCAGTATTTTTTGTACACTCCAGGTCAGTATTTATTACTCTCTCCAGGTCAGTATTTATTGTACTCTCCATGTCAGTATTTATTGTACTCTCCAGGGCAATATTTAATGTACTGTCCAGGTCATTATTTATTGCCCTATCCAAGTCAGTATTTAATGTACTCTCCAGGTCAGTATTTATTGTACTCTGCAGGTTAGTATTTATTGCCCTCTCCAGGTTAGTATTTATTTTACTCCAAGGTCAGTATTTTTTGTACACTCCAGGTCAGTATTTATTACCCTCTCCAGGTCAGTATTTATTGTAATCTCCAGGTCAGTATTTATTGTACTCTCCAGGTCAGTATTTATTGTACTCTCCAGAGCAGTATTTATTCTATTCTCCAAGTCACTATTTATTGTACACTACAGTTCAGTATTTATTGCCCTCATCAGGTCAGTAATTATTGTACTCTCCAGGTCAGTATTTATTGTAGTCTCCAGGTCAGTATTTATTGCCTTCTCATGGTCAATATTTATTGTATTCTCCAGGTCAGTATTTATTTTACTCTCCAGGTCAGTATTTACTGTACTCCCCAGGTCAATATTTATTGTTCTCTCCAGGTCAGTATTTATTGTACTCTCCAAATCATTATTTATTGTACTCTTCAGGTCAGTATTTATTGTACTCTCCAGGTCAGTATTTATTGTACTCTCCAGTTCAGTATTTATTGTGCTCTCCAGGTCATATGTATTTCCCTCTCCAGGTCAGTATTTATTGTACTCTCTAGGTCAGTATTTATTGCCCACTCCAGATCAGTATTTATTCTACTCTCCAGGTCAGTATTTATTGTACTCTCCAGGTCAGTATTTATTGTGCTCTCCTGGACAGTATTTATTGTACTCTCCAGGTCAGTACTTATTGGACTCTCCAGGTCAGTATTTATTGTACTCTCCAGGTCAGTATTTATTACCCTCTCCAGATCAATGTTTATGGTACTCTCCAGGTCAGTATTTGTTGTTCTCTCCAGGTCAGTGTTTATTGTACACTCCAGGTTAGTATTTATTGTAATCTCCAGGTCAGTATTTATTGTACTCTCCAATTCAGTTTTTATTGTACTCTCCAGTTCAGTATTTATTGTAATCTCCAGGTCAGTACTTATTGTAATCTCCAGGTCAGTATTTATTGTACTTCCAGGTCAGTATTTATTGTGCTCTCCGGGTCAGTATTTATTGTAATCTCTCGGTCAGTATTTATTGCCCACTCCAGATCAGTATTTATTGTACTCTCCAGGTCAGTATTTATTGTACTCTCCAGGTCAGTATTTATTGTACTCTCCAGGTCAGTACTTATTGGACTCTCCAGGTCAGTATTTATTGTACTCTCCAGGTCCATATTTATTACCCTCTCCAGGTCAATTTTTATGGTACTCTCCAGGTCAGTATTTATTGTACTCTCCAGATCAGTATTTATTCTACTCTCCAAGTCACTATTTATTGTACTCTCCAGTTCAGTATTTATTGCCCTCTCCAGGTCAGTAATTATTGTACTCCCCAGGTCAGTATTTATTGTGCTCTCCAATTCATTATTTATTGTAGTCTCCAGGTCAGTGTTTATTGTACTCTCCAATTCAGTTTTTATTGTACTCTCCAGGTCAGTATTTATTGTAATCTCCAATTCAGTTTTTATTGTACTCTCCAGGTCAGTATTTATTGCCTTCTCTTGGTCAGTATTTATTGTATTCTCCAGGTCAGTATTTATTTTACTCTCCAGGTCAGTATTTACTGTACTCTAGCAGGTAAATATTTTCTGTACTCTCCAGGTCAGTATTTATTGTACTCTCCAAGTCAGTATTTGTTGTCCTCTCCAATTCAGTTTTTATTGTACTCTCTCGGTCAGTATTTATTGCCCCCTCCAGATCAGTATTTATTGTACTCTCCAGGTCAGTATTTATTGTACTCTCCAGGTCAGTACTTATTGGACTCTCCAGGTCAGTATTTATTGTACTCTCCAGGTCAATATTTATTACCCTCTCCAGGTCAATTTTTATTGTACTCTCCAGGTCAGTATTTATTGTACTCTCCAGATCAGTATTTATTCTACTCTCCAAGTCACTATTTATTGCACTCTCCAGTTCAGTATTTATTGCCCTCTCCAGGTCAGTAATTATTGTACTCCCGAGGTCAATATTTATTGTACTCTCCTGGTCAGTATTTATTGTGCTCTCAAATTCATTATTTATTGTACTCTCCAGGTCAGTGTTTATTGTACTCTCCAATTCAGTTTTTATTGTACTCTCCAGGTCAGTATTTATTGTAATCTCCAGGTCAGTACTTATTGTCGTCTCCAGGTCAGTATTTATTGCCTTCTCTTGGTCAGTATTTATTGTATTCTCCAGGTCAGTATTTATTTTACTCTCCAGGTCATTATTTACTGTATTCTAGCAGGTAAATATTTTTTGTACTCTCCAGGTCAGTATTTATTGTACTCTCCAAGTCAGTATTTATTGTCCTCTCCAATTCAGTTTTTATTGTACTCTCTCGGTCAGTATTTATTGCCCACTCCTGATCAGTGTTTATTGTACTCTACAGCTGAGTATTTATTACCCTCTCCACGTCAGTATTTATTGTACTCTCCAGCTCAGTATTTATTGTACTCTCCAGGTCAGTATTTATTGTACTCTCCATGTCAGTATTTATTGTACTCTCCAGGGCAATATTTAATGTACTGTCCAGGTCAATATTTATTGCCCTGTCCAAGTCAGTATTTAATGTACTCTCCAGGTCAGTATTTATTGTACTCTGCAGGTTAGCATTTATTGCCCTCTCCAGGTTAGTATTTATTTTACACCAAGGTCAGTATTTTTTGTACACTCCAGGTCAGTATTTATTACCCTCTCCAGGTCAGTATTTATTGTACTCTCCAGGTCAGTATTTATTGTACTCTCCAGGTCAGTATTTATTGTACTCTCCAGAGCAGTATTTATTCTATTCTCCAAGTCACTATTTATTGTACTCTCCAGTTCAGTATTTATTGCCCTCATCAGGTCAGTAATTATTGTACTCTCCAGGTCAGTATATATTGTAGTCTCCAGGTCAGTATTTATTGCCTTCTCATGGTCAGTATTTATTGTATTCTCCAGGTCAGTATTTATTTTACTCTCCAGGTCAGTATTTACTGTACTCCCCAGGTCAATATTTATTGTACTCTCCAGGTCAGTATTTATTGTACTCTCCAAGTCATTATTTATTGTACTCTTCAGGTCAGTATTTATTGTACTCTCCAGGTCAGTATATATTCTCCTCTCCAGGTCAGTATTTATTGTTCTCTCCAGATCAGTATTGATTGTAATCTCCAGTTCAGTATTTATTGTGCTCTCCAGGTCATATGTATTTCCCTCTCCAGCTCAGTATTTATTGTACTCTCTAGGTCAGTATTTATTGCCCACTCCAGATCAGTATTTTTTGTACTCTCCAGGTCAGTATTTATTGTACTCTCCAGGTCAGTATTTATTGTACTCTCCAGGACAGTATTTATTGTACACTCCAGGTCAGTACTTATTGGACTCTCCAGGTCAGTATTTATTGTACTCTCCAGGTCAGTATTTATTACCCTCTCCAGGTCAATGTTTATGGTACTCTCCAGGTCAGTATTTGTTGTTCTCTCCAGGTCAGTGTTTATTGTACTCTCCAGTTTAGTATTTATTGTACTCTCCAGGTCAGTATTTATTGTACTCTCCAATTCAGTTTTTATTGTACTCTCCAGTTCAGTATTTATTGTAATCTCCAGGTCAGTACTTATTGTAATCTCCAGGTCAGTATTTATTGTACTTCCAGATCAGTATTTATTGTACTCTCCAGGTCAGTATTTATTGTACTCTCCAGGTCAGTATTTATTGTACTCTCCAGGTCAGTACTTATTGGACTCTCCAGATCAGTATTTATTCTACTCTCCAAGTCACTATTTATTGTACTCTCCAGTTCAGTATTTATTGCCCTCTCCAGGTCAGTAATTATTGTACTCCCCAGGTCAATATTTATTGTACTCTCCAGGTCAGTATTTATTGTGCTCTCCAATTCATTATTTATTGTTCTCTCCAGGTCAGTTTTTATTGTACTCTCCAATTCAGCTTTTATTGTACTCTCCAGGTCAGTATTTATTGTAATCTCCAGGTCACTACTTATTGTAGTCTCCAGGTCAGTATTTATTGCCTTCTCTTGGTCAGTATTTATTGTATTCTCCAGGTCAGTATTTATTTTACTCTCCAGGTCAGTATTTACTGTACTCTAGCAGGTAAATATTTTTTGTACTCTCCAGGTCAGTATTTATTGTACTCTCCAAATCAGTATTTATTGTCCTCTCCAATTCAGTTTTTATTGTACTCTCTCGGTCAGTATTTATTGCCCACTCCAGATCAGTATTTATTGTACTCTACAGCTCAGTATTTATTGTACTCTAAAGGTCAGTATTTATTGTACTCTCCAGGTCAGTACTTATTGGACACCCCAGGTCAGTATTTATTGTACTTCAAGGTCAGTATTTATTGTGCTCTCCAGGTCAGTATTTATTGTACTCTCCAGTTCAGTATTTATTACTCTCTCCAGGTCAATTTTTATGGTACTCTCCAGGTCAGTATTTGTTGTTCTCTCCAGGTCAGTGTTTATTGTACTCTCCAGGTTAGTATTTATTGTACTCTCCAGGTCAGTATTTATTGTATTCTCCAATTCAGTTTTTATTGTACTCTGCAGTTCAGTATTTATTGTAATCTCCAGGTCAGTATTTATTGTGCTCTCCAGGTCAGTATTTATTGTACTCTCTCGGTCAGTATTTATTGCCCACTCCAGATCAGTATTTATTGTACTCTCCAGGTCAGTATTTATTGTACTCTCCAGGTCAGTATTTATTGTACTCTCCAGGTCAGTACTTATTGGACTCTCCAGGTCAGTATTTAATGTACTCTCCAGGTCAATATTTATTACCCACTCCAGGTCAATTTTTAGGGTACTCTCCAGGTCAGTATGTATTGTACTCTCCAGATCAGTATTTATTCTACTCTCCAAGTCACTATTATTGTACTCTCCAGTTCAGTATTTATTGCCCTCTCCAGGTCAGTAATTATTGTACTCCCCAGGTCAATATTTAATGTACTCTCCAGATCAGTATTTATTGTGCTCTCCAATTCATTATTTATTGTACTCTCCATTTCAGTGTTTATTGTACTCTCCAATTCAGTTTATATTGTACTCTCCAGGTCAGTATTTATTGTAATCTCCAGGTCAGTATTTATTGTATTCTCCAGGTCAGTATTTATTTTACTCTCCAGGTCAGTATTTACTGTACTCCCCAGGTCAATATTTATTGTACTCTCCAGGTCAGTATTTATTGTACTCTCCAAGTCAGTATTTATTGTCCTCTCCAATTCAGTTTTTATTGTACTCTCTCGGTCAGTATTTATTGCCCACTTCAGATCAGTATTTATTGTACTCTACAGGTCAGTATTTATTGTACTCTCCAGGTCAGTATTTATTGTACTCTCCAGGTCAGTATTTATTGTTCTCTCCAGATCAGTATTGATTGTACTCTCCAGTTCAGTATTTATTGTGCTCTCCAGGTCATATGTATTTCCCTCTCCAGGTCAGTATTTATTGTACTCTCTAGGTCAGTATTTATTGCCCACTCCAGATCAGTATTTATTTTACTCTCCAGGTCAGTATTTATTGTACTCTCCAGGTCAGTATTTATTGCACTGTCCAGGACAGTATTTATTGTACTCTCCAGGTCAGTACTTATTGGACTCTCCAGGTCAGTATTTATTGTACTCTCCAGGTCAGTGTTTATTGTGCTCTCCAGGTTAGTATTTATTGTACTCTCCATGTCAGTATTTATTGTACTCTGCAATTCAGTTTTTATTGTACTCTCCAGTTCAGTATTTATTGTAATCTCCAGGTCAGTACTTATTGTAATCTCCAGGTCAGTATTTATTGTACTCTCCAGGTCAGTATTTATTGTACTCTCCAGGTCAGTACTTATTGGACTCTCCAGATCAGTATTTATTCTACTCTCCAAGTCACTATTTATTGTACTCTCCAGTTCAGTATTTATTGCCCTCTCCAGGTCAGTAATTATTGTACTCCCCAGGTCAATATTTATTGTACTCTCCAGGTCAGTATTTATTGTGCTCTCCAATTCATTATTTATTGTTCTCTCCAGGTCAGTTTTTATTGTACTCTCCAATTCAGTTTTTATTGTACTCTCCAGGTCAGTATTTATTGTAATCTCCAGGTCACTACTTATTGTAGTCTCCAGGTCAGTATTTATTGCCTTCTCTTGGTCAGTATTTATTGTATTCTCCAGGTCAGTATTTATTTTACTCTCCAGGTCAGTATTTACTGTACTCTAGCAGGTAAATATTTTTTGTACTCTCCAGGTCAGTATTTATTGTACTCTCCAAATCAGTATTTATTGTCCTCTCCAATTCAGTTTTTATTGTACTCTCTCGGTCAGTATTTATTGCCCACTCCAGATCAGTATTTATTGTACTCTACAGCTCAGTATTTATTGTACTCTAAAGGTCAGTATTTATTGTACTCTCCAGGTCAGTACTTATTGGACACCCCAGGTCAGTATTTATTGTACTTCAAGGTCAGTATTTATTGTGCTCTCCAGGTCAGTATTTATTGTACTCTCTAGGTCAGTATTTATTGCCCACTCCAGATCAGTATTTATTGTACTCTCCAGGTCAGTATTTATTGTACTCTCCAGGTCAGTATTTATTGTACTCTCCAGGACAGTATTTATTGTACTCTCCAGGTCAATACTTATTGGACTCTCTAGGTCAGTATTTATTGTACTCTCCAGTTCAGTATTTATTACTCTCTCCAGGTCAATTTTTATGGTACTCTCCAGGTCAGTATTTGTTGTTCTCTCCAGGTCAGTGTTTATTGTACTCTCCAGGTTAGTATTTATTGTACTCTCCAGGTCAGTATTTATTACCCTCTCCAGGTCAATGTTTATGGTACTCTCCAGGTCAGTATTTGTTGTTCTCTCCAGGTCAGTGTTTATTGTACTCTCCAGGTCAGTATTTATTGTACTCTCCAGGTCAGTATTTATTGTACTCTCCAGGTCAGTATTTATTACCCTCTCCAGGTCAATGTTTATGGTACTCTCCAGGTCAGTATTTGTTGTTCTCTCCAGGTCAGTGTTTATTGTACTCTCCAGTTTAGTATTTATTGTACTCTCCAGGTCAGTATTTATTGTACTCTCCAATTCAGTTTTTATTGTACTCTCCAGTTCAGTATTTATTGTAATCTCCAGGTCAGTACTTATTGTAATCTCCAGGTCAGTATTTATTGTACTTCCAGATCAGTATTTATTGTACTCTCCAGGTCAGTATTTATTGTACTCTCCAGGTCAGTATTTATTGTACTCTCCAGGTCAGTACTTATTGGACTCTCCAGATCAGTATTTATTCTACTCTCCAAGTCACTATTTATTGTACTCTCCAGTTCAGTATTTATTGCCCTCTCCAGGTCAGTAATTATTGTACTCCCCAGGTCAATATTTATTGTACTCTCCAGGTCAGTATTTATTGTGCTCTCCAATTCATTATTTATTGTTCTCTCCAGGTCAGTTTTTATTGTACTCTCCAATTCAGTTTTTATTGTACTCTCCAGGTCAGTATTTATTGTAATCTCCAGGTCACTACTTATTGTAGTCTCCAGGTCAGTATTTATTGCCTTCTCTTGGTCAGTATTTATTGTATTCTCCAGGTCAGTATTTATTTTACTCTCCAGGTCAGTATTTACTGTACTCTAGCAGGTAAATATTTTTTGTACTCTCCAGGTCAGTATTTATTGTACTCTCCAAATCAGTATTTATTGTCCTCTCCAATTCAGTTTTTATTGTACTCTCTCGGTCAGTATTTATTGCCCACTCCAGATCAGTATTTATTGTACTCTACAGCTCAGTATTTATTGTACTCTCCAGGTCAGTATTTATTGTACTCTCCAGGTCAGTACTTATTGGACTCTCCAGGTCAGTATTTATTGTACTCTCCAGGTCAATATTTATTACCCACTCCAGGTCAATTTTTAGGGTACTCTCCAGGTCAGTATGTATTGTACTCTCCAGATCAGTATTTATTCTACTCTCCAAGTCACTATTATTGTACTCTCCAGTTCAGTATTTATTGCCCTCTCCAGGTCAGTAATTATTGTACTCCCCAGGTCAATATTTATTTTACTCTCCAGGTCAGTATTTACTGTACTCCCCAGGTCAATATTTCTTGTACTCTCCAGGTCAGTATTTATTGTCCTCTCCAATTCAGTTTTTATTGTACTCTCTCGGTCAGTATTTATTGCCCACTTCAGATCAGTATTTATTGTACTCTACAGGTCAGTATTTATTGTACTCTCCAGGTCAGTATTTATTGTACTCTCCAGGTCAGTACTTATTGGACTCCCCAGGTCAGTATTTATTGTACTCCCCAGGTCAGTTCTTATAACCCTCTCCAGGTTAATTTTTATGGTACTCTCCAGGTCAGTATTTGTTGTTCTCTCCAGGTCAGTGTTTATTGTACTCTCCAGGTTAGTATTTATTGTACTCTCCAGCTCAGTATTTATTGTACTCTCCATGTCAGTATTTATTGTACTCTCCAGGGCAGTATTTAATGTACTGTCCAGGTCAGTATTTATTGCCCTATCCAAGTCAGTATTTATTGTACTCTCCAGGTCAGTATATATTGTACTCTGCAGGTTCGTATTTATTGCCCTCTCCAGGTTAGTATTTATTTTACTCCAAGGTCAGTTTTTTTTTACTCTCCAGGTCAGTATTTATTACCCTCTCCAGGTCAGTATTTATTGTACTCTCCAGGTCAATATTTATAGTACTCTCCAGGTCAGTATTTATTGTCTTCTACAATTCAGTTTTTATTGTACTCTCCAGGTCAGTATTTATTGTAATCTCCAGGTCAGTAATTATTGTACTCTCCAGTTCAGTATTTATTGTACTCTCCAGTTCAGTATGTATTGCGCTCTCCAAGTCATTATTTATTGAACTCTCCAGGTCAGTATTTATTGTACTCGCCAATTCAGTTTTTATTGTACTCTCCAGGTCAGTATTTATTGTACTGTCCAGGTCAGTATTTAATGTTCTCTCCAGATCAGTATTTATTGTACTCTCCAGATCAGTATTTATTGTACTCTCCAGGTCAGTATTTATTGCCTTCTCATGGTCAGTATTTATTGTATTCTCCAGGTCAGTATTTATTTTACTCTCCAGGTCAGTATTTACTGTACTCCCCAGGTCAATATTTATTGTACTCTCCAGGTCAGTATTTATTGTACTCTCCAAGTCATTATTTATTGAACTCTCCAGGACAGTATTTATTGTACTCGCCAATTCAGTTTTTATTGTACTCTCCAGGTCAGTATTTATTGTACTCTCCAGGTCAGTATTTATTGTTCTCTCCAGATCAGTATTTATTGTACTCTCCAGATCAGTATTTATTGTACTCTCCAGGTCAGTATTTATTGCCCTCTCCAGGTCAGTATTTATCATACACTCCAGGTCAGTATTTATTACCTTCTCCACATCGTTATTTATTACCCTGTCCAATTCATTATTTATTGTACTCTCCAGTTAAGTGTTTATTGTGCTCTCCAGGTCAGTATTTATTGCCCTCTCCAGGTCAATATTTATTGTCATCTCCAGGTCAGTACTTATTGTAATCTCCAGGTCAGTATTTATTGTACTTCCAGTTCAGTATTTGTTGTGCTCTCCAGGTCAGTATTTATTGTACTCTCTAGGTCAGTATTTATTGGACTCTCCAGGTCAGTATTTAGTGTACTCTCCTGGTCAGTTTTTAATTACCCTCTCCAGATCAATTTTTATGGTACTCTCCAGGTCAGTATTTATTGTACTCTCCAGATTAGTATGTATTCTACTCTCCAAGTCACTATTTATTGTACTGTCCTGTTCAGTATTTATTACCCTCTCCAGGTCAGTAATTATTGTACTCTCCAGGTCAGTATTTATTGTAGTCTCCAGGTCAGTATTTATTGCCTTCTCATGGACAGTATTTATTGTATTCTTCAGGTCAGTATTTATTTTACTCTCCAGGTCAGTATTTACTGTACTCCCCAGGTCAATATTTATTGTACTCTCCAAATCAGTATTTATTGTACTCTCCAAGTCATTATTTATTGTACTCTCCAGGTCAGTATTTATTGTACTCTCCAATTCAGTTTTTATTGTACTCTCCAGGTCAGTAATTATTGTACTCTCCAGGTCAGTATTTATTGTTCTCTCCAGATCAGTATTTATTGTACTCTACAGGTCAGTATTTATTGTTCTCTCCAGGTCAGTATTTATTGCCCTCTCCAGGTCAGTATTTATTATACTCTCCAGGTCAGTATTTATTACCCTCTCCACGTCGGTATTTATTACCCTCTACAATTCATTATTTATTGTACTCTCCAGTTCAGTATTTATTGTACTCTCTAGGTCAGTATTTATTGCCAACTCCAGATCAGTATTTATTGTACTCTCCAGGTCAGTATTTATTGTACTCTCCAGGTCAGTATTTATTGTAATCTCCAGGTCAGTATTTATTGTACTCTCCAGGTCAGTACTTATTGGACTCTCCAGGTCATTATTTATTGTACTCTCCAGGTCAGTATTTATTACCCTCTCCAGGTCAATTTTATGGTACTCTCCAGGTCAGTATTTGTTGTTCTCTCCAGGTCAGTGTTTATTGTACTCTCCAGGTCAGTATTTATTGTACTCTCCAAATCAGTATTTATTGTTCTCTGCATGTCAGTATTTATTGTATTCACCAGGTCATTATTTATTATACTCTCCAGTTCAGTATTTACTGTACTCTCCAGTGCAGTATTTTATGTATTGTCCAGGTCAGTGTTTATTGCCCTATCCAAGTCAGTATTTATTACCCTCTCCAGGTCAGTATTTATTGTACTCTCCAGGTCAGTATTTATTGTACTCTCGAGGTCAGTATTTATTGTACTCTCCAGGTCAGTATTTATTTTACTCTCCAGGTCAGTATTTACTGTACTCCCCAGGTCAATATTCTTGTACTCTCCAGGTAAGTATTTATTGTACTCTCCAAGTCAGTATTTATTGTCCTCTCCAATTCAGTTTTTATTGTACTCTCTCGGTCAGTATTTATTGCCCACTTCAGATCAGTATTTATTGTACTCGACAGGTCAGTATTTATTGTACTCTCCAGGTCAGTATTTATTGTACTCTCCAGGTCAGTACTTATTGGACTCCCCAGGTCAGTATTTATTGTACTCTCCAGGTCAGTTTTTATAACCCTCTCCAGGTTAATTTTTATGGTACTCTCCAGGTCAGTATTTGTTGTTCTCTCCAGGTCAGTGTTTATTGTACTCTCCATGTTAGTATTTATTATACTCTCCAGCTCAGTATTTATTGTACTCTCCATGTCAGTCTTTATTGTACTCTCCAGGGCAGTATTTAATGTACTGTCCAGGTCAGTATTTATGGCCCTATCCAAGTCAGTATTTATTGTACTCTCCAAGTCAGTATATATTGTACTCTGCAGGTCCGTATTTATTGCCCTCTCCAGGTTAGTATTTATTTTACTCTCCAGGTCAATATGTATAGTACTCTCCAGGTCAGTATTTATTGTCCTCTACAATTCAGTTTTTATTGTACTCTCCAGTTCAGTATTTATCATACACTCCAGGTCAGTATTTATTACCTTCTCCACATCGGTATTTATTACCCTGTCCAATTCATTATTTATTGTACTCTCCAGTTCAGTGTTTATTGTGATCTCCAGGTCAGTATTTATTGCCCTCTCCAGGTCAATATTTATTGTCATCTCCAGGTCAGTACTTATTGTAATCTCCACGTCAGTATTTATTGTACTTCCAGGTCAGTATTTGTTGTGCTCTCCAGGTCAGTATTTATTGTACTCTCTAGGTCAGTATTTATTGCCCACTCCAGATCAGTATTTATTGTACTCTCCAGGTCACTATTTATTGTACTCTCCAGGTCAGTATTTATTGTACTCTCCAGGTCAGTATTTATTTTACTCTCCAGGTCAGTACTTATTGGACTCTCTAGGTCAGTATTTATTGCCAACTCCAGATCAGTATTTATTGTACTCTCCAGGTCAGTATTTATTGTACTCTCCAGGTCAGTATTTATTATAATCTCCAGGTCAGTATTTATTGTACTCTCCAAATCAGTATTTATTGTTCTCTGCATGTCAGTATTTATTGTATTCACCAGGTCATTATTTATTATACTCTCCAGTTCAGTATTTATTGTACTCTCCAGGTCAGTACTTATTGGACTCTCCAGGTCATTATTTATTGTACTCTCCAGGTCAGTATTTATTACCCTCTCCAGGTCAATAATATGGTACTCTCCAGGTCAGTAATTGTTGTTCTCTCCAGGTCAGTGTTTATTGTACTCTCCAGGTTAGTATTTATTGTACTCTGCAGGTCAGTATTTATTGTCCTCTCCAAATCAGTATTTATTGTTCTCTGCATGTCAGTATTTATTGTAGTCACCAGGTCATTATTTATTATACTCTCCAGTTCAGTATTTATTGGACTCTCCAGTGCAGTATTTAATGTATTGTCCAGGTCAGTATTTATTGCCCTATCCAAGTCAGTATTTATTGTACTGTCCAAGTCAGTATTTATTGTACTCTCAGGTTCAACATTTATTGCCCTCTCCAGGTCAGTAATTATTGTACTCTCCAGGTCAGTATTTATTGTAGTCTCCAGGTCAGTATTTATTGCCTTCTCATGGTCAGTATTTATTGTATTCTCCAGGTCAGTATTTATTTTACTCTCCAGGTCAGTATTTACTGTACTCCCCAGGTCAATATTTATTGTACTCTCCAGGTCAGTATTTATTGTACTCTCCAAGTCATTATTTATTGTACTCTCCAGGTCAGTATTTATTGTACTCTCCAATTCAGTTTTTATTGTACTCTCCAGGTCAGTATTTATTGTACTCTCCAGGTCAGTATTTATTGTTCTCTCCAGATCAGTATTTATTGTACTCTTCAGTTCAGTATTTATTATGCTCTCCAGGTCAGTATTTATTGCCCTATCCAGGTCAGTATTTATTGTAATCTCCAGGTCAATATTTATTGTACTTCCAGGTAAGTATTTATTGTGCTCTCCAGGTCAGTATTTATTGTACTCTCCAGGTCAGTATTTATTGTACTCTCCAGGTCAGTATTTATAACCCTCTCCAGGTCAATTTTTATTGTACTCTCCAGGTCAGTATTTGTTGTGCTCTCCTGGTCAGTGTTTATTGTACTCTCCAGGTTAGTATTTATTGTACTCTCCAGGTCAGTATTTATTGTACTCTCCAAATCAGTATTTATTGTTCTCTGCATTTCCGTATTTATTGTATTCACCAGGTCATTATTTATTCTACTCTCCAGGTCAGTATTTATTGCACTCTCCAGGTCAGTATTTATTGTACTCTCCAGGTCAGTATTTATTACGCTCTCCAGGTCAGTATTTATTGTACTCTCCAGCTCAGTACTTATTGTACTCTCCAGGTCAGTATTTATTGTACTCTCCATGTCAGTATTTATTGTACTCTCCAGGGCAGTATTTAATGTATTGTCCAGGTCAGTATTTATTGCCCTATCCAAGTCAGTATTTATTGTACTCTCCAGGTCAGTATTTATTGTCCTCTGCAGGTTAGTATTTATTGCCCTCTCCAGGTTAGTATTTATTTTACTCCAAGGTCTGTATTTTTTGTACTCTCCAGGTCAGTACTTATTACACTCTCCAGGTCAGTATTTATTGTACTCTCCAGGTCAGTATTTATTGTAGTCTCCAGGTCAGTATTTATTGTACTCTCCAGGTCAGTATTTATTGTACTCTCCAATTCAGTTTTTATTGTACTCTCCAGGTCAGTATTTATTGTACTCTCCAGAGCAGTATCTATTCTACTCTCCAAGTCACTATTTATTGTACTTTCCAGTTCAGTATTTATTGCCCTCTCCAGGTCAGTAATTATTGTACTCTCCAGGTCAGTATTTATTGTAGTCTCCAGGTCAGTATTTATTGCCTTCTCATGGTCAGTATTTATTGTATTCTCCAGGTCAGGATTTATTTTACTCTCCAGGTCAGTATTTACTGTACTCCCCAAGTCAATATTTATTGTACTCTCCAGGTCAGTATTTATTGTACTCTCCAAGTCATTATTTATTGTACTCTCCAGGTCAGTATTTATTGTAGTCTCCAATTCAGTTTTTATTGTACTCTCCAGGTCAGTATTTATTGTACTCTCCAGGTCAGTATTTATTGTTCTCTCCACATCAGTATGTATTGTACTCTTCAGTTCAGTATTTATTGTGCTCTCCAGGTCAGTATTTATTGCCCTATCCAGGTCAGTATTTATTGTAATCTCCAGGTCAGTATTTATTGTACTTCAAGGTCAGTATTCATTGTGCTCTCCAGGTCAGTGTGTATTGTACTCTCCAGGTCAGTATTTATTGTACTCTCCAGGTCAGTATTTATTGCCCTCTCCAGGTCAATTTTTATTGTACGCTCCAGGTCAGTATTTGTTGTGCTCTCCAGGTCAGTGTTTATTGTACTCTCCAGGTTAGTATTTATTGTACTCTCCAGGTCAGTATTTATTGTGCTCTCCAAACCAGTATTTATTGTTCTCTGCATGTCCATATTTATTGTATTCACCAGGTCATTATTTATTCTACTCTCCAGGTCAGTATTTATTGCACACTCCAGGTCAGTATTTATTGTACTCTCCAGGTCAGTATTTATTACGCTCTCCAGGTCAGTATTTATTGTACTCTCCAGCTCAGTACTTATTGTACTCTCCAGGTCAGTATTTATTGTACACTCCATGTCAGTATTTATTGTACTCTCCAGGGCAGTATTTAATGTACTGTCCAGGTCAGTATTTATTGCCCTATCCAAGTCAGTATTTATAGTTCTCTCCAGGTCAGTATTTATTGTCCTCTGCAGGTTAGTATTTATTGCCCTCTCCAGGTTAGTATTTATTTTACTCCAAGGTCTGTATTTTTTGTATTCTCCAAGTCAGTACTTATTACCCTCACCAGGTCAGTATTTATTGTACTCTCCAGGTCAGTATTTATTGTAATATCCTGGTCAGTATTTATTGTAGTCTCCAGGTCAGTATTTATTGCCTTCTCATGGTCAGTATTTATTGTATTCTCCAGGTCAGTATTTATTTTACTCTCCAGGTCAGTATTTACTGTACTCCCCAGGTCAATATTTATTGTACTCTCCAGGTCAGTATTTATTGTACTCTCCAAGTCATTATTTATTGTACTCTCCAGGTCAGTATTTATTGTACTCTCCAATTCAGTTTTTATTGTACTCTCCAGGTCAGTATTTATTGTACTCTCCAGTTCAGTATTTATTGTGCTCTCCAGGTCAGTATTTATTGCCCTCTCCAGGTCAGTATTTATTGTAATCTCCAGGTCAGTACTTATTGTAATATCCAGGTCAGTATTTATTGTACTTCCACGTCAGTATTTATTGTGCTCTCCAGGTCAGTATTTATTGTACTCTGCAGGTTAGTATTTATTGCCCTCTCCAGGTTAGTATTTATTTTACTCCAAGGTCAGTATTTTTTGTACTCTCCAGGTCAGTATTTATTACCCTCTCCAGGTCAGTATTTATTGTACACTCCAGGTCAGTTTTTATAGCACTCTCCAGATCAGTATTATTGTACTCTCCAGGTCAGTATTTATTGTACTTCCAGGTCAGTATTTATTGTGCTCTCCAGGTCAGTATTTATTGTACTCTCCAGGTCAGTATTTATTGTACTCTCCAGGTCAGTATTTATTACCCTCTCCAGGTCAATTTTTATTGTACTCTCCAGGTCAGTATTTATTGTACTCTCCAGGTCAGTATTTATTTTACTCTCCAGGTCAGTACTTATTGGACTCTCTAGGTCAGTATTTATTGCCAACTCCAGATCAGTATTTATTGTACTCTCCAGGTCAGTATTTATTGTACTCTCCAGGTCAGTATTTATTATAATCTCCAGGTCAGTATTTATTGTACTCTCCAAATCAGTATTTATTGTTCTCTGCATGTCAGTATTTATTGTATTCACCAGGTCATTATTTATTATACTCTCCAGTTCAGTATTTATTGTACTCTCCAGGTCAGTACTTATTGGACTCTCCAGGTCATTATTTATTGTACTCTCCAGGTCAGTATTTATTACCCTCTCCAGGTCAATAATATGGTACTCTCCAGGTCAGTAATTGTTGTTCTCTCCAGGTCAGTGTTTATTGTACTCTCCAGGTTAGTATTTATTGTACTCTGCAGGTCAGTATTTATTGTCCTCTCCAAATCAGTATTTATTGTTCTCTGCATGTCAGTATTTATTGTAGTCACCAGGTCATTATTTATTATACTCTCCAGTTCAGTATTTATTGGACTCTCCAGTGCATTATTTAATGTATTGTCCAGGTCAGTATTTATTGCCCTATCCAAGTCAGTATTTATTGTACTGTCCAAGTCAGTATTTATTGTACTCTCAGGTTCAACATTTATTGCCCTCTCCAGGTCAGTAATTATTGTACTCTCCAGGTCAGTATTTATTGTAGTCTCCAGGTCAGTATTTATTGCCTTCTCATGGTCAGTATTTATTGTATTCTCCAGGTCAGTATTTATTTTACTCTCCAGGTCAGTATTTACTGTACTCCCCAGGTCAATATTTATTGTACTCTCCAGGTCAGTATTTATTGTACTCTCCAAGTCATTATTTATTGTACTCTCCAGGTCAGTATTTATTGTACTCTCCAATTCAGTTTTTATTGTACTCTCCAGGTCAGTATTTATTGTACTCTCCAGGTCAGTATTTATTGTTCTCTCCAGATCAGTATTTATTGTACTCTTCAGTTCAGTATTTATTATGCTCTCCAGGTCAGTATTTATTGCCCTATCCAGGTCAGTATTTATTGTAATCTCCAGGTCAATATTTATTGTACTTCCAGGTAAGTATTTATTGTGCTCTCCAGGTCAGTATTTATTGTACTCTCCAGGTCAGTATTTATTGTACTCTCCAGGTCAGTATTTATAACCCTCTCCAGGTCAATTTTTATTGTACTCTCCAGGTCAGTATTTGTTGTGCTCTCCTGGTCAGTGTTTATTGTACTCTCCAGGTTAGTATTTATTGTACTCTCCAGGTCAGTATTTATTGTACTCTCCAAATCAGTATTTATTGTTCTCTGCATTTCCGTATTTATTGTATTCACCAGGTCATTATTTATTCTACTCTCCAGGTCAGTATTTATTGCACTCTCCAGGTCAGTATTTATTGTACTCTCCAGGTCAGTATTTATTACGCTCTCCAGGTCAGTATTTATTGTACTCTCCAGCTCAGTACTTATTGTACTCTCCAGGTCAGTATTTATTGTACTCTCCATGTCAGTATTTATTGTACTCTCCAGGGCAGTATTTAATGTATTGTCCAGGTCAGTATTTATTGCCCTATCCAAGTCAGTATTTATTGTACTCTCCAGGTCAGTATTTATTGTCCTCTGCAGGTTAGTATTTATTGCCCTCTCCAGGTTAGTATTTATTTTACTCCAAGGTCTGTATTTTTTGTACTCTCCAGGTCAGTACTTATTACACTCTCCAGGTCAGTATTTATTGTACTCTCCAGGTCAGTATTTATTGTAGTCTCCAGGTCAGTATTTATTGTACTCTCCAGGTCAGTATTTATTGTACTCTCCAATTCAGTTTTTATTGTACTCTCCAGGTCAGTATTTATTGTACTCTCCAGAGCAGTATCTATTCTACTCTCCAAGTCACTATTTATTGTACTCTCCAGTTCAGTATTTATTGCCCTCTCCAGGTCAGTAATTATTGTACTCTCCAGGTCAGTATTTATTGTAGTCTCCAGGTCAGTATTTATTGCCTTCTCATGGTCAGTATTTATTGTATTCTCCAGGTCAGGATTTATTTTACTCTCCAGGTCAGTATTTACTGTACTCCCCAAGTCAATATTTATTGTACTCTCCAGGTCAGTATTTATTGTACTCTCCAAGTCATTATTTATTGTACTCTCCAGGTCAGTATTTATTGTAGTCTCCAATTCAGTTTTTATTGTACTCTCCAGGTCAGTATTTATTGTACTCTCCAGGTCAGTATTTATTGTTCTCTCCACATCAGTATGTATTGTACTCTTCAGTTCAGTATTTATTGTGCTCTCCAGGTCAGTATTTATTGCCCTATCCAGGTCAGTATTTATTGTAATCTCCAGGTCAGTATTTATTGTACTTCAAGGTCAGTATTCATTGTGCTCTCCAGGTCAGTGTGTATTGTACTCTCCAGGTCAGTATTTATTGTACTCTCCAGGTCAGTATTTATTGCCCTCTCCAGGTCAATTTTTATTGTACGCTCCAGGTCAGTATTTGTTGTGCTCTCCAGGTCAGTGTTTATTGTACTCTCCAGGTTAGTATTTATTGTACTCTCCAGGTCAGTATTTATTGTGCTCTCCAAACCAGTATTTATTGTTCTCTGCATGTCCATATTTATTGTATTCACCAGGTCATTATTTATTCTACTCTCCAGGTCAGTATTTATTGCACTCTCCAGGTCAGTATTTATTGTACTCTCCAGGTCAGTATTTATTACGCTCTCCAGGTCAGTATTTATTGTACTCTCCAGCTCAGTACTTATTGTACTCTCCAGGTCAGTATTTATTGTACACTCCATGTCAGTATTTATTGTACTCTCCAGGGCAGTATTTAATGTACTGTCCAGGTCAGTATTTATTGCCCTATCCAAGTCAGTATTTATAGTTCTCTCCAGGTCAGTATTTATTGTCCTCTGCAGGTTAGTATTTATTGCCCTCTCCAGGTTAGTATTTATTTTACTCCAAGGTCTGTATTTTTTGTATTCTCCAAGTCAGTACTTATTACCCTCACCAGGTCAGTATTTATTGTACTCTCCAGGTCAGTATTTATTGTAATATCCTGGTCAGTATTTATTGTAGTCTCCAGGTCAGTATTTATTGCCTTCTCATGGTCAGTATTTATTGTATTCTCCAGGTCAGTATTTATTTTACTCTCCAGGTCAGTATTTACTGTACTCCCCAGGTCAATATTTATTGTACTCTCCAGGTCAGTATTTATTGTACTCTCCAAGTCATTATTTATTGTACTCTCCAGGTCAGTATTTATTGTACTCTCCAATTCAGTTTTTATTGTACTCTCCAGGTCAGTATTTATTGTACTCTCCAGTTCAGTATTTATTGTGCTCTCCAGGTCAGTATTTATTGCCCTCTCCAGGTCAGTATTTATTGTAATCTCCAGGTCAGTACTTATTGTAATATCCAGGTCAGTATTTATTGTACTTCCACGTCAGTATTTATTGTGCTCTCCAGGTCAGTATTTATTGTACTCTGCAGGTTAGTATTTATTGCCCTCTCCAGGTTAGTATTTATTTTACTCCAAGGTCAGTATTTTTTGTACTCTCCAGGTCAGTATTTATTACCCTCTCCAGGTCAGTATTTATTGTACACTCCAGGTCAGTTTTTATAGCACTCTCCAGATCAGTATTATTGTACTCTCCAGGTCAGTATTTATTGTACTTCCAGGTCAGTATTTATTGTGCTCTCCAGGTCAGTATTTATTGTACTCTCCAGGTCAGTATTTATTGTACTCTCCAGGTCAGTATTTATTACCCTCTCCAGGTCAATTTTTATTGTACTCTCCAGGTCAGTATTTGTTGTGCTCTCCAGGTCAGTGTTTATTGTACTCTCCAGGTTAGTATTTATTGTACTCTCCAGGTCAGTATTTATTGTACTCTCCAAATCAGTATTTATTGTTCTCTGCATGTCCGTATTTATTGCATTCACCAGGTCATTATTTATTCTACTCTCCAGGTCAGTATTTATTGCACTCTCCAGGTCAGTATTTATTGTACTCTCCAGGTCAGTATTTATTACGCTCTCCAGGTCAGTATTTATTGTACTCTCCAGCTCAGTACTTATTGTACTCTCCAGGTCAGTATTTATTGTACTCTCCATGTCAGTATTTATTGTACTCTCCAGGGCAGTATTTAATGTACTGTCCAGGTCAGTATTTATTGCCCTATCCAAGTCAATATTTATTGTACTCTCCAGGTCAGTATTTATTGTCCTCTGCAGGTTAGTATTTATTGCCCTCTCCAGGTTAGTATTTATTTTACTCCAAGGTCTGTATTTTTTGTATTCTCCAGGTCAGTACTTATTACCCTCTCCAGGTCAGTATTTATTGTACTCTCCAGGTCAGTATTTATTGTAGTCTCCTGGTCAGTATTTATTGTCGTCTCTAGGTCAGTATTTATTGCCTTCTCATGGTCAGTATTTATTGTATTCTCCAGGTCAGTATTTATTTTACTCTCCAGGTCAGTATTTACTGTACTCCCCAGGTCAATATTTATTGTACTCTCCAGGTCAGTATTTACTGTACTCCCCAGGTCAATATTTATTGTACTCTCCAGGTCAGTATTTATTGTACTCTCCAAGTCATTATTTATTGTGCTCTCCAGGTCAGTATTTAATGCCCTCTCCAGGTCAGTATTTATTGTAATCTCCAGGTCAGTACTTATTGTAATATCCAGGTCAGTATTTATTTACTTCCAGGTCAGTATTTATTGTGCTCTCCAGCTCAGTATTTATTGTACTCTCCAGGTCAGTATTTATTGTACTCTCCAGGTCAGTATTTATTGTACTCTCTAGGTCAGTACTTATTGGACTCTCCAGGTCAGTATTTATTGTACTCTCGAGGTCAGTATGTATTACCCTCTCCAGGTCAATTTTTATGGTACTCTCCAGGTCAGTATTTGTTGTTCTCTCCAGGTCAGTGTTTATTGTACAGTCCAGGTTAGTATTTATTGTACTCTCCAGGTCAGTATTTATTGTACTTTCGAGGTCAGTATTTATTACCCTCTCCAGGTCAATTTTTATGGTACTCTCCAAATCAGTATTTATTGCACTCTCCAGGTCACTATTTATTGTACTCTCCAGGTTAGTATTTATTACCCTCTCCATGTCAGTATTTATTGTACTCTTCAGGGCAGTATATAATGTACTGTCCAGGTCAATATTTATTGCCCTATCCAAGTCAGTATTTATTGTACTCTCCAGGTCAGTATTTATTGTACTCTGCAGGTTAGTATTTATTGCCCTCTCCAGGTTAGTATTTATTTTACTCCAAGGTCAGTATTTTTTGTACTCTCCAGGTCAGTATTTATTACCCTCTCCAGGTCAGTATTTATTGTACACTCTAGGTCAGTTTTTATAGCACTCTCCAGATCAGTATTATTGTACTCTCCAGGTCAGTATTTATTGTAATCTCCAATTAAGTTTTTATTGTACTCTCCAGGTCATTATTTATTGTACTCTACAGAGCAGTATTTATTCTACTCTCCAATTCACTATTTATTGTACTCTCCAGTTCAGTATTTATTGCCCTCTCCAGGTCAGTAATTATTGTACTCTGCAGGTTAGTACTTATTGCCCTTGCCAAGTTAGTATTTATTTTACTCCAAGGTCAGTATTTTTGTACACTCCAGGTCAGTATTTATTGCCCACTCCAGATCAGTATTTATTATACTCTCCAGGTCAGTATTTATTGTACTCTCCAGGTCAGTATTTATTGTACTCTCCAGGTCAGTATTTATTGTACTCTCGAGGTCAGTATTTATTACCCTCTCCAGGTCAATTTTTATGGTACTCTCCAAATCAGTATTTATTGCACTCTCCAGGTCACTATTTATTGTACTCTCCAGGTTAGTATTTATTACCCTCTCCATGTCAGTATTTATTGTACTCTTCAGGGCAGTATATAATGTACTGTCCAGGTCAATATTTATTGCCCTATCCAAGTCAGTATTTATTGTACTCTCCAGGTCAGTATTTATTGTACTCTGCAGGTTAGTATTTATTGCCCTCTCCAGGTTAGTATTTATTTTACTCCAAGGTCAGTATTTTTTGTACTCTCCAGGTCAGTATTTATTACCCTCTCCAGGTCAGTATTTATTGTACACTCTAGGTCAGTTTTTATAGCACTCTCCAGATCAGTATTATTGTACTCTCCAGGTCAGTATTTATTGTAATCTCCAATTAAGTTTTTATTGTACTCTCCAGGTCAGTATTTATTGTACTCTACAGAGCAGTATTTATTCTACTCTCCAATTCACTATTTATTGTACTCTCCAGTTCAGTATTTATTGCCCTCTCCAGGTCAGTAATTATTGTACTCTGCAGGTTAGTACTTATTGCCCTTGCCAAGTTAGTATTTATTTTACTCCAAGGTCAGTATTTTTGTACACTCCAGGTCAGTATTTATTGCCCTCTCCAGATCAGTATTTATTATACTCTCCAGGTCAGTATTTATTGTACTCTCCAGGTCAGTATTTATTGTACTCTCCAGGTCAGTATTTATTGTACTCTCCAGGTCAGTACTTATTGGACTCTCCAGTTCAGTATTTATTGTACTCTCCAGGTCAGTATTTATTACCCTCTCCAGGTCAATTTTTATGGTACTCTCCAGGTCAGCATTTGTTGTTCTCTCCAGGTCAGTGTTTATTGTACTCTCCAGGTTAGTATTTATTGTACTCTCCAGGTCAGTATATATTGTACTCTCCAATTCAGTATTTATTGCCCTCTCCAGGTCAGTAATTATTGTACTCTCCAGGTCACTATTCATTGAAGTCTCCAGGTCAGTATTTATTGCCTTCTCATGGTCAGTATTTATTGTATTCTCCAGGTCAGTATTTATTTTACTCTCCAGGTCAATATTTACTGTACTCCCCAAGTCAATATTTATTGTACTCTCCAGGTCAGTATTTATTGTTCTCTCCAAAGCAGTTTATATTGTACTCTCCAGTTCAGTATTTATTGTACTCTCCAGGTCAGTATTTATTGTTGTCTCCAGATCAGTATTTATTGTACTCTCCATTTCAGTATTTATTGTGCTCTCCAGGTCAGTATTTATTGCCCTCTCCAGGTCAGTATTTATTGTAATCTCCAGGTCAGTACTTATTGTAATATCCAGGTCCGTATGTATTATACTTCCAGGTCAGTATTTATTGTGCTCTCCATGTCAGTATTTATTGTACTCTCCAGGTCAGTATTTATTGCCCACTCCAGATCAATATTTATTGTACTCTCCAGGTCAGTATTTATTGTACTCTCCAGGTCAGTATTTATTGTAATCTCCAGGTCAGTATTTATTGTACTCTCCAGGTCAGTACTTATTGGACTCTCCAGGTCAGTATTTATTGTTCTCTCCAGGTCAGTATTTATGACCCTCTCCAGGTCAATTTTTATGGTACTCTCCAGGTCAGTATTTGTTGTTCTCTCCAGGTCAGTGTTTATTGTACTCTCCAGGTTAGTATTTATTGTACTCTCCAGGTCAGTATTTATTGTACTCTCCCATTCAGTATTTATTGTTCTCTACATGTCAGTATTTATTGTATTCACCAGGTCATTATTTATTCTACTGTCCAGGTCAGTATTTATTGCACTCTCCAGGTCAGTATTTATTGTAATCTCCATGTCGGTATTTATTACCCTCTCCATGTCAGTATTTATTGTACTCACCAGTTAAGTATTTATTGCCCTTTCCAGGTCAGTAATTATTGTACTCTCCAGGTCAGTATTTACTGTCGTCTCCAGGTCAGTATTTATTGACTTCTCATGGTCAGTATTTATTGTATTCTCCAGGTCGGTATTTATTTTACTCTCCAGGTCATTATTTACTGTACTCCCCAGGTCAATATTTATTGTACTCTCCAGGTCAGTATTTATTGTACTCTCCAAGTCATTATTTATTGTACTCTTCAGGTCAGTATTTATTGTACTCTCCAGGTCAGTATTTATTGTTCTCTCCAGATCAGTATTGATTGTTCTCTGCATGTCAGTATTTATTGTATTCACCAGGTCATTATTTATTCTACTCTCCAGGTCAGTATTTATTGAACTCTCCAGGTCAGTATTTATTGTACTCTCCAGGTCAGTATTTATTACGCTCTCCCGGTCAGTATTTATTGTTCTCTCCAGATCAGTATTTATTTTACTCTCCATTTCAGTATTTATTGTGCTCTCCAGGTCAGTATTTATTGCCCTCTCCAGGTCAGTATTTATTGTAATCTCCAGGTCAGTACTTATTGTAATCTCCAGGTCAGTATTTATTATACTTCCAGGTCAGTATTTATTGTGCTCTCCAGGCCAGTATTTATTGTACTCTCCAGGTCAGTATTTATTGCCCACTCCAGATCAATATGTATTGTTCTCTCCAGGTCAGTATTTATTGTACTCTCCAGGTCAGCATTTATTGCACCCTCCAGGTCAGTATTTATTGTACTCTCCAGGTCAGTACTTATTGGACTCTCCAGGTCAGTATTTATTGTACTCTCCAGGTCAGTATTTATTACCCTCTCCAGGTCAATTTTTATGGTACTCTCCAGGTCAGTATTTGTTGTTCTCTCCAGGTCAGTGTTTATTGTACTCTCCAGGTTAGTATTTATTGTACTCTCCAGATCAGTATTTATTGTACTCTCCAAATCAGTATTTATTGTTCTCTGCATGTCAGTATTTATTGTATTCACCAGGTCATTATTTATTCTACTCTCCAGGTCAATATTTATTGCATTCTCCAGGTCAGTATTTATTGTACTCTCTAGGTCAGTATTTATTGTTCTCTCCAGATCAGTATTGATTGTACTCTCCAGTTCAGTATTTATTGTGCTCTCCAGGTCATATGTATTGCCCTCTCCTGGTCAGTATTTATTTTAATCTCCAGGTCAGTATTTATTGTGCTCTCCAGGTCAGTATTTATTGTACTCTCTAGGTCAGTATTTATTGCCCACTCCAGATCAGTATTTATTATACTCTCCAGGTCAGTATTTATTGTACTCTCCAGGTCAGTATTTATTGTACTCACCAGGTCAGTATTTATTGTACTCTCCAGGTCAGTAGTTATTGGACTCTCCAGGTCTGTATTTATTGTACTCTCCAGGTCAGTATTTATTACCCTCTCAAGGTCAATTTTTATGGTACTCTCCAGGTCAGTATTTGTTGTTCTCTCCAGGTCAGTGTTTATTGTACTCTCCAGGTTAGTATTTATTGTACTCTCCAGGTCAGTATTTATTGTACTCTCCAAATCAGTATTTATTGTTCTCTGCATGTCAGTATTTATTGTATTCACCAGGTCATTATTTATTCTACTCTCCAGGTCAGTATTTATTGCACTCTCCACGTCAGTATTTATTGTACTCTCCAGGTCAGTATTTATTACGCTCTCCAGGTCAGTATTTATTGTACACTCTAGCTCAGTATTTATTGTACTCTCCAGGTCAGTATTTATTGTACTCTCCATGTCAGTATTTATTGTACTCTCCAGGGCAGTATTTATTGTAATCTCCAGGTCAGTATTTATTGTAATCTCCAGGTCAGTATTTATTGTACTTCCAGTTCAGTATTTATTGTGCTCTCCAAGTCAGTATTTATTGCCCTCTCCAGGTTAGTATTTATTTTACTCCAAGGTCAGTATTTTTTGTACTCTCCAGGTCAGTATTTATAGTACTCTCCAGATCAGTATTTATTGTACTCTCCAGGTCAGTATATATTGTACTCTCCAATTCAGTAGTTATTGCCCTCTCCAGGTCAGTAATTATTGTACTCTCCAGGTCAGTATGTACTGTACTCTCCAGTTCAATATTTATTGTACTCTCCAGGTCAGTATTTATTGTAATCTCCAGGTCAGTATTTATTGTACTTCCAGTTCAGTATTTATTGTGCTCTCCAGGTCAGTATTTATTGTACTCTCTAGGTCAGTATTTATTGCCCACTCCAGATCAGTATTTATTATACTCAGCAGGTCAGTATTTATTGTACTCTCCAGGTCAGTATTTATTGTACTCTCCAGGTCAGTATTTATTTTACTCTCCAGGTCAGTACTTATTGGACTCTGCAGGTCAGTATTTATTATACTCTCCAGGTCAGTATTTATTGTACTCTCCAACTCAGTATTTATTGTTCTCTGCATGTCAGTATTTATTGTATTCACCAGGTCATTATTTATTCTACTCTTCAGGTCAGTATTTATAGCACTCTCCAGGTCAGTATTTATTGTACTCTCCAGGTCAGTATTTATTACGCTCTCCAGGTCAGTATTTATTGTACACTCCAGCTCAGTATTTATTGTACTCTCCAGGTCAGTATTTATTGTACTCTCCATGTCAGTATTTATTGTACTCTCCAGGGCAGTATTTAATGTACTGTCCAGGTCAGTATTTATTGCCCTATCCAATTCAGTATTTATTGTACTCTCCCGATCAGTATTTATTGTACTCTGCAGGTTAGTATTTATTGCCCTCTCCAGGTTAGTATTTATTTTACTCCAAGGTCAGTATTTTTTATACTCTCCAGGTCAGTATTTATTACCCTCTCCAGCTCAGTATTTATTGTACTCTCCAGGTCAGTATTTATAGTACTCTCCAGATCAGTATTTATTGTACTCTCCAGGTCAGTGTTTATTGTACTCTCCAGGTTAGTATTGATTGTACTCTCCAGGTCAGTATTTATTGTACTCTCCAAACCAGTATTTATTGTTCTCTGCATGTCCGTATTTATTGTATTCACCAGGTCATTATTTATTCTACTCTCCAGGTCAGTATTTATTGCACTCTCCAGGTCAGTATTTATTGTACTCTCCAGGTCAGTATTTATTACGCTCTCCAGGTCAGTATTTATTGTACTCTCCAGCTCAGTACTTATTGTACTCTCCAGGTCAGTATTTATTGTACTCTCCATGTCAGTATTTATTGTACTCTCCAGCTCAGTACTTATTGTACTCTCCAGGTCAGTATTTATTGTACTCTCCAGGTCAGTATTTATTGTCCTCTGCAGGTTAGTATTTATTGCCCTCTCCAGGTTAGTATTTATTTTACTCCAAGGTCTGTATTTTTTGTATCCTCCAGGTCAGTACTTATTACCCTCACCAGGTCAGTATTTATTGTACTCTCCAGGTCAGTATTTATTGTAGTCTCCTGGTCAGTATTTATTGTAGTCTCCAGGTCAGTATTCAATGCCTTCTCATGGTCAGTATTTATTGTATTCTCCAGGTCAGTATTTATTTTACTCTCCAGGTCAGTATTTACTGTGCTCCCCAGGTCAATATTTATTGTACTCTCCAGGTCAGTATTTATTGTACTCTCCAAGTCATTATTTATTGTACTCTCCAGGTCAGTATTTATTGTACTCTCCAATTCAGTTTTTATTGTACTCTCCAGGTCAGTATTTATTGTACTCTCCAGTTCAGTATTTATTGTGCTCTCCAGGTCAGTATTTATTGCCCTCTCCAGGTCAGTATTTATTGCAATCTCCAGGTCAGTACTTATTGTAATATCCAGGTCAGTATTTATTGTACTTACACGTCAGTATTTATTGTGCTCTCCAGGTCAGTATTTATTGTACTCTGCAGGTTAGTATTTATTGCCCTCTCCAGGTTAGTATTTATTTTACTCCAAGGTCAGTATTTTTTGTACTCTCCAGGTCAGTATTTATTACCCTCTCCAGGTCAGTATTTATTGTACACTCCAGGTCAGTTTTTATAGCACTCTCCAGATCAGTATTATTGTACTCTCCAGGTCAGTATTTATTGTAATCTCCAATTAAGTTTTTATTGTACTCTCCAGGTCAGTATTTATTGTACTCTCCAGAGCAGTATTTATTCTACTCTCCAATTCACTATTTATTGTACTCTCCAGTTCAGTATTTATTGCCCTCTCCAGGTCAGTAATTATTGTACTCTGCAGGTTAGTACTTATTGCCCTTGCCAAGTTAGTATTTATTTTACTCCAAGGTCAGTATTTTTGTACACTCCAGGTCAGTATTTATTGCCCACTCCAGATCACTATTTATTATACTCTCCAGGTCAGTATTTATTGTACTCTCCAGGTCAGTATTTATTGTACTCTCCAGGTCAGTATTTATTGTACTCTCCAGGTCAGTACTTATTGGACTATCCAGTTCAGTATTTATTGTACTCTCCAGGTCAGTATTTATTATCCTCTCCAGGTCAATTTTTATGGTACTCTCCAGGTCAGTATTTGTTGTTCTCTCCAGGTCAGTGTTTATTGTACTCTCCAGGTTAGTATTTATTGTACTCTCCAGGTCAGTATATATTGTACTCTCCAATTCAGTATTTATTGCCCTCTCCAGGTCAGTAATTATTGTACTCTCCAGGTCACTATTCATTGTAGTCTCCAGGTCAGTATTTATTGCCTTCTTATGGTCAGTATTTATTGTATTCTCCAGGCCAGTATTTATTTTACTCTCCAGGTCAATATTTACTGTACTCCCCAAGTCAATATTTATTGTACTCTCCAGGTCAGTATTTATTGTTCTCTCGAAAGCAGTTTATATTGTACTCTCCAGTTCAGTATTTATTGTACTCTCCAGGTCAGTATTTATTGTTCTCTCCAGATCAGTATTTATTGTACTCTCCATTTCAGTATTTATTGTACTCTCCAGGTCAGTATATATTGTACTCTCCATTCAGTATTTATTGCCCTCTCCAGGTCAGTAATTATTGTACTCTCCAGGTCATTATTCATTGCAGTCTCCAGGTCAGTATTTATTGCCTTCTCATGGTCAGTATTTATTGTATTCTCCAGGTCAGTATTTATTTTACTCTCCAGGTCAATATTTACTGTACTCCCCAAGTCAATGTTTATTGAACTCTCCAGGTCAGTATTTATTGTACTCTCCAAGTCATTATTTATTGTACTCTCCAGGTCAGTATTTATTGTTCTCTCCAAAGCAGTTTATATTGTACTCTCCAGTTCAGTATTTATTGTACTCTCCAGGTCAGTATTTATTGTTCTCTCCAGATCAGTATTTATTGTACTCTCCATTTCAGTATTTATTGTGCTCTCCAGGTCAGTATTTATTGCCCTTTCCAGGTCAGTATTTATTGTAATCTCCAGGTCAGTACTTATTGTAATCTCCAGGTCAGTATTTATTATACTTCCAGGTCAGTATTTATAGTACTCTCCAGATCAGTATTTATTGTACTCTCCAGGTCAGTATATATTGTACTCTCCAATTCAGTAGTTATTGCCCTCTCCAGGTCAGTAATTATTGTACTCTCCAGGTCAGTATGTACTGTACTCTCCAGTTCAATATTTATTGTACTCTCCAGGTCAGTATTTATTGTAATCTCCAGGTCAGTATTTATTGTACTTCCAGTTCAGTATTTATTGTGCTCTCCAGGTCAGTATTTATTGTACTCTCTAGGTCAGTATTTATTGCCCACTCCAGATCAGTATTTATTATACTCAGCAGGTCAGTATTTATTGTACTCTCCAGGTCAGTATTTATTGTACTCTCCAGGTCAGTATTTATTTTACTCTCCAGGTCAGTACTTATTGGACTCTGCAGGTCAGTATTTATTATACTCTCCAGGTCAGTATTTATTGTACTCTCCAACTCAGTATTTATTGTTCTCTGCATGTCAGTATTTATTGTATTCACCAGGTCATTATTTATTCTACTCTTCAGGTCAGTATTTATAGCACTCTCCAGGTCAGTATTTATTGTACTCTCCAGGTCAGTATTTATTACGCTCTCCAGGTCAGTATTTATTGTACACTCCAGCTCAGTATTTATTGTACTCTCCAGGTCAGTATTTATTGTACTCTCCATGTCAGTATTTATTGTACTCTCCAGGGCAGTATTTAATGTACTCTCCAGGTCAGTATTTATTGCCCTATCCAATTCAGTATTTATTGTACTCTCCCGATCAGTATTTATTGTACTCTGCAGGTTAGTATTTATTGCCCTCTCCAGGTTAGTATTTATTTTACTCCAAGGTCAGTATTTTTTGTACTCTCCAGGTCAGTATTTATTACCCTCTCCAGCTCAGTATTTATTGTACTCTCCAGGTCAGTATTTATAGTACTCTCCAGATCAGTATTTATTGTACTCTCCAGGTCAGTGTTTATTGTACTCTCCAGGTTAGTATTTATTGTACTCTCCAGGTCAGTATTTATTGTACTCTCCAAACCAGTATTTATTGTTCTCTGCATGTCCGTATTTATTGTATTCATCAGGTCATTATTTATTCTACTCTCCAGGTCAGTATTTATTGCACTCTCCAGGTCAGTATTTATTGTACTCTCCAGGTCAGTATTTATTACGCTCTCCAGGTCAGTATTTATTGTACTCTCCAGCTCAGTACTTATTGTACTCTCCAGGTCAGTATTTATTGTACTCTCCATGTCAGTATTTATTGTACTCTCCAGCTCAGTACTTATTGTACTCTCCAGGTCAGTATTTATTGTACTCTCCAGGTCAGTATTTATTGTCCTCTGCAGGTTAGTATTTATTGCCCTCTCCAGGTTAGTATTTATTTTACTCCAAGGTCTGTATTTTTTGTATTCTCCAGGTCAGTACTTTTTACCCTCACCAGGTCAGTATTTATTGTACTCTCCAGCTCAGTATTTATTGTAGTCTCCTGGTCAGTATTTATTGTAGTCTCCAGGTCAGTATTTAATGCCTTCTCATGGTCAGTATTTATTGTATTCTCCAGGTCAGTATTTATTTTACTCTCCAGGTCAGTATTTACTGTGCTCCCCAGGTCAATATTTATTGTACTCTCCAGGTCAGTATTTATTGTACTCTCCAAGTCATTATTTATTGTACTCTCCAGGTCAGTATTTATTGTACTCTCCAATTCAGTTTTTATTGTACTCTCCAGGTCAGTATTTATTGTACTCTCCAGTTCAGTATTTATTGTGCTCTCCAGGTCAGTATTTATTGCCCTCTCCAGGTCAGTATTTATTGCAATCTCCAGGTCAGTACTTATTGTAATATCCAGGTCAGTATTTATTGTACTTACACGTCAGTATTTATTGTGCTCTCCAGGTCAGTATTTATTGTACTCTGCAGGTTAGTATTTATTGCCCTCTCCAGGTTAGTATTTATTTTACTCCAAGGTCAGTATTTTTTGTACTCTCCAGGTCAGTATTTATTACCCTCTCCAGGTCAGTATTTATTGTACACTCCAGGTCAGTTTTTATAGCACTCTCCAGATCAGTATTATTGTACTCTCCAGGTCAGTATTTATTGTAATCTCCAATTAAGTTTTTATTGTACTCTCCAGGTCAGTATTTATTGTACTCTCCAGAGCAGTATTTATTCTACTCTCCAATTCACTATTTATTGTACTCTCCAGTTCAGTATTTATTGCACTCTCCAGGTCAGTAATTATTGTACTCTGCAGGTTAGTACTTATTGCCCTTGCCAAGTTAGTATTTATTTTACTCCAAGGTCAGTATTTTTGTACACTCCAGTCAGTATTTATTGCCCACTCCAGATCACTATTTATTATACTCTCCAGGTCAGTATTTATTGTACTCTCCAGGTCAGTATTTATTGTACTCTCCAGGTCAGTATTTATTGTACTCTCCAGGTCAGTACTTATTGGACTCTCCAGTTCAGTATTTATTGTACTCTCCAGGTCAGTATTTATTACCCTCTCCAGGTCAATTTTTATGGTACTCTCCAGGTCAGTATTTGTTGTTCTCTCCAGGTCAGTGTTTATTGTACTCTCCAGGTTAGTATTTATTGTACTCTCCAGGTCAGTATATATTGTACTCTCCAATTCAGTATTTATTGCCCTCTCCAGGTCAGTAATTATTGTACTCTCCAGGTCACTATTCATTGTAGTCTCCAGGTCAGTATTTATTGCCTTCTTATGGTCAGTATTTATTGTATTCTCCAGGCCAGTATTTATTTTACTCTCCAGGTCAATATTTACTGTACTCCCCAAGTCAATATTTATTGTACTCTCCAGGTCAGTATTTATTGTTCTCTCGAAAGCAGTTTATATTGTACTCTCCAGTTCAGTATTTATTGTACTCTCCAGGTCAGTATTTATTGTTCTCTCCAGATCAGTATTTATTGTACTCTCCATTTCAGTATTTATTGTACTCTCCAGGTCAGTATATATTGTACTCTCCATTCAGTATTTATTGCCCTCTCCAGGTCAGTAATTATTGTACTCTCCAGGTCATTATTCATTGCAGTCTCCAGGTCAGTATTTATTGCCTTCTCATGGTCAGTATTTATTGTATTCTCCAGGTCAGTATTTATTTTACTCTCCAGGTCAATATTTACTGTACTCCCCAAGTCAATGTTTATTGAACTCTCCAGGTCAGTATTTATTGTACTCTCCAAGTCATTATTTATTGTACTCTCCAGGTCAGTATTTATTGTTCTCTCCAAAGCAGTTTATATTGTACTCTCCAGTTCAGTATTTATTGTACTCTCCAGGTCAGTATTTATTGTTCTCTCCAGATCAGTATTTATTGTACTCTCCATTTCAGTATTTATTGTGCTCTCCAGGTCAGTATTTATTGCCCTTTCCAGGTCAGTATTTATTGTAATCTCCAGGTCAGTACTTATTGTAATCTTCAGGTCAGTATTTATTATACTTCCAGGTCAGTATTTATTGTGCTCTCCAGGTCAGTATTTATTGTACTCTCCAGGTCAGTATTTATTGCCCACTCCAGATCAATATTTATTGTACTCTCCATGTCAGTATTTATTGTACTCTCCAGGTCAGTATTTATTGTAATTTCCAGGTCAGTATTTAATGTACTCTCCATGTCAGTACTTATTGGACTCTCCAGGTCAGTATTTATTGTTCTCTCCAGGTCAGTATTTATGACCCTCTCCAGGTCAATTTTTATGGTACTCTCCAGGTCAGTATTTATTGTTCTCTCCAGGTCAGTGTTTATTGTACTCTCCAGGTTAGTATTTATTGTACTCTCCAGGTCAGTATTTATTGTACTCTCCCATTCAGTATTTATTGTTCTCTACATGTCAGTATTTATTGTATTCACCAGGTCATTATTTATTATACTCTCCAGGTCAGTAATTATTGTACTCTCCAGGTCAGTATTTATTGTACTCTCCAGGTCAGTATTTATTGTACTCTCCAGGTCAGTACTTATTGGACTCTCCAGTTCAGTATTTATTGTACTCTCCAGGTCAGTATTTATTACCCTCTCCAGGTCAATTTTTATGGTACTCTCCAGGTCAGTATTTGTTGTTCTCTCCAGGTCAGTGTTTATTGTACTCTCCAGGTTAGTATTTATTGTACTCTCCAGGTCAGTATATATTGTACTCTCCAATTCAGTATTTATTGCCCTCTCCAGGTCAGTAATTATTGTACTCTCCAGGTCACTATTCATTGTAGTCTCCAGGTCAGTATTTATTGCCTTCTCATGGTCAGTATTTATTGTATTCTCCAGGTCAGTATTTATTTTACTCTCCAGGTCAATATTTACTGTACTCCCCAAGTCAATATTTATTGTACTCTCCAGGTCAGTATTTATTGTACTCTCCAGGTCAGTACTTATTGGACTCTCCAGTTCAGTATTTATTGTACTCTCCAGGTCAGTATTTATTGTTCTCTCCAAAGCAGTTTATATTGTACTCACCAGTTCAGTATTTATTGTACTCTCCAGGTCAGTATTTATTGTTCTCTCCAGATCAGTATTTATTGTACTCTCCATTTCAGTATTTATTGTGCTCTCCAGGTCAGTATTTATTGCCCTCTCTAGGTCAGTATTTATTGTAATCTCCAGGTCAGTACTTATTGTAATCTCCAGGTCAGTATTTATTACACTTCCAGGTCAGTATTTATTGTGCTCTCCAGGTCAGTATTTATTGTACTCTCCAGGTCAGTATTTATTGTACTCTTCCATTCAGTATTTATTATTCTCTGCATGTCAGTATTTATTGTATTCACCAGATCAATATTTATTGTACTCTCCAGGTCAGTATTTATTGTACTCTCCAGGTCAGTATTTATTGTAATCTCCAGGTCAGTATTTATTGTACTCTCCAGGTCAGTACTTATTGGACTCTCCAGGTCAGTATTTATTGTTCTCTCCAGGTCAGTATTTATGACCCTCTCCAGGTCAATTTTTATGGTACTCTCCAGGTCAGTATTTGTTGTTCTCTCCAGATCAGTGTTTATTGTACTCTCCAGGTTAGTATTTATTGTACTCTCCAGGTCAGTATTTATTGTACTCTCCCATTCAGTATTTATTGTTCTCTACATGTCAGTATTTATTGTATTCACCAGGTCATTATTTATTCTACTCTCCAGGTCAGTATTTATTGCACTCTCCAGGTAAGTATTTATTGTACTCTCCAGGTCAGTATTTATTACTCTCTCCATGTCAGTATTTATTGTACTCTCCAGTTAAGTATTTGTTGCCCTTTCCAGGTCAGTAATTATTGTACTCTCCAGGTCAGTATTTACTGCCGTCTCCAGGTCAGTATTTATTGCCTTCTCATGGTCAGTATTTATTGTATTCTCCAGGTCGGTATTTATTTTACTCTCCAGGTCATTATTTACTGTACTCCCCAGGTCAATATTTATTGTACTCTCCAGGTCAGTATTTATTGTACTCTCCAAGTCATTATTTATTGAACTCTTCAGGTCAGTATTTATTGTACTCTCCAGGTCAGTATTTATTGTAATTTCCAGGTCAGTATTTATTGTACTCTCCATGTCAGTACTTATTGGACTCTCCAGGTCAGTATTTATTGTTCTCTCCAGGTCAGTATTTATGACCCTCTCCAGGTCAATTTTTATGGTACTCTCCAGGTCAGTATTTATTGTTCTCTCCAGGTCAGTGTTTATTGTACTCTCCAGGTTAGTATTTATTGTACTCTCCAGGTCAGTATTTATTGTACTCTCCCATTCAGTATTTATTGTTCTCTACATGTCAGTATTTATTGTATTCACCAGGTCATTATTTATTATACTCTCCAGGTCAGTAATTATTGTACTCTCCAGGTCAGTATTTATTGTACTCTCCAGGTCAGTATTTATTGTACTCTCCAGGTCAGTACTTATTGGACTCTCCAGTTCAGTATTTATTGTACTCTCCAGGTCAGTATTTATTACCCTCTCCAGGTCAATTTTTATGGTACTCTCCAGGTCAGTATTTGTTGTTCTCTCCAGGTCAGTGTTTATTGTACTCTCCAGGTTAGTACTTATTGTACTCTCCAGGTCAGTATATATTGTACTCTCCAATTCAATATTTATTGCCCTCTCCAGGTCAGTAATTATTGTACTCTCCAGGTCACTATTCATTGTAGTCTCCAGGTCAGTATTTATTGCCTTCTCATGGTCAGTATTTATTGTATTCTCCAGGTCAGTATTTATTTTACTCTCCAGGTCAATATTTACTGTACTCCCCAAGTCAATATTTATTGTACTCTCCAGGTCAGTATTTATTGTACTCTCCAGGTCAGTACTTATTGGACTCTCCAGTTCAGTATTTATTGTACTCTCCAGGTCAGTATTTATTGTTCTCTCCAAAGCAGTTTATATTGTACTCTCCAGGTCAGTATTTATTGTACTCTCCAGGTCAGTATTTATTGTACTCTCCAGGTCAGTATTTATTGTACTCTCCAGGTCAGTACTTATTGGACTCTCCAGTTCAGTATTTATTGTACTCTCCAGGTCAGTATTTATTACCCTCTCCAGGTCAATTTTTATGGTACTCTCCAGGTCAGTATTTGTTGTTCTCTCCAGGTCAGTGTTTATTGTACTCTCCAGGTTAGTATTTATTGTACTCTCCAGGTCAGTATTTATTGTACTCTACAAATCAGTATTTATTGTTCTCTGCATGTCAGTATTTATTGTATTCACCAGGTCATTATTTATTCTACTCTTCAGTTCAGTATTTATAGCTCTCTGCAGGTCAGTATTTATTGTACTCTCCAGGTCAGTATTTATTACGCTCTCCAGGTCAGTATTTATTGTACACTCCAGCTCAGTATTTATTGTACTCTCCAGGTCAGTATTGATTGTACTCTCCATGTCAGTATTTATTGTACTCTCCAGGGCAGTATTTAATGTACTGTCCAGGTCAGTATTTATTGCCCTATCCAAGTCAGTAATGATTATACTCTCCCGATCAGTATTTATTGTACTCTGCAGGTTAGTATTTATTGCCCTCTCCAGGTTAGTATTTATTTTACTCCAAGGTCAGTATTTTTTGTACTCTCCAGGTCAGTATTTATTACCCTCTCCAGCTCAGTATTTATTGTACTCTCCAGGTCAGTATTTATAGTACTCTCCAGATCAGTATTTATTGTACTCTCCAGGTCAGTATATATTGTACTCTCCAATTCAGTATTTATTGCCCTCTCCGGGTCAGTAATTATTGTACTCTCCAGGTGAGTATTTATTGTAGTCTCCAGGTCAGTATTTATTGCCTTCTCATGGTCAGTATTTATTGTATTCTCCAGGTCAGTATTTATTTTACTCTCCAGGTCAGTATTTATTGTACACCCCAGGTCAATATTTGTTGTACTCTCCAGGTCAGTATTTATTGTACTCTCCAAGTCATTATTTATTGTACTCTCCAGGTCAGTATTTATTGTTCTCTCCAAAGCAGTTTATATTGTACTCTCCAGTTCAGTATTTATTGTACTCTCCATGTCAGTATTTATTGTTCTCTCCAGATCAGTATTTATTGTACTCTGCACTTCAGTATTTATTTTGCTCTCCAGGTCAGTATTTATTGCCCTCTACAGGTCAGTGTTTATTGTAATCTCCAGGTCAGTACTTATTGTAATCTCTAGGTCAGTATATATTATACTTCCAGGTCAGTATTTATTGTGCTCTCCAGGTCAGTATTTATTGTACTCTCCAGGTCAGTACTTATTGGACTCTCCAGGTCAGTATTTATTGTACTCTCCAGGTCAGTATTTATTACCCTCTCCAGGTCAATTTTTATGATACTCTCCAGGTCAGTATTTGTTGTTCTCTCCAGGTCAGTGTTTATTGTACTCTCCAGATTAGTATTTATTGTACTCTCCAGGTCAGTATTTATTGTACTCTCCAAAGCAATATTTATTGTCCTCTGCATGTCAGTATTTATTGTATTCTCCAGGTCATTATTTATTCTACTCTCCAGGTCAGTATTTATTGCACTCTCCAGGTCAGTATTAATTGTTCTCTCCAGGTAAGTATTTATTACCCTCTCCATGTCAGTATTTATTGTTCTCTCCAGGGCAGTATTTAATGTACTGTCCAGGTCAGTATTTATTGCCCTATCCAAGGCAGTATTTATTCTACTCTCCAGGTCAGTATTTATTGTACTCTGCAGGTTAGTATTTATTGCCCTCTCAAGGTTAGTATTTATTTTACTCCAAGGTCAGTATTTTTGTACTCTCCAGGTCAGTATTTATTACCCTCTCCAGGTCAGTATTTATTGTACCCGCCAGGTCAGTTTTTATAGTACTCTCCAGATCAGTATTATTGTACTCTCCAGGTCAGTATTTATTGTACTCTCCAATTCAGTTTTTATTGTACTCACCAGGTCAGTATTTATTGTGCTCTCCAGGGCAGTATTTATTCTACTCTCCAAGTCACTATTTATTGTACTCTCCAGTTCAGTATTTATTGCCCTCTCCAGGTCAGTAATTATTGTACTCTGCAGGTTAGTATTTATTGCCCTCTCCAGGTTAGTATTTATTTTACTCCAAGGTCAGTATTTTTTGTACTCTCCAGGTCAGTATTTATAGTACTCTCCAGATCAGTATTTATTGTACTCTCCAGGTCAGTATATATTGTACTCTCCAATTCAGTATTTATTGCCCTCTCCAGGTCAGTAATTATTGTACTCTCCAGGTCAGTATGTACTGTACTCCCCAGTTCAATATTTATTGTGCTCTCCAGGTCAGTATTTATTGTAATCTCCAGGTCAGTATTTATTGTACTTCCAGGTCAGTATTTATTGTGCTCTCCAGGTCAGTATTTATTGTACTCTCCAGGTCAGTATTTATTGCCCACTCCAGATCAGTATTTATTATACTCTCCAGGTCAGTATTTATTGTACTCTCCAGGTCAGTATTTATTGTACTCTCCAGGTCAGTATTTATTTTACTCTCCAGGTCAGTACTTATTGGACTCTCCAGGTCAGTATTTATTGTACTCTCCAGGTCAGTATTTATTACCCTCTCCAGGTCAATTTTTATGGTACTCTCCAGGTCAGTATTTGTTGTTCTCTCCAGGTCAGTGTTTATTGTACTCTCCAGCTTAGTATTTATTGTACTCTCCAGGTCAGTATTTATTGTACTCTCCAAATCAGTATTTATTGTTCTCTGCATGTCAGTATTTATTGTATTCACCAGGTCATTATTTATTCTACTCTTCAGGTCAGTATTTATAGCACTCTCCAGGTCAGTATTTATTGTACTCTCCAGGTCAGTATTTATTACGCTCTCCAGGTCAGTATTTATTGTACAATCCAGCTCAGTATTTATTGTACTCTCCAGGTCAGTATTTATTGTACTCTCCATGTCAGTATTTATTGTACTCTCCAGGGCAGTATTTAATGTACTGTCCAGGTCAGTATTTATTGCCCTATCCAAGTCAGTAATTATTATACTCTCCCGATCAGTATTTATTGTACTCTGCAGGTTAGTATTTATTGCCCTCTCCAGGTTAGTATTTATTTTACTCCAAGGTCAGTATTTTTTGTACTCTCCAGGTCAGTATTTATTACCCTCTCCAGCTCAGTATTTATTGTACTCTCCAGGTCAGTATTTATAGTACTCTCCAGATCGGTATTTATTGTACTCTCCAGGTCAGTATATATTGTACTCTCCAATTCAGTATTTATTGCCCTCTCCAGGTCAGTAATTATTGTACTCTCCAGGTCAGTATTTAATGTAGTCTCCAGGTCAGTATTTATTGCCTTCTCATGGTCAGTATTTATTGTATTCTCCAGGTCAGTATTTATTTTACTCTCCAGGTCAGTATTTACTGTACTCCCCAGGTCAATATTTATTGTACTCTCCAGGTCAGTATTTATTGTACTCTCCAAGTCATTATTTATTGTACTCTCCAGGTCAGTATTTATTGTTCTCTCCAAAGCAGTTTATATTGTACTCTCCAGTTCAAGTATTTATTGTACTCTCCATGTCAGTATTTATTGTTCTCTCCAGATCAGAATTTATTGTACTCTCCATTTCAGTATTTATTTTGCTCTCCAGGTCAGTATTTATTGCCCTCTACAGGTCAATATTTATTGTAATCTCCAGGTCAGTACTTATTGTAATATCCAGGTCAGTATATATTATACTTCCAGGTCAGTATTTATTGTGCTCTCCAGGTCAGTATTTATTGTACTCTCCAGGTCAGTATTTATTGCCCACTCCAGATCAATATTTATTGTACTCTCCAGGTCAGTATTTATTGTACTCTCCAAGTCTGCATTTATTGCACTCTTCAGGTCAGTATTTATTGTACTCTCCAGGTCAGTACTTATTGGACTCTCCCGGTCAGTATTTATTGTACTCTCCAGGTCAGTATTTATTACCCTCTCCAGGTAAATTTTTATGGTACTCTCCAGGTCAGTATTTGTTGTTCTCTCCAGGTCAGTGTTTATTGTACTCTCCAGGTTAGTATTTATTGTACTCTCCAGGTCAGTACTTATTGGACTCTCCCGGTCAGTATTTATTGTACTCTCCAGGTCAGTATTTATAGTACTCTCCAGATCAGTATTTATTGTACTCTCCAGGTCAGTATATATTGTACTCTCCAGGTCAGTATTTATTGTACTTTCCAGAGCAGTATTTATTCTACTCTCCCAGTCACTATTTATTGTACTCTCCAGTTCAGTATTTATTGCCCTCTCCAGGTAAGTAATTATTGTACTCTCTAGGTCAGTATTTATTACCCACTCCAGATCAGTATTTATTGTACTCTCCAGGTCAGTATTTATTGTACTCTCCAGGTCAGTATTTATTGCACTCTCCAGGTCAGTATTTATTGTACTCTCCAGGTCAGTACTTATTGGACTCTCCAGCTCAGTAATTATTGTACTCTCCAGGTCAGTATTTATTACCCTCTCCAGGTCAATTTTTATGGTACTCTCCAGGTCAGTATTTGTTGTTCTCTCCAGGTCAGTGTTTATTGTACTCTCCAGGTTAGTATTTATTGTACTCTCCAGGTCAGTATTTATTGTACTCTCCAAATCAGTATTTATTGTTCTCTGCATGTCAGTATTTATTGTATTCACCATGTCATTATTTATTCTACTCTCCAGGTCAGTATTTATTGCCTTCTCATGGTCAGTATTTATTATATTCTCCAGGTCAGTATTTATTTTACTCTCCAGGTCAGTATTTACTGTACTCCCCAGGTCAATATTTATTGTACTCTCCAGGTCAGTATTTATTGTACTCTCCAAGTCATTATTTATTGTACTCTCCAGGTCAGTATTTATTGTTCTCTCCAAAGCAGTTTTTATTGTATTCTCCAGGTCAGTATTTATTGTACTCTCCAGGTCAGTATTTATTGTTCTCTCCAGATCAGTATTTATTGCCCTCTCCAGGTCAGTATTTATTGTAATCTCAAGGTCAGTACTTATTGTAATCTCAAGGTCAGTATTTATTGTACTTCGAGGTCAGTATTTATTGTGCTCTCCAGGTCAGTATTTATTGTACTCTCTAGGTCAGTATTTATTGCCCACACAAGATCAGTATGTATTGTACTCTCCAGGTCAGTATTTATTGTACTCTCCAGGTCAGTATTTATTGTACTCTCCAGGTCAGCATTTATTGTACTCTCCAGGTCAGTACTTATTGAACTCTCCAGGTCAGTATTTATTGTACTCTACAGGTCAGTATTTATTACCCTCTCCAGGTCAATTTTTATGGTACTCTCCAGGTCAGCAGTTATTGTACTCTCCAGGTCAGTACTTATTGGACTCTCCAGGTCAGTATTTATTCTACTCTCCAAGTCAGTATTTATTGCCTTCTCATGGTCAGTATTTATTGTATTCTCCAGGTCAGTATTTATTTTACTCTCCAGGTCAGTATTTACTGTACTCCCCAGGTCAATATTTATTTTACTCTCCAGGTCAGTATTTATTGTACTCTCCAAGTCATTATTTAATGTACTCTTCAGGTCAGTATTTATTGTACTCTCCAGGTCAGTATTTATTGTTCTCTCCAGATCAGTATTTATTGTACTCTCCAGTTCAGTATTTATTGTGCTCTCCAGGTCAGTATTTATTACCCTCTCCAGGTCAGTATTTATTGTAATCTCTAGGTCAGTATTTGTTGTTCTCTCCAGGTCAGTGTTTATTGTTCTCTGCATGTCAGTATTTATTGTATTCACCAGGTCATTATTTATTCTACTCTCCAGGTCAGTATTTATTGCCTTCTCATGGTCAGTATTATTTGTGCTCTCCAGGTCAGTATTTATTGTACTCTCTAGGTCAGTATTTATTGCCCACTCAAGATCAGTATTTATTGTACTCTCCAGGTCAATATTTATTGTACTCTCCAGGTCAGTATTTATTGGACTCTCCAGATCAGCACTTATTGGACTCTCCAGGTCAGTATTTATTGTACTCTCCAGGTCAGTATTTATTACCCTCTCCAGGTCAATTTTTATGGTACTCTCCAGGTCAGTATTTGTTGTTCTCTCCAGGTCAGTGTTTATTGTACTCTCCAGGTCAGTATTTATTGTACTCTCCAGGTCAGTATTTATTGTACTCTCCAAATCAGTATTTATTGTTCTCTGCATGTCAGTATTTATTGTATTCACCAGGTCATTATTTATTCTACTCTCCAGGTCAGTATTTATTGCCTTCTCATGGTCAGTATTTATTGTATTCTCCATGTCAGTATTTATTTTACTCTCCAGGTCAGTATTTACTGTACTCCCCAAGTCAATATTTATTGTACTCTCCAGGTCAGTATTTATTGTACTCTCCAAGTCATTATTTAATGTACTCTTCAGGTCAGTATTTATTGTACTCTCCAAGTCAGTATATATTGTACTCTCCAGGTCAGTATTTATTGTTCTCTCCAGATCAGTATTTATTGTACTCTCCAGTTCAGTATTAACTGTGCTCTCCAGGTCAGTATGTATTGCCCTCTCCAGGTCAGTATTTATTGTAATCTCCAGGTCAGTATTTATTATAATCTCCAGGTCAGTATTTATTGTACTTCCACGTCAGTATTTATTGTGCTCTCCAGGTCAGTATTTATTGTACTCTCTAGGTCAGTATTTATTGCCCACTCCAGATCAGTATTTACTATACTCTCCAGGTCAGTATTTATGGTACTCTCCAGGTCAGTATTTGTTGTTCTCTCCAGGTCAGTGTTTATTGTACTCTCCAGGTTAGTATTTATTGTACTCTCCAGGTCAGTATTTATTGTACTCTCCAAATCAGTATTTATTGTTCTCTGCATGTCAGTATTTATTGTATTCACCAGGTCATTATTTATTCTACGCTCCAGGTCAGTATTTATTGTACTCTCCAGGTCAATATATATTGTACTCTCCAGGTCAGTATTTATTGTTCTCTCCAGATCAGTATTTATTGTACTCTCCAGAACAGTATTTATTGTTCTCTGCATGTCAGTATTTATTGTATTCACCAGGTCATTATTTATTCTACTCTCCAGGTCAGTATTTATTGCCTTCTCATGGTCAGTATTTATTGTATTCTCCGGGTCAGTATTTATTTTACTCTCCAGGTCAGTATTTACTGTACTCCCCAGGTCAATATTTATTGTACTCTCGAGGTCAGTATTGATTGTACTCTCCAGGTCAGTATTTACTGTACTCCCCAGGTCAATATTTATTGTACTCTCGACGTCAGTATTTATTGTACTCTCCAAGTCATTATTTATTGTACTCTTCAGGTCAGTATTTATTGTTCTCTCCAAAGCAGTTTTTATTGTACTCTCCAGGTCAGTATTTATTGTACTCTCCAGGTCAGTATTTATTGTTCTCTCCAGATCAGTATTTATTGTACTCTCCAGTTCAGTATTTATTGTGCTCTCCAGGTCAGTATTTATTGCCCTCTCCAGGTCAGTATTTATTGTAATCTCCAGGTCAGTAATTATTGTAATCTCCAGGTCAGTATTTATTGTACTTAAAGGTCAGTATTTATTGTGATCTCCAGGTCAGTATTTATTGTACTCTCGAGATCAGTATTTATTGCCCACACAAGATCAGTATTTATTGTACTCTCCAGGTCAGTATTTATTGTACTCTCCAGGTCAGTATTTATTGTACTCTCCAGGTCAGTATTTATTGGAATCTCCAGGTCAGTATTTATTACACTCTCCAGGTCAATTTCTATGCTACTCTCCAGGTCAGTATTTGTTGTTCTCTCCAGGTCAGTGTTTATTGTACTCTCCAGGTTAGTATTTATTGTACTCTCCAGGTCAGTATTTATTGTACTCTCCAAATCAGTATTTATTTTTCTCTGCATGTCAGTATTTATTGTATTCACCAGGTCATTATTTATTCTATTCTCCAGGTCAGTATTTATTGCCTTCTCATGGTCAGTATTTATTGTATTCTCCAGGTCAGTATTTATTTAACTCTCCAGGTCAGTATTTACTGTACTCCCCAGGTCAATATTTATTCTACTCTCCAGGTCAGTATTTATTGTACTCTCCAAGTCATTATTTATTGTACTCTCCAGGTCAGTATTTATTGTTCTCTCCAAAGCAGTTTTTATTGTACTCTCCAGGTCAGTATTTATTGTACTCTCCAGGTCAGTATTTATTGTTCTCTCCAGATCAGTATTTATTGTACTCTCCAGTTCAGTATTTATTGTGCTCTCCAGGTCAGTATTTATTGCCCTCTCCAGGTCAGTATTTATTGTAATCTCCAGGTCAGTACTTATTGTAATCTCCAGGTCAGTATTTATTGTACTCCCCAGGTCAATATTTATTGTACTCTCGAGGTCAGTATTTATTGTACTCTCCAGGTCAGTATTTACTGTACTCCCCAGGTCAATATTTATTGTACACTCGAGGTCAGTATTTATTGTACTCTCCAAGTCATTATTTATTGTACTCTTCAGGTCAGTATTTATTGTTCTCTCCAAAGCAGTTTTTATTGTACTCTCCAGGTCAGTATTTATTGTACTCTCCAGGTCAGTATTTATTGTTCTCTCCAGATCAGTATTTATTGCACTCTCCAGTTCAGTATTTATTGTGCTCTCCAGGTCAGTATTTATTGCCCTCTCCAGGTCAGTATTTATTGTAATCTCCAGGTCAGTAATTATTGTAATCTCCAGGTCAGTATTTATTGTACTTAAAGGTCAGTATTTATTGTGCTCTCCAGGTCAGTATTTATTGTACTCTCGAGGTCAGTATTTATTGCCCACACAAGATCAGTATTTATTGTACTCTCCAGGTCAGTATTTATTGTACTCTCCAGGTCAGTTTTTATTGTACTCTCCAGGTCAGTATTTATTGGAATCTCCAAGTCAGTATTTATTACACTCTCCAGGTCAATTTCTATGGTACTCTCCAGGTCAGTATTTGTTGTTCTCTCCAGGTCAGTGTTTATTGTACTCTCCAGGTTAGTATTTATTGTACTCTCCAGGTCAGTATTTATTGTACTCTCCAAATCAGTATTTATTTTTCTCTGCATGTCAGTATTTATTGTATTCACCAGGTCATTATTTATTCTATTCTCCAGGTCAGTATTTATTGCCTTCTCATGGTCAGTATTTATTGTATTCTCCAGGTCAGTATTTATTTAACTCTCCAGGTCAGTATTTACTGTACTCCCCAGGTCAATATTTATTGTACTCTCCAGGTCAGTATTTATTGTACTCTACAAGTCATTATTTATTGTACTCTCCAGGTCAGTATTTATTGTTCTCTCCAAAGCAGTTTTTATTGTACTCTCCAGGTCAGTATTTATTGTACTCTCCAGGTCAGTATTTATTGTTCTCTCCAGATCAGTATTTATTGTACTCTCCAGTTCAGTATTTATTGTGCTCTCCAGGTCAGTATTTATTGCCCTCTCCAGGTCAGTATTTATTGTAATCTCCAGGTCAGTACTTATTGTAATCTCCAGGTCAGTATTTATTGTACTTCGAGGTCAGTATTTATTGTGCTCTCCAGGTCAGTATTTATTGTACTCTCCAGGTCAGTATTTATTACCCTCTCCAGGTCAATTTTTATGGTACTCTCCAGGTCAGTATTTGTTGTTCTCTCCAGGTCAGTGTTTATTGTACTCTCCAGGTTAGTATTTATTGTACTCTCCAGGTCAGTATTTATTGTACTCTCCAAATCAGTATTAATTGTTCTCTGCATGTCAGTATTTATTGTATTCTCCAGGTCAGTATGTATTGTACTCTCCAGGTCAGTATTTATTGTACTCTCCAAATCAGTATTTATTGTTCTCTGCATGTCAGTATTTATTGTATTCACCAGGTCGTTATTTATTCTACTCTCCAGGTCAGTATTTACTGTACTCCCCAGGTCAATATTTATTGTACTCTCCAGGTCAGTATTTATTGCACTCTCCAAGTCATTATTTATTTTACTCTCCAGGTCAGTATTTACTGTACTCCCCAGGTCAATATTTATTGTACTCTCCAGGTCAGTATTTATTGCACTCTCCAAGTCATTATTTATTTTACTCTCCAGGTCAGTATTTATTGTTCTCTCCAAAGCAGTGTTTATTGTACTCTCCATGTTAGTATTTATTGTACTCTCCAGGTCAGTATTTATTGTACTCTCCAAATCAGTATTTATTTTTCTCTGCATGTCAGTATTTATTGTATTCACCAGGTCATTATTTATTCTACTCTCCAGGTCAGTATTTATTGCCTTCTCATGGTCAGTATTTATTGTATTCTCCAGGTTAGTATTTATTGTGCTCTCCAGGTCAGTATTTATTGCCCTCTCCAGGTCAGTATTTATTGTAATCTCCAGGTCAGTACTTATTGTAATCTCCATGTCAGTATTTATTGTACTTCGAGGTCAGTATTTATTGTGCTCTCCAGGTCAGTATTTATTGTACTCTCTAGGTCAGTATTTATTGCCCACACAATTTCAGTATTTATAGTACTCTCCAGGTCAGTATTTATTGTACTCTCCAGGTCAGTATTGATTGTACTCTCCAGGTCAGTATTTATTGGACTCTCCAGGTCAGTACTTATTGGACTCTCCAGGTCAGTATTTAATGTACTCTCCAGGTCAGTATTTATTACCCTCTCCAGGTCAATTTTTATGGTACTCTCCAGGTCAGTATTTGTTGTTCTCTCCAGGTCAGTGTTTATTGTACTCTCCAGGTTAGTATTTATTGTACTCTCCAGGTCAGTATTTATTGTACTCTCCAAATCAGTATTTATTGTTCTCTGCATGTCAGTATTTATTGTATTCACCAGGTCATTATTTAACCTACTCTCCAGGTCAGTATTTATTGCCTTCTCATGGTCAGTATTTATTGTATTCTCCAGGTCAGTATTTATTTTACTCTCCAGTTCAGTATTTACTGTACTCCCCAGGTCAATATTTATTGTACTCTCCAGGTCAGTATTTATTGTACTCTCCAAGTCATTATTTAATGTACTCTTCAGGTCAGTATTTATTGTAGTCTCCAGGTCAGTATTTATTGTACTCTCCAGGTCAGTATTTATTGTACTCTCCAAATCAGTATTTATTGTTCTCTGCATGTCAGTATTTATTGTACTCACCAGGTCATTATTTATTCTACTCTCCAGGTCAGTATTTATTGCCTTCTCATGGTCAGTATTTATTGTATTCTCCAGGGCAGTATTTATTTTACTCTCCAGGTCAGTATTTACTGTACTCCCCAGGTCAATAGTTATTGTACTCTCCAGGTCAGTATTTATTGTACTCTCCAAGTCATTATTTATTGTACTCTCCAGGTCAGTATTTATTGTTCTCTCCAAAGCATTTTTTATTGTACTCTCCAGGTCAGTATTTATTGTTCTCTCCAAATCAGTATTTATTGTACTCACCAGTTCAGTATTTATTGTGCTCTCCAGGTCAGTATTTATTGCACTCTCCAGGTCAGTATTTATTGTAATCTCCATTCAGTATTTATTGCAATCTCCAGGTCAGTATTTATTGTACTTCCAGGTCAGTATTTATAGTACACTCTAGGTCAATATTTATTGCCCACTGCAGATCAGTTTTTATTGTACTCTCCAGGTCAGTATTTATTGTACTCTCCAGGTCAGTATTTATTGTACTCTCCAGGTCAGTATTTATTGTACTCTCCAGGTCAGTACTTATTGGACGCTCCAGGTCAGTATTTATTGTACTCTCCAGGTCAGTATTTATTACCCTCTCCAGGTCAATTTTTATGGTACTCTCCAGGTCAGTATTTGTTGTTCTCTCCAGGTCAGTGTTTATTGTACTCTCCAGGTTAGTATTTATTGTACTCTCCAGGTCAGTATTTATTGTACTCTCCAAATCAGTATTTATTGTTCTCTGCATGTCAGTATTTATTGTATTCACCAGGTCATTATTTATTCTACTCTCCAGATCAGTATTAATTGCACTCTCCAGGTCAGTATTTATTGTACTCTCCAGGTCAGTATTTATTACGCTCTCCAGGTCAGTATTTATTGTACTCTCCAGGTCAGTATTTATTGTAATCTCCAAATCAGTATTTATTGTTCTCTGCATGTCAGTATTTCTTGTATTCACCAGGTCATTATTTATTCTACTCTCCAGGTCAGTATTTATTGCACTCTCCAGGTCAGTATTTATTGTACTCTCCAGGTCAGTATTTATTACCCTCTCCAGGTCAGTATTTATTGTACTCTCCAGCTCAGTATTTATTGTACTCTCCAGGTCAGTATTTATTGTACTCTCCAGAGCAGTATTTATTCTACTTTCCAAGTCACTATTTATTGTACTGTCCGGTTCAGTATTTATTGCCCTCTCCAGGTCAGTAATTATTGTACTCTCCAGGTCATTATTTATTGTAGTCTCCAGGTCAGTATTTATTGCCTTCCCATGGTCAGTATTTATTGTATTCTCCAGGTCAGTATTTATTTTACTCTGCAGGTCAGTATTTACTGTACTCCCCAGGTCAATATTTATTGTACTCTCCAGGTCAGTATTTATTGAACTCTCCAAGTCATTATTTATTGTACTCTTCAGGTCAGTATTTATTGTACTCTCCAGGTCAGTATTTATTGTACTCTCTAGGTCAGTATTTATTGTACTCTCCAGGTCAGTATTTATTTAACTCTCCAAGTCATTATTTATTGTACTCTTCAGGTCAGTATTTATTGTACTCTCCAGGTCAGTATTTATTGTACTCTCTAGGTCAGTATTTATTGTTCTCTCCAGATCAGTATTTATTGTACTCTCCAGGTCAGTATTTATTGTGCTATCCAGGTCAGTATTTATTGCCCTCTCCAGGTCAGTATTTATTGTAATCTCCAGGTCAGTATTTATTGTAATCTCCAGGTCAGTATTTATTGTACTTCCAGGTCAGTATTTATTGTGCTCTCCAGGTCAGTATTTATTGTACACTCTAGGTCAGTATTTATTGCCCACTCCAGATCAGTTTTTATTGTACTCTCCAGGTCAGTATTTATTGTACTCTCCAGGTCAGTATTTATTGTACTCTCCAGGTCAGTATTTGTTGTTCTCTCCAGGTCAGTGTTTATTGTACTCTCCAGGTTAGTATTTATTCTACTCTCCAGGTCAGTATTTATTGTGCTCTCCAAATCAGTATTTATAGTTCTCTGCATGTCAGTATTTATTGTATTCACCAGGTCATTATTTATTCTACTCTCCAGGTCACTATTTATTGCACTCTCCATGTCAGTATTTATTGTACTCTCCAGGTCAGTATTTATTGTACTCTCCATGTCAGTATTTATTGTACTCTCCAGGGCAGTATTTAATGTACTGTCCAGGACAGTATTTATTGCCCTATCCAAGTCAGTATTTATTGTACTCTCCAGGTCAGTATTTATTGTACTCTGTATGTTAGTATTTATTACCCTCTCCAGGTTAGTATTTATTTTACTCCAAGGTCAGTATTTTTTGTACACTCCAGGTCAGTATTTATTAACCTCTCCAGGTCAGTATTTATTGTACTCTCCAGGTCAGTATTTATTGTACTCTCCAATTCAGTATTTATTGCCCTCTACAGGTCAGTAATTATTGTACTCTCCAGGTAAGTATTTATTGTAGTCTCCAGGTCAGTATTTATTGCCTTCTCATGGTCAGTATTTATTGTATTCTCCAGGTCAGTATTTATTTTACTCTCCAGGTCAGTATTTACTGTACTCCCCAGGTCAATATTTATTGTACTCTCCAGGTCAGTATTTATTGTACTCTCCAAGTCATTATTTATTGTACTCTCCAGGTCAGTATTTATTGTTCTCTCCAAAGCAGTTTTTATTCTACTCTCCAGGTCAGTGTTTATTTTACTCTCCAGGTCAGTATTTATTGTTCTCACCAGATCAGTATTTATTGTACTCTCCAGTTCAGTATTTATTGTACTCTCCAGGTCAGTATTTATTACCCTCTCCAGGTCAGTATTTATTGTAATCTCCATATCAGTACTTATTGTAATCTCCAGGTCAGTATTTATTGTACTTCCAGGTCAGTATTTATTGCCCACTCCAGATCAGTTTTTATTGTACTCTCCAGGTCAGTATTTATTGTACTCTCCAGGTCAATATTTATTACCCTCTCCAGTTCAATTTTTATGGTACTCTCCAGGTCAGTATTTGTTGTTCTCTCCAGGTCAGTGTTTATTGTACTCTCCAGGTTAGTATTTATTGTACTCTCCAGGTCAGTATTTATTGTACTCACCAAATCAGTATTTATTGTTCTCTGCATGTCAGTATTTATTGTATTCACCAGGTCATTATTTATTCTACTCTCCAGATCAGTATTTATTGCACTCTCCAGGTCAGTATTTATTGTACTCTCCGGGTCAGTATTTATTACGCTCTCCAGGTCAGTATTTATTGTACTCTTCAAGGCCAGTATTTATTGTACTCTCCAAATCAGTATTTATTGTTCTCTGCATGTCAGTATTTATTGTATTCACCAGGTCATTATTTTTCTACTCTCCAGGTCAGTATTTATTGCACTCTCCAGGTCAGTATTTATTGTGCTCTCCAGGTCAGTATTTATTACCCTCTCCAGGTCAGTATTTATTATACTCTCCAGCTCAGTATTTATTGGACTCTCCAGGTCAGTATTTATTGTACTCTCCAGAGCAGTATTTATTCTACTCTCCAAGTCACTATTTTTTGTACTGTCCAGTTCAGTATTTATTGCCCTCTCCAGGTCAGTAATTATTGTACTCTCCAGGTCAGTATTTATTGTAGTCTCCAGGTCAGTATTTATGCCTTCTCATGGTCAGTATTTATTGTATTCTCCAGGTCAGTATTTATTTTACTCTCCAGGTCAGTATTTACTGTACTCCCCAGGTCAATATTTATTGTACTCTCCAGGTCAGTATTTATTGTACTCTCCAGGTCAGTATTTATTGTACTCTCTAGGTCAGTATTTATTGTTCTCTCCAGATCAGTATTTATTGTACTCTCCAGTTCAGTATTTATTGTGCTCTCCAGGTCAGTATTTATTGCCCTCTCCAGGTCAGTATTTATTGTAATCTCCAGGTCAGTATTTATTGTACACTCTAGGTCAGTATTTATTGCACTCTCCATGTCAGTATTTATTGTACTCTCCAGTTCAGTATATATTGTACTCTCCAGGTCAGTATTTATTGCCCTCTCCAGGTCAGTATTTATTGTACTCTCCAAGTCAGTACTTTTTGTAATCTCCAGGTCAGTATTTATTGTACTCTCCAGTTCAGTATTTATTGTGCTCTCCAGGTCAGTAGTTATTGCCCTCTCCAGGTCAGTATTTATTGTAATCTCCAGGTCAGTATTTATTGTACACTTTAGGTCAGTATTTATTGCACTCTCCATGTCAGTATTTATTGTACTCTCCAGGGCAGTATTTAATGTACTGTCCAGGTCAGTATGTATTGCCCTATCCAAGTCAGTATTTATTGTACTCTCCAGGTCAGTATTTATTGTACTCTGCTGGATAGTATTTATTACCCTCTCCAGGTTAGTATTTATTTTACTCCAAGGTCAGTATTTTTTGTACTCTCCAGGTCAGTATTTATTACCCTCTCCAGGTCAGTATTTATTGTACTCTCCAGGTCAGTATTTATAGTACTCTCCAGGTCAGTATTTATTGTACTCTCCAATTCAGTATTTATTGCCCTCTCCAGATCATTAATTATTGTACTCTCCAGGTCAGTATTTATTGTAGTCTCCAGGTCAGTATTTATTGCCTTCTCATAGTCAGTATTTATTGTATTCTCCAGGTCAGTATTTATTTTACTCTCCAGGCCAGTATTTACTGTACTCCCCAGGTCAATATTTATTGTACTCTCCAGGTCAGTATTTATTGTACTCTCCAAGTCATTATTTATTGTACTCTCCAGGTCAGTATTTATTGTTCTCTCCAAAGCAGTTTTTATTCTACTCTCCAGGTCAGTATTTATTGTACTCTCCAGGTCAGTATTTATTGTTCTCTCCAGATCAGTATTTATTGTACTCTCCAGTTCAGTATTTATTGTGCTCTCCAGGTCAGTATTTATTGCCCTCTCCAGGTCAGTATTTATTGTAATCTCCAGGTCAGTACTTATTGTAATCACCAGGTCAGTATTTATTGTACTTCCAGGTCAGTATTTATTGTGCTCTCCAGGTCAGTATTTATTGTACTCTCTAGGTCAGTATTTATTGCCCACTCCAGATCAGTATTTATTGTACTCTCCAGGTCAGTATTTAGTGTACTCTCCAGGTCAGTATTTATTGTACTCTCCAGGTCAGTAGTTATTGTACTCTCCAGGTCAGTACTTATTGGACTCTCCAGGTCAGTATTTATTGTACTCTCCAGGTCAGTATTTATTACCCTCTCCAGGTCAATTTTTATGGTACTCTCCAGGTCAGTATATGTTGTACTCTCCAGGTCCCAGTTTATTGTACTCTCCAGGTTAGTATTTATTGTACTCTCCAGGTGAGTGTATATTGTACTCTCCAAATCAGTATTTATTGTTCTCTGCATGTCAGTATTTATTGTATTCACCAGGTCATTATTTATTCTACTCTCCAGGTCAGTATTAATTGCCTTCTCATGATCAGTATTTATTGTATTCTCCAGGTCCGTATTTATTTTACTCTCCAGGTCAATATTTACTGTACTCCCCAGGTCAATATTTATTGTACTCTCCAGGTCAGTATTTATTGTACTCTCCAAGTCATTATTTATTGTACTCTTCAGGTCAGTATTTATTGTACTCTCCAGGTCATTATTTATTGTACTCTCCAGTTCAGTATTTATTGTGCTCTCCAGGTCAGTATGTATTGCCCTCTCCAGGTCAGTATTTATTGTAATCTCCAGGTCAGTATTTATTGTACTTCCAGGTCAGTATTTATTGTGCTCTCCAGGTCAGTATTTATTGTACTTTCTAGGTCAGTATTTATTTCCCACTCCAGATCAGTATTTATTATACTCTCCAGGTCAGTATTTATTGTACTCTCCAGGTCAGTATTTTTTGTACTCTCCAGGTCAGTATTTATTGTACTCTCCAGGTCAGTATATATTGTACTCTCCAGGTCAGTACTTATTGGACTCTCCATGTCAGTATTTATTGTACTCTCCAGGTCAGTATATATTGTACTCTCCAAATCAGTATTTATTGTTCTCTGCATGTCAGTATTTATTGTATTCACCAGTTCATTATTTATTCTACTCTCCAGGTCAGTATTTATTGTACTATCCAGGTCAGTATTTATTGTACTCTCCAGGTCAGTATTTATTACGCTCTCCAGGTCAGTATTTATTGTACTCTCCAGCTCAGTATTTATTGTTCTCTGCATGTCAGTATTTATTGTACTCACCAGGTCATTATTTATTCTACTCTCCAGGTCAGTATTTATTGCCTTCTCATGGTCAGTATTTATTGTATTCTCCAGGGCAGTATTTATTTTACTCTCCAGGTCAGTATTTACTGTACTCCCCAGGTCAATAGTTATTGTACTCTCCAGGTCAGTATTTATTGTACTCTCCAAGTCATTATTTATTGTACTCTCCAGGTCAGTATTTATTGTTCTCTCCAAAGCATTTTTTATTGTACTCTCCAGGTCAGTATTTATTGTTCTCTCCAAATCAGTATTTATTGTACTCACCAGTTCAGTATTTATTGTGCTCTCCAGGTCAGTATTTATTGCACTCTCCAGGTCAGTATTTATTGTAATCTCCATTCAGTATTTATTGCAATCTCCAGGTCAGTATTTATTGTACTTCCAGGTCAGTATTTATAGTACACTCTAGGTCAATATTTATTGCCCACTGCAGATCAGTTTTTATTGTACTCTCCAGGTCAGTATTTATTGTACTCTCCAGGTCAGTATTTATTGTACTCTCCAGGTCAGTATTTATTGTACTCTCCAGGTCAGTACTTATTGGACGCTCCAGGTCAGTATTTATTGTACTCTCCAGGTCAGTATTTATTACCCTCTCCAGGTCAATTTTTATGGTACTCTCCAGGTCAGTATTTGTTGTTCTCTCCAGGTCAGTGTTTATTGTACTCTCCAGGTTAGTATTTATTGTACTCTCCAGGTCAGTATTTATTGTACTCTCCAAATCAGTATTTATTGTTCTCTGCATGTCAGTATTTATTGTATTCACCAGGTCATTATTTATTCTACTCTCCAGATCAGTATTAATTGCACTCTCCAGGTCAGTATTTATTGTACTCTCCAGGTCAGTATTTATTACGCTCTCCAGGTCAGTATTTATTGTACTCTCCAGGTCAGTATTTATTGTAATCTCCAAATCAGTATTTATTGTTCTCTGCATGTCAGTATTTCTTGTATTCACCAGGTCATTATTTATTCTACTCTCCAGGTCAGTATTTATTGCACTCTCCAGGTCAGTATTTATTGTACTCTCCAGGTCAGTATTTATTACCCTCTCCAGGTCAGTATTTATTGTACTCTCCAGCTCAGTATTTATTGTACTCTCCAGGTCAGTATTTATTGTACTCTCCAGAGCAGTATTTATTCTACTTTCCAAGTCACTATTTATTGTACTGTCCGGTTCAGTATTTATTGCCCTCTCCAGGTCAGTAATTATTGTACTCTCCAGGTCATTATTTATTGTAGTCTCCAGGTCAGTATTTATTGCCTTCCCATGGTCAGTATTTATTGTATTCTCCAGGTCAGTATTTATTTTACTCTGCAGGTCAGTATTTACTGTACTCCCCAGGTCAATATTTATTGTACTCTCCAGGTCAGTATTTATTGAACTCTCCAAGTCATTATTTATTGTACTCTTCAGGTCAGTATTTATTGTACTCTCCAGGTCAGTATTTATTGTACTCTCTAGGTCAGTATTTATTGTACTCTCCAGGTCAGTATTTATTTAACTCTCCAAGTCATTATTTATTGTACTCTTCAGGTCAGTATTTATTGTACTCTCCAGGTCAGTATTTATTGTACTCTCTAGGTCAGTATTTATTGTTCTCTCCAGATCAGTATTTATTGTACTCTCCAGGTCAGTATTTATTGTGCTATCCAGGTCAGTATTTATTGCCCTCTCCAGGTCAGTATTTATTGTAATCTCCAGGTCAGTATTTATTGTAATCTCCAGGTCAGTATTTATTGTACTTCCAGGTCAGTATTTATTGTGCTCTCCAGGTCAGTATTTATTGTACACTCTAGGTCAGTATTTATTGCCCACTCCAGATCAGTTTTTATTGTACTCTCCAGGTCAGTATTTATTGTACTCTCCAGGTCAGTATTTATTGTACTCTCCAGGTCAGTATTTGTTGTTCTCTCCAGGTCAGTGTTTATTGTACTCTCCAGGTTAGTATTTATTCTACTCTCCAGGTCAGTATTTATTGTGCTCTCCAAATCAGTATTTATAGTTCTCTGCATGTCAGTATTTATTGTATTCACCAGGTCATTATTTATTCTACTCTCCAGGTCACTATTTATTGCACTCTCCATGTCAGTATTTATTGTACTCTCCAGGTCAGTATTTATTGTACTCTCCATGTCAGTATTTATTGTACTCTCCAGGGCAGTATTTAATGTACTGTCCAGGACAGTATTTATTGCCCTATCCAAGTCAGTATTTATTGTACTCTCCAGGTCAGTATTTATTGTACTCTGTATGTTAGTATTTATTACCCTCTCCAGGTTAGTATTTATTTTACTCCAAGGTCAGTATTTTTTGTACACTCCAGGTCAGTATTTATTAACCTCTCCAGGTCAGTATTTATTGTACTCTCCAGGTCAGTATTTATTGTACTCTCCAATTCAGTATTTATTGCCCTCTACAGGTCAGTAATTATTGTACTCTCCAGGTAAGTATTTATTGTAGTCTCCAGGTCAGTATTTATTGCCTTCTCATGGTCAGTATTTATTGTATTCTCCAGGTCAGTATTTATTTTACTCTCCAGGTCAGTATTTACTGTACTCCCCAGGTCAATATTTATTGTACTCTCCAGGTCAGTATTTATTGTACTCTCCAAGTCATTATTTATTGTACTCTCCAGGTCAGTATTTATTGTTCTCTCCAAAGCAGTTTTTATTCTACTCTCCAGGTCAGTGTTTATTTTACTCTCCAGGTCAGTATTTATTGTTCTCACCAGATCAGTATTTATTGTACTCTCCAGTTCAGTATTTATTGTACTCTCCAGGTCAGTATTTATTACCCTCTCCAGGTCAGTATTTATTGTAATCTCCATATCAGTACTTATTGTAATCTCCAGGTCAGTATTTATTGTACTTCCAGGTCAGTATTTATTGCCCACTCCAGATCAGTTTTTATTGTACTCTCCAGGTCAGTATTTATTGTACTCTCCAGGTCAATATTTATTACCCTCTCCAGTTCAATTTTTATGGTACTCTCCAGGTCAGTATTTGTTGTTCTCTCCAGGTCAGTGTTTATTGTACTCTCCAGGTTAGTATTTATTGTACTCTCCAGGTCAGTATTTATTGTACTCACCAAATCAGTATTTATTGTTCTCTGCATGTCAGTATTTATTGTATTCACCAGGTCATTATTTATTCTACTCTCCAGATCAGTATTTATTGCACTCTCCAGGTCAGTATTTATTGTACTCTCCGGGTCAGTATTTATTACGCTCTCCAGGTCAGTATTTATTGTACTCTTCAAGGCCAGTATTTATTGTACTCTCCAAATCAGTATTTATTGTTCTCTGCATGTCAGTATTTATTGTATTCACCAGGTCATTATTTTTCTACTCTCCAGGTCAGTATTTATTGCACTCTCCAGGTCAGTATTTATTGTGCTCTCCAGGTCAGTATTTATTACCCTCTCCAGGTCAGTATTTATTATACTCTCCAGCTCAGTATTTATTGGACTCTCCAGGTCAGTATTTATTGTACTCTCCAGAGCAGTATTTATTCTACTCTCCAAGTCACTATTTTTTGTACTGTCCAGTTCAGTATTTATTGCCCTCTCCAGGTCAGTAATTATTGTACTCTCCAGGTCAGTATTTATTGTAGTCTCCAGGTCAGTATTTATGCCTTCTCATGGTCAGTATTTATTGTATTCTCCAGGTCAGTATTTATTTTACTCTCCAGGTCAGTATTTACTGTACTCCCCAGGTCAATATTTATTGTACTCTCCAGGTCAGTATTTATTGTACTCTCCAGGTCAGTATTTATTGTACTCTCTAGGTCAGTATTTATTGTTCTCTCCAGATCAGTATTTATTGTACTCTCCAGTTCAGTATTTATTGTGCTCTCCAGGTCAGTATTTATTGCCCTCTCCAGGTCAGTATTTATTGTAATCTCCAGGTCAGTATTTATTGTACACTCTAGGTCAGTATTTATTGCACTCTCCATGTCAGTATTTATTGTACTCTCCAGTTCAGTATATATTGTACTCTCCAGGTCAGTATTTATTGCCCTCTCCAGGTCAGTATTTATTGTACTCTCCAAGTCAGTACTTTTTGTAATCTCCAGGTCAGTATTTATTGTACTCTCCAGTTCAGTATTTATTGTGCTCTCCAGGTCAGTAGTTATTGCCCTCTCCAGGTCAGTATTTATTGTAATCTCCAGGTCAGTATTTATTGTACACTTTAGGTCAGTATTTATTGCACTCTCCATGTCAGTATTTATTGTACTCTCCAGGGCAGTATTTAATGTACTGTCCAGGTCAGTATGTATTGCCCTATCCAAGTCAGTATTTATTGTACTCTCCAGGTCAGTATTTATTGTACTCTGCTGGATAGTATTTATTACCCTCTCCAGGTTAGTATTTATTTTACTCCAAGGTCAGTATTTTTTGTACTCTCCAGGTCAGTATTTATTACCCTCTCCAGGTCAGTATTTATTGTACTCTCCAGGTCAGTATTTATAGTACTCTCCAGGTCAGTATTTATTGTACTCTCCAATTCAGTATTTATTGCCCTCTCCAGATCATTAATTATTGTACTCTCCAGGTCAGTATTTATTGTAGTCTCCAGGTCAGTATTTATTGCCTTCTCATAGTCAGTATTTATTGTATTCTCCAGGTCAGTATTTATTTTACTCTCCAGGCCAGTATTTACTGTACTCCCCAGGTCAATATTTATTGTACTCTCCAGGTCAGTATTTATTGTACTCTCCAAGTCATTATTTATTGTACTCTCCAGGTCAGTATTTATTGTTCTCTCCAAAGCAGTTTTTATTCTACTCTCCAGGTCAGTATTTATTGTACTCTCCAGGTCAGTATTTATTGTTCTCTCCAGATCAGTATTTATTGTACTCTCCAGTTCAGTATTTATTGTGCTCTCCAGGTCAGTATTTATTGCCCTCTCCAGGTCAGTATTTATTGTAATCTCCAGGTCAGTACTTATTGTAATCACCAGGTCAGTATTTATTGTACTTCCAGGTCAGTATTTATTGTGCTCTCCAGGTCAGTATTTATTGTACTCTCTAGGTCAGTATTTATTGCCCACTCCAGATCAGTATTTATTGTACTCTCCAGGTCAGTATTTAGTGTACTCTCCAGGTCAGTATTTATTGTACTCTCCAGGTCAGTAGTTATTGTACTCTCCAGGTCAGTACTTATTGGACTCTCCAGGTCAGTATTTATTGTACTCTCCAGGTCAGTATTTATTACCCTCTCCAGGTCAATTTTTATGGTACTCTCCAGGTCAGTATATGTTGTACTCTCCAGGTCCCAGTTTATTGTACTCTCCAGGTTAGTATTTATTGTACTCTCCAGGTGAGTGTATATTGTACTCTCCAAATCAGTATTTATTGTTCTCTGCATGTCAGTATTTATTGTATTCACCAGGTCATTATTTATTCTACTCTCCAGGTCAGTATTAATTGCCTTCTCATGATCAGTATTTATTGTATTCTCCAGGTCCGTATTTATTTTACTCTCCAGGTCAATATTTACTGTACTCCCCAGGTCAATATTTATTGTACTCTCCAGGTCAGTATTTATTGTACTCTCCAAGTCATTATTTATTGTACTCTTCAGGTCAGTATTTATTGTACTCTCCAGGTCATTATTTATTGTACTCTCCAGTTCAGTATTTATTGTGCTCTCCAGGTCAGTATGTATTGCCCTCTCCAGGTCAGTATTTATTGTAATCTCCAGGTCAGTATTTATTGTACTTCCAGGTCAGTATTTATTGTGCTCTCCAGGTCAGTATTTATTGTACTTTCTAGGTCAGTATTTATTTCCCACTCCAGATCAGTATTTATTATACTCTCCAGGTCAGTATTTATTGTACTCTCCAGGTCAGTATTTTTTGTACTCTCCAGGTCAGTATTTATTGTACTCTCCAGGTCAGTATATATTGTACTCTCCAGGTCAGTACTTATTGGACTCTCCATGTCAGTATTTATTGTACTCTCCAGGTCAGTATATATTGTACTCTCCAAATCAGTATTTATTGTTCTCTGCATGTCAGTATTTATTGTATTCACCAGTTCATTATTTATTCTACTCTCCAGGTCAGTATTTATTGTACTATCCAGGTCAGTATTTATTGTACTCTCCAGGTCAGTATTTATTACGCTCTCCAGGTCAGTATTTATTGTACTCTCCAGCTCAGTATTTATTGTACTCTCCAGGTCAGTATTTATTGTACTCTCCATGTCAGTATTTATTGTACTCTCCAGGGCAGTATTTAATGTACAGTCCATGTCAGTATTTATTGCCCTATCCAAGTCAGTATTTAATGTACTCTCCAGGTCAGTATTTATTGTACTCTGCAGGTTAGTATGTATTGCCCTCTCCAGGTTAGTATTTATTTTACTCCAAGGTCAGTATTGTTTGTACTCTCCAGGTCAGTATTTATTACCATCTCCAGGTCAGTATTTATTGTACTCTCCAGGTCAGTATTTATAGTACTCTCCAGATCAGTATGTATTGTACTCTACAGGTCAATATTTATTGTACTCTCCAATTCAGTATTTATTGCCCTCTCCAGGACAGTAATTATTGTACTCTCCAGTTCAGTATTTATTGTAGTCTCCAGGTCAGTATTTATTGCCTTCTCATGGTCAGTATTTATTGTATTCTCCAGGTCAGTATTTGTTGTTCTCTCCAGGTCAGAGTTTATTGTACTCTCCAGGTTAGTATTTATTGTACTCTCCAGGTCAGTATTTATTGTACGCTCCAAATCAGTATATATTGTTCTCTGCATGTCAGTATTTATTGTATTCACCAGGTCATTTTTTATTCTACTCTCCAGGTCAGTATTTATTGCCTTCTCATGATCAGTATTTATTGTATTCTCCAGGTCAGTATTTATTTTACTCTCCAGGTCAGTATTTATTGTTCTCTCCAGTTCAGTATTTATTGTGCTCTCCAGGTCATTATGTATTGCCCTCTGCAGGTCAGTATTTATTGTAATCTCCAGGTCACTATTTATTGTAATCTCCAGGTCAGTATTTATTATACTTCCAGGTCAGTATTTATTGTGCTCTCCAGGTCAGTATTTATTGTACTCTCCAAATCAGTATTTATTGCCCACTCCAGATCAGTATTAATTATACTCTCCAGGTCAGTATTTATTGTACTCTCCAGGTTAGTATTTATTGGACTCTCCAGGTCAGTATTTATTGTACTCTCCAGGTCAGTATTTATTACCCTCTCCAGGTCAATTTTTATGTTACTCTCCAGGTCAGTATTTGTTGTTCTCTCCAGGTCAGTGTTTATTGTACTCTCCAGGTTAGTATTTATTGTACTCTCCAGGTCAGTATTTATTGTACTCTCCAAATCAGTATTTATTGTTCTCTGCATGTCAGTATTTATTGTATTCACCAGGTCATTATTTATTCTACTCTCCAGGTCAGTATTTATTGCACTCTCCAGGTCAGTATTTATTGTACTCTCCAGGTCAGTATTTATTACCCTCTCCAGGTCAGTATTTATTGTACTCTCCAGCTCAGTATTTATTGTACTCTCCAGGTCAGTATTTACTGTACTCTCCAGAGCAGTATTTATTCTACTCTCCAAGTCACTATTTATTGTACTGTCCAGTTCAGTATTTATTGCCCTCTCCAGGTCAGTAATTATTGTACTCTCCATGTCAGTATTTATTGTAGTCTCCAGGTCAGTATTTATTGCCTTCTCATGGTCAGTATTTATTGTATTCTCCAGGTCAGTATTTATTTTACTCTCCAGGTCAGTATTTACTGTACTCCCCAGGTCAATATTTATTGTACTCTCCAGGTCAGTATTTATTGTACTCTGCAAGTCATTTTTTATTGTACTCTTCAGGTCAGTAGTTATTGTACTCTCCAGGTCAGTATTTATTGTACTCTCCAGGTCAGTATTTATTGTTCTCTCCAGATCAGTATTTATTGTACTCTCCAGTTCAGTATTTATTGTGCGCTCCAGGTCAGTATGTATTGCCCTCTCCAGGTCAGTATTTATTGTAATCTCCAGGTCAGTATTTATTGTAATCTCCAGGTCAGTATTTATTGTACTTCCAGGTCAGTATTTATTGTGCTCTCCAGGTCAGTATTTATTGTAAACTCTAGGTCAGTATTTATTACCCTCTCCAGATCAATTTTTATGGTACTCTCCAGTTCAGTGTTTATTGTACTCTCCAGGTCAGTATTTATTGTACTCTCCAGGTCAGTATTTATTGTACTCTCCAGGTCAGCACTTATTGGACTCTCCAGGTCAGTATTTATTGTACTCTCCAGGTCAGTATTTATTACCCTCTCCAGGTCAATTTTTATGGTACTCTCCAGGTCAGTATTTGTTGTTCTCTCCAGGTCACAGTTTATTGTACTCTCCAGGTTAGTATTTATTGTACTCTCCAGGTCAGTATATATTGTACTCTCCAAATCAGTATTTTTTGTTCTCTGCATGTCAGTATTTATTGTATTCACCAGGTCATTATTTATTCTACTCTCCAGGTCAGTATTAATTGCCTTCTCATGATCAGTATTTATTTTATTCTCCAGGTCAGTATTTATTTTACTCTCCAGGTCAATATTTTCTGTACTCCCCAGGTCAATATTTATTGTACTCTCCAGGTCAGTATTTATTGTACTCTCCAAGTCATTATTTATTGTACTCTTCAGGTCAGTATTTATTGTACTCTCCAGGTCAGTATTTATTGTACTCTCCAGTTCAGTATTTATTGTGCTCTCCAGGTCAGTATGTATTGCCCTCTCCAGGTCAGTATTTATTGTAATCTCCAGGTCAGTATTTATTGTACTTCCAGGTCAGTATTTATTGTGCTCTCCAGGTCAGTATTTATTGTACTTTCTAGGTCAGTATTTATTGCCCACTCCAAATCAGTATTTATTATACTCTCCAGGTCAGTATCTATTGTACTCTCCAGGTCAGTATTTTTTGTACTCTCCAGGTCAGTATTTATTGTACTCTCCAGGTCAGTATTTATTGTACTCTCCAGGTCAGTACTTATTGGACTCTCCAGGTCAGTATTTATTGTACTCTCCAGGTCAGTATTTATTGTACTCTCCAAATCAGTATTTATTGTTCTCTGCATGTCAGTATTTATTGTATTCACCAGTTCATTATTTATTCTACTCTCCAGGTCAGTATTTATTGTACTATCCAGGTCAGTATTTATTGTACTCTCCAGGTCAGTATTTATTACGCTCTCCAGGTCAGTATTTATTGTACTCTCCAGCTCAGTATTTATTGTACTCTCCAGGTCAGTATTTATTGTACTCTCCATGTCAGTATTTATTGTACTCTCCAGGGCAGTATTTAATGTACAGTCCATGTCAGTATTTATTGCCCTATCCAATTCAGTATTTATTGTACTCTCCAGGTCAGTATTTATTGTACTCTGCAGGTTAGTATGTATTGCCCTCTCCAGGTTAGTATTTATTTTACTCCAAGGTCAGTATTGTTTGTACTCTCCAGGTCAGTATTTATTACCCTCTCCAGATCAATTTTTATGGTACTCTCCAGTTCAGTGTTTATTGTACTCTCCAGGTCAGTATTTATTGTACTCTCCAGGTCAGTATTTATTGTACTCTCCAGGTCAGCACTTATTGGACTCTCCAGGTCAGTATTTATTGTACTCTCCAGGTCAGTATTTATTACCCTCTCCAGGTCAATTTTTATGGTACTCTCCAGGTCAGTATTTGTTGTTCTCTCCAGGTCACAGTTTATTGTACTCTCCAGGTTAGTATTTATTGTACTCTCCAGGTCAGTATATATTGTACTCTCCAAATCAGTATTTTTTGTTCTCTGCATGTCAGTATTTATTGTATTCACCAGGTCATTATTTATTCTACTCTCCAGGTCAGTATTAATTGCCTTCTCATGATCAGTATTTATTTTATTCTCCAGGTCAGTATTTATTTTACTCTCCAGGTCAATATTTTCTGTACTCCCCAGGTCAATATTTATTGTACTCTCCAGGTCAGTATTTATTGTACTCTCCAAGTCATTATTTATTGTACTCTTCAGGTCAGTATTTATTGTACTCTCCAGGTCAGTATTTATTGTACTCTCCAGTTCAGTATTTATTGTGCTCTCCAGGTCAGTATGTATTGCCCTCTCCAGGTCAGTATTTATTGTAATCTCCAGGTCAGTATTTATTGTACTTCCAGGTCAGTATTTATTGTGCTCTCCAGGTCAGTATTTATTGTACTTTCTAGGTCAGTATTTATTGCCCACTCCAAATCAGTATTTATTATACTCTCCAGGTCAGTATCTATTGTACTCTCCAGGTCAGTATTTTTTGTACTCTCCAGGTCAGTGTTTATTGTACTCTCCAGGTCAGTATTTATTGTACTCTCCAGGTCAGTACTTATTGGACTCTCCAGGTCAGTATTTATTGTACTCTCCAGGTCAGTATTTATTGTACTCTCCAAATCAGTATTTATTGTTCTCTGCATGTCAGTATTTATTGTATTCACCAGTTCATTATTTATTCTACTCTCCAGGTCAGTATTTATTGTACTATCCAGGTCAGTATTTATTGTACTCTCCAGGTCAGTATTTATTACGCTCTCCAGGTCAGTATTTATTGTACTCTCCAGCTCAGTATTTATTGTACTCTCCAGGTCAGTATTTATTGTACTCTCCATGTCAGTATTTATTGTACTCTCCAGGGCAGTATTTAATGTACAGTCCATGTCAGTATTTATTGCCCTATCCAATTCAGTATTTATTGTACTCTCCAGGTCAGTATTTATTGTATTCTGCAGGTTAGTATGTATTGCCCTCTCCAGGTTAGTATTTATTTTACTCCAAGGTCAGTATTGTTTGTACTCTCCAGGTCAGTATTTATTACCCTCTCCAGGTCAGTATTTATTGTACTCTCCAGGTCAGTATTTATAGTACTCTCCAGATCAGTATGTATTGTACTCTCCAGGTCAATATTTATTGTACTCTCCAATTCAGTATTTATTGCCCTCTCCAGGACAGTAATTATTGTACTCTCCAGGTCAGTATTTATTGTAGTCTCCAGGTCAGTATTTATTGCCTTCTCATGGTCAGTATTTATTGTATTCTCCAGGTCAGTATTTGTTGTTCTCTCCAGGTCAGAGTTTATTGTACTCTCCAGGTTAGTATTTATTGTACTCTCCAGGTCAGTATTTATTGTACGCTCCAAATCAGTATTTATTGTTCTCTGCATGTCAGTATTTATTGTATTCACCAGGTCATTATTTATTCTACTCTCCAGGTCAGTATTTATTGCCTTCTCATGATCAGTATTTATTGTATTCTCCAGGTCAGTATTTATTTTACTCTCCAGGTCAGTATTTATTGTTCTCTCCAGTTCAGTATTTATTGTGCTCTCCAGGTCATTATGTATTGCCCTCTCCAGGTCAGTATTTATTGTAATCTCCAGGTCAGTATTTATTGTAATCTCCAGGTCAGTATTTATTATACTTCCAGGTCAGTATTTATTGTGCTCTCCAGGTCAGTATTTATTGTACTCTCTAGGTCAGTATTTATTGCCCACTCCAGATCAGTATTAATTATACTCTCCAGGTCAGTATTTATTGTACTCTCCAGGTCAGTATTTATTGTACTCTCCAGGTTAGTATTTATTGTACTCTCCCGGTCAGTACTTATTGGACTCTCCAGGTCAGTATTTATTGTACTCTCCAGGTCAGTATTTATTACCCTCTCCAGGTCAATTTTTATGTTACTCTCCAGGTCAGTATTTGTTGTTCTCTCCAGGTCAGTGTTTATTGTACTCTCCAGGTTAGTATTTATTGTACTCTCCAGGTCAGTATTTATTGTACTCTCCAAATCAGTATTTATTGTTCTCTGCATGTCAGTATCTTTTGTATTCACCAGGACATTATTTATTCTACTCTCCAGGTCAGTATTTATTGCACTCTCCAGGTCAGTATTTATTGTACTCTCCAGGTCAGTATTTATTACCCTCTCCAGGTCAGTATTTATTGTACTCTCCAGCTCAATATTTATTGTACTCTCCAGGTCAGTATTTACTGTACTCTCCAGAGCAGTATTTATTCTACGCTCCAAGTCATATTTATTGTACTGTCCAGTTCAGTATTTATTGCCCTCTCCAGGTCAGTAATTATTGTACTCTCCATGTCAGTATTTATTGTAGTCTCCAGGTCAGTATTTATTGCCTTCTCATGGTCAGTATTTATTGTATTCTCCAGGCCAGTATTTATTTTACTCTCCAGGTCAGTATTTACTGTACTCCCCAGGTCAATATTTATTGTACTCTCCAGGTCAGTATTTATTGTACTCTCCAAGTCATTTTTTATTGTACTCTTCAGGTCAGTATTTATTGTACTCTCCAGGTCAGTATTTATTGTACTCTCCAGGTCAGTATTTATTGTTCTCTCCAGATCAGTATTTATTGTACTCTCCAGTTCAGTATTTATTGTGCGCTCCAGGTCAGTATGTATTGCCCTCTCCAGGTCAGTATTTATCGTAATCTCCAGGTCAGTATTTATTGTAATCTCCAGTTCAGTATTTATTGTACTTCCAGGTCAGTATTTATTGTGCTCTCCAGGTCAGTATTTATTGTACACTCTAGGTCAGTATTTATTGCCCACTCCAGATCAGTTTTTATTGTACTCTCCAGGTCAGTATTTATTGTACTCTCCAGATAAGTATTTATTACCTTCTCCAGATCAATTTTTATGGTACTCTCCATGTCAGTATTTATTGTACTCTCCAGGGCAGTATTTAATGTACTGTCCAGGTCAGTATTTATTGCCCTATCCAAGTGAGTATTTATTGTACTCTCCAGGTCAGTATTTATTGTACTCTGCAGGTTAGTATTTATTGCCTTCTCATGGTCAGTATTTATTGTATTAACCAGGTCAGTATTTATTACCCTCTCCAGGTCAGTATTTATTGTACTCTCCAGGTCAGTATTTATTGTACTCTCCAGATCAGTATGTATTGTACTCTCCAGGTCAATATTTATTGTACTCTCCAATTCAGTATTTATTGTACTCTCCAATTCAGTATTTATTGCCCTCTCCAGGTCAGTAATTATTGTACTCTCCAAGTCAGTTTTTATTGTCGTCTCCAGGTCAGTATTTATTGCCTTCTCATGGTCAGTATTTATTGTATTCTCCAGGTCAGTATTTATTTTACTCTCCAGGTCAGTATTTAATGTACTCCCCAGGTCAATATTTATTGTACTCTCCAGGTCAGTATTTATTGTACTCTCCAAGTCATTATTTATTGTACTCTTCAGGTCAGTATTTATTGCCCTCTCCAGGTCAGTATTTATTTTAATCTCCAGGTCAGTACTTATTGGACTCTCCAGGTCAGTATTTATAGTACTCTCCAGGTCAGTATTTCTTACCCTCTCCAGGTCAATTTTTATGGTACTCTCCAGGTCAGTATTTGTTGTTCTCTCCAGGTCAGTGTTTATTGTACTCTCCAGGTCAGTATTTATTGTCGTCTCCAGGTCAGTATTTATTGCCTTCTCATGGTCAGTATTTATTGTATTCTCCAGGTCAGTATTTATTGTGCTCTCCAGGTCAGTATTTATTGTACACTCTAGGTCAGTATTTATTGCCCACTCCAGATCAGTTTTTATTGTACTCTCCTGGTCAGTATTTATTGTACTCTCCAGGTCAGTATTTATTGTACTCTCCCGGTCAGTATTTATTGTACTCACCATGTCAGTACTTATTGGACTCTCCAGGTCAGTATTTATAGTACTCTCCAGGTCAGTATTTCTTACCCTCTCCAGGTCAATTTTTATGGTACTCTCCAGGTCAGTATTTGTTGTTCTCTCCAGGTCAGTGTTTATTGTACTCTCCAGGTCAGTATTTATTGTACTCTCCAAATCAGTATTTATTGTTCTCTGCATGTCAGTATTTATTGTATTCACCAGGTCATTATTTATTCTACTCTCCAGGTCAGTATTTATTGCACTCTCCAGGTCAGTATTTATTGTACTCTCCAGGTCAGTATTTATTACGCTCTCCAGGTCAGTATTTATTGTACTCTCCAGCTCAGTATTTATTGTACTCTCCAGGTCAGTATTTATTGTACTCTCCATGTCAGTATTTATTGTACTCTCCAGGGCAGCATATAATGTACTCTGCAGGTTAGTATTTATTGCCCTCTCCAGGTTAGTATTTATTTTACTTCAAGGTCAGTATTTTTTGTACTCTCCAGGTCAGTATTTATTACCCTCTCCAGGTCAGTATTTATTGTACTCTCCAGGTCAGTATTTATTGTAGTCTCCAGGTCAGTATTTATTGCCTTCTCATAGTCAGTATTTATTGTATTCTCCAGGTCAGTATTTATTTTACTCTCCAGGCCAGTATTTACTGTACTCCCCAGGTCAGTATTTATTGTACTCTCCAGGTCAGTATTTAGTGTACTCTCCAGGTCAGTATTTATTGTACTCTCCAGGTCAGTATTTATTGTACTCTCCAGGTCAGTATTTATTGTACTCTCCAGGTCAGTATTTATTACCCTCTCCAGGTCAATTTTTATGGTACTCTCCAGGTCAGTATTTGTTGTTCTCTCCAGGTCACAGTTTATTGTACTCTCCAGGTTAGTATTTATTGTACTCTCCAGGTCAGTATATATTGTACTCTCCAAATCAGTATTTATTGTTCTCTGCATGTCAGTATTTATTGTATTCACCAGGTCATTATTTATTCTACTCTCCAGGTCAGTATTAATTGCCTTCTCATGATCAGTATTTATTGTATTCTCCAGGTCAGTATTTATTTTACTCTCCAGGTCAGTATTTACTGTACTCCCCAGGTCAATATTTATTGTAATCTCCAGGTCAGTATTTATTGTGCTCTCCAAGTCATTATTTATTGTACTCTTCAGGTCAGTATTTGTTGTCATCTCCAGGTCAGTATTTATTGTACTTCCAGGTCAGTATTTATTGTACTCTCCAGGTCAGTATTTATTGTACTTTCGAGGTCAATATTTATTGCCCACTCCAGATCAGTATTTATTATACTCTCCAGGTCAGTATTTATTGTACTCTCCAGGTCAGTATTTTTTGTACTCTCCAGGTCAGTATTTATTGTACTCTCCAGGTCAGTATTTATTGTACTCTCCAGGTCAGTACTTATTTGACTCTCCAGGTCAGTATTTATTGTACTCTCCAGGTCAGTATTTATTGTACTCTCCAAATCAGTATTTATTGTTCTCTGCATGTCAGTATTTATGGTATTCACCAGGTCATTATTTATTCTACTCTCCAGGTCAGTATTTATTGCACTCTCCAGGTCAGTATTTATTGTACTCTCCAGGTCAGTATTTATTACGCTCTCCAGGTCAGTATTTATTGTACTCTCCAGCTCAGTATTTATTGTACTCTCCAGGTCAGTATTTATTGTACTCTCCATGTCAGTATTTATTGTACTCTCCAGGGCAGTATTTAATGTACAGTCCATGTCAGTATTTATTGCCCTATCCAAGTCAGTATTTATTGTACTCTCCAGGTCAGTATTTATTGTACTCTGCAGGTTAGTATGTATTGCCCTATCCAGGTTAGTATTTATTTTATTCCAAGGTCAGTATTGTTTGTACTCTCCAGGTCAGTATTTATTACCCTCTCCAGGTCAGTATTTATTGTAAGCTCCAAATCAGTATTTATTGTTCTCTGCATGTCAGTATTTATTGTATTCACCAGGTCATTATTTATTCTACTCTCCAGGTCAGTATTTATTGCCTTCTCATGATCAGTATTTATTGTATTCTCCAGGTCAGGATTTATTTTACTCTCCAGGTCAGTATTTATTGTTCTCTCCAGTTCAGTATTTATTGTGCTCTCCAGGTCATTATGTATTGCCCTCTCCAGGTCAGTATTTATTGTAATCTCCAGTTCAGTATTTATTGTAATCTCCAGGTCAGTATTTAATATACTTCCAGGTCAGTATTTATTGTGCTCTCCAGGTCAGTATTTATTGTACTCTCTAGGTCAGTATTTATTGCCCACTCCAGATCTGTATTAATTATACTCTCCAGGTCAGTATTTATTGTACTCTCCAGGTCAGTATTTATTGTACTCTCCAGGTTAGTATTTATTGTACTCTCCAGGTCAGGACTTATTGGACTCTCCAGGTCAGTATTTATTGTCCTCTCCAGGTCAGTATTTATTACCCTCTCCAGGTCAATTTTTATGTTACTCTCCAGGTCAGTATTTGTTGTTCTCTCCAGGTCAGTGTTTATTGTACTCTCCAGGTTAGTATTTATTGTACTCTCCAGGTCAGTATTTATTGTACGCTCCAAATCAGTATTTATTGTTCTCTGCATGTCAGTATTTATTGTATTCACCAGGACATTATTTATTCTACTCTCCAGGTCAGTATTTATTGCACTCTCCAGGTCAGTATTTATTGTACTCTCCAGGTCAGTATTTATTACCCTCTCCAGGTCAGTATTTATTGTACTCTCCAGCTCAGTATTTATTGTACTTTCCAGGTCAGTATTTACTGTCCTCTCCAGAGCAGTATTTATTCTACTCTCCAAGTCACTATTTATTGTACTGTCCAGTTCAGTATTTATTGCCCTCTCCAGGTCAGTAATTATTGTACTCTCCATGTCAGTATTTATTGTAGTCTCCAGGTCAGTATTTATTGCCTTCTCATGGTCAGTATTTATTGTATTCTCCAGGTCAGTATTTATTTTACTCTCCAGGTCAGTATTTACTGTACTCCCCAGGTCAATATTTATTGTACTCTCCAGGTCAGTATTTATTGTACTCTCCAAGTCATTTTATATTGTACTCTCCAGGTCAGTATTTATTGTTCTCTCCAGATCAGTATTTATTGTACTCTCCAGTTCAGTATTTATTGTGCGCTCCAGGTCAGTATGTATTGCCCTCTCCAGGTCAGTATTTATTGTAATCTCCAGGTCAGTATTTATTGTAATCTCCAGGTCAGTATTTATTGTACTTTCAGGTCAGTATTTATTGTGCTCTCCAGGTCAGTATTTATTGCCCACTCCAGATCAGTTTTTATTGTACTCTCCAGGTCAGTATTTATTGTACTCTCCAGATGAGTATTTATTGTTCTCTCCAGATCAGTATTTATTGTACTCTCCAGTTCAGTATTTATTGTACTCTCCAGGTCAGTATTTATTGTACTCTCCAGGTCAGTATTTATTGTTCTCTCCAGATCAGTATTTATTGTACTCTCCAGTTCAGTATTTATTGTGCGCTCCAGGTCAGTATGTATTGCCCTCTCCAGGTCAGTATTTATTGTACTTCCAGGTCAGTATTTATTGTGCTCTCCAGGTCAGTATTTATTGTACACTCTAGGGCAGTATTTATTGCCCACTCCAGATCAGTTTTTATTGTACTCTCCAGGTCAGTATTTATTGTACTCTCCAGATAAGTATTTATTACCCTCTCCAGGTCAATATTTATTGCCCTATCCAAGTGAGTATTTATTGTACTCTCCAGGTCAGTATTTATTGTACTCTGCAGGTTAGTATTTATTGCCCTCTCCAGTTTAGTATTTATTTTACTCCAAGGTCAGTATTTTTTGTACTCTCCAGGTCAGTATTTATTACCCTCTCCAGGTCAATATTTATTGTACTCTCCAGGTCAGTATTTATAGTACTCTCCAGATCAGTATTTATTGTGCTCTCCAGGTCAGTATTTATTGTACTCTCCAATTCAGTATTTATTGCCCTCTCCAGGTCAGTAGTTATTGTACTCTCCAGGTCAGTATTTATTGTCGTCTCCAGGTCAGTATTTATTGCCTTCTCATGGTCAGTATTTATTGTATTCTCCAGATCAGTATTTATTTTACTCTCCAGGTCAGTATTTAATGTACTCCCCAGGTCAATATTTATTGTACTCTCCAGGTCAGTATTTATTGTACTTTCCAGGTCAGTATTTATTGTACTCTCCAGGTCAGTATTTATTACGCTCTCCAGGTCAGTATTTATTGTACTCTCCAGCTCAGTATTTATTGTACTCTCCAGGTCAGTATTTATTGTACTCTCCATGTCAGTATTTATTGTACTCTCCAGGGCAGTATTTAATGTACAGTCCATGTCAGTATTTATTGCCCTATCCAAGTCAGTATTTATTGTACTCTCCAGGTCAGTATTTATTGTACTCTGCAGGTTAGTATGTATTGCCCTCTCCAGGTTAGTATTTATTTTACTCCAAGGTCAGTATTGTTTGTACTCTCCAGGTCAGTATTTATTACCCTCTCCAGGTCAGTATTTATTGTACTCTCCAGGTCAGTATTTATAGTACTCTCCAGATCAGTATGTATTGTACTCTCCAGGTCAATATTTATTGAAATCTCCAATTCAGTATTTATTGCCCTCTCCAATTCAGTATTTATTGCCCTCTCCAGGTCAGTATTTATTGTCGTCTCCAGGTCAGTATTTATTGCCTTCTCATGGTCAGTATTTATTGTATTCTCCAGGTCAGTATTTATTTTACTCTCCAGGTCAGTATTTAATGTACTCCCCAGGTCAATATTTATTGTACTCTCCAGGTCAATATTTATTGTACTCTCCAAGTCATTATTTATTGTACTCTTCAGGTCAGTATTTATTGCCCTCTCCAGGTCAGTATTTATTGTAATCTCCAGGTCAGTGTTTATTTTAATCTCCAGGTCAGTATTTATTTTACTTCCAGGTCAGTATTTATTGTGCTCTCCAGGTCAGTATTTATTGTACACTCTAGGTCAGTATTTATTGCCCACTCCAGATCAGTTTTTATTGTACTCTCCAGGTCAGTATTTATTGTACTCTCCAGGTCAGTATTTATTGTACTCTCCCGGTCAGTATTTATTGTACTCTCCAGGTCAGTACTTATTGGACTCTCCAGGTCAGTATTTATAGTACTCTCCAGGTCAGTATTTATTACCCTCTCCAGGTCAATTTTTATGGTACTCTCCAGGTCAGTATTTGTTGTTCTCTCCAGGTCAGTGTTTATTGTACTCTCCAGGTCAGTATTTATTGTACTCTCCAAATCAGTATTTATTGTTCTCTGCATGTCAGTATTTATTGTATTCACCAGGTCATTATTTATTCTACTCTCCAGGTCAGTATTTATTGCACTCTCCAGGTCAGTATTTATTGTACTCTCCAGGTCAGTATTTATTACGCTCTCCAGGTCAGTATTTATTGTACTCTCCAGGTCAGTATTTATTGTACTCTCCAGGGCAGTATTTAATGTACTCTGCAGGTTAGTATTTATTGCCCTCTCCAGGTTAGTATTTATTTTACTCCAAGGTCAGTATTTTTTGTACTCTCCAGGTCAGTATTTTTTACCCTCTCCAGGTCAGTATTTATGGTTCTCTCCAGGTGAGTATTTATTTTACTCTCCAGATCAGTATTTATTGTACTCTCCAGGTCAGTATTTATTGCCTTCTCATGATCAGTATTTCTTGTATTCTCCAGGTCAGTATTTATTTTACTCTCCAGGTCAGTATTTACTGTACTCGCCAGGTCAATATTTATTGTACTCTCCAGGTCAGTATTTATTGTACTCTCCAAGTCATTATTTATTGTACTCTCCAGGTCAGTATTTATTGTTCTCTCCAAAGCAGTTTTTATTGTACTCTCCAGGTCAGTATTTATTGTACTCTCCAGGTCAGTATTTAATTTTCTCTCAGGGTCAGTATTTATTGTACTCTTCAGTTCAGTATTTATTGTGCTCTCCAGGTCAGTATTTATTGCCCTCTCCAGGTCAGTATTTATTGTAATCTCCAGGTCAGTACTTATTGTAATCTCCAGGTGAGTATTTATTGTACTCTCCTGGTCAGTATTTATTGTACTGTCCAGATGAGTATTTATTACCCTCTCCAGATCAATTTTTATGGTACTCTCCAGGTCAGTATTTGTTGTTCTCTCCAGGTCAGAGTTTATTGTACTCTCCAGGTTAGTATTTATTGTACTCTCCAGGTCAGTATTTAATGTACTCTCCAAATCAGTATTTATTGTTCTCTGCATGTCAGTATTTATTGTATTCACCAGGTCATTATTTATTCTACTCTCCAGGTCAGTATTTATTGCCTTCTCATGATCAGTATTTATTGTATTCTCCAGGTCAGTGTTTATTTTACTCTCCAGGTCAGTATTTATTGTTCTTTCCAGTTCAGTATTTATTGTGCTCTCCAGGTCATTATGTATTGCCCTCTCCAGGACAGTATTTATTGTAATCTCCAGGTCAGTATTTATTGTAATCTCCAGGTCAGTATTTATTATACTTCCAGGTCAGTATTTATTGTGCTCTCCAGGTCAGTATTTATTGTACTCTCCAGGTCAGTATTTATTGCCCACTCCAGATCAGTATTAATTATACTCTCCAGGTCAGTATTTATTGTACTCTCCAGGTCAGTATTTATTGTACTCTCCAGGATAGTATTTATTGTACTCTCCAGGTCAGTACTTATTGGACTCTCCAGGTCAGTATTTATTGTACTCTCCAGGTCAGTATTTATTACCATCTCCAGGTCAATTTTTATGTTACTCTCCAGGTCAGTATTTGTTGTTCTCTCCAGGTCAGTGTTTATTGTACTCTCCAGGTTAGTATTTATTGTACTCTCCAGGTCAGTATTTATTGTACTCTCCAAATCAGTATTTATTGTTCTCTGCATGTCAGTATTTATTGTATTCACCAGGTCATTATTTATTCTACTCTCCAGGTCAGTATTTATTGCACTCTCCAGGTCAGTATTTATTGTACTCTCCAGGTCAGTATTTATTACCCTCTCCACATCAGTATTTATTGTACTCTCCAGCTCAGTATTTATTGTACTCTCCACGTCAGTATTTACTGTACTCTCCAGAGCAGTATTTATTCTACTCTCCAAGTCACTATTTATTGTACTGTCCAGTTCAGTATTTATTGCCCTCTCCAGGTCAGTAATTATTGTACTCTCCATGTCAGTATTTATTGTAGTCTCCAGGTCAGTATTTATTGCCTTCTCATGGTCAGTATTTATTGTATTCTCGATGTCAGTATTTATTTTACTCTCCAGGTCAGTATTTACTGTACTCCCCAGGTCAATATTTATTGTACTCTCCAAGTCATTTTTTATTGTACTCTTCAGGTCAGTATTTATTGTACTCTCCAGGTCAGTATTTATTGTGCGCTCCAGGTCAGTATGTATTGCCCTCTCCAGGTCAGTATTTATTGTAATCTCCAGGTCAGTATTTATTGTAATCTCCAGGTCAGTATTTATTGTACTTCCAGGTCAGTACTTATTGTGCTCTCCAGGTCAGTATTTATTGTAAACTCCAGGTCAGTATTTATTGCCCTCTCCAGATCAATTTTTATGGTACTCTCCAGTTCAGTATTTATTGTACTCTCCAGGTCAGTATTTATTGTACTCTCCAGGTCACTATTTATTGTACTCTCTAGGTCAGTACTTATTGGACTCTCCAGGTCAGTATTTATTGTACTCTCCAGGTCAGTATTTATTACCCTCTCCAGGTCAATTTTTATGTTACTCTCCAGGTCAGTATTTGTTGTTCTCTCCAAGTCACAGTTTATTGTACTCTCCAGGTTAGTATTGATTGTACTCTCCAGGTCAATATATATTGTACTCTCCAAATCAGTATTTATTGTTCTCTGCATGTCAGTATTTATTGTATTCACCAGGTCATTATTTATTCTACTCTCCAGGTCAGTGTTAATTGCCTTCTCATGATCAGTATTTATTGTATTCTCCAGGTCAGTATTTATTTTACTCTCCAGGTCAATATTTACTGTACTCCCAAGGTCAATATTTATAGTACTCTCCAGGTCAGTATTTATTGTACTCTCCAAGTCATTATTTATTGTACTCTTCAGGTCAGTATTTATTGTACTCTCCAGGTCAGTATTTATTGTACTCTCCAGTTCAGTATTTATTCTGCTCTCCAGGTCAGTATGTATTGCCCTCTCCAGGTCAGTATTTATTGTAATCTCCAGGTCAGTATTTATTGTACTTCCAGGTCAGTATTTATTGTGCTCTCCAGGTCAGTATTTATTGTACTTTCTAGGTCAGTATTTATTGCCCACTCCAAATCAGTATTTATTATACTCTCCAGGTCAGTATTTATTGTACTCTCCAGGTCAGTAATTTTTGTACTCTCCAGGTCAGTATTTATTGTACTCTCCAGGTCAGTATTTATTGTACTCTCCAGGTCAGTATTTATTGTACTCTGCAGGTTAGTATTTATTGCCCTCTCCAGGTTAGTATTTATTTTACTCCAAGGTCAGTATTTTTTGTACTCTCCAGGTCAGTATTTATTACCCTCTCCAGGTCAATATTTATTGTACTCTCCAGGTCAGTATTTATAGTACTCTCCAGATCAGTATTTATTGTGCTCTCCAGGTCAGTATTTATTGTACTCTCCAATTCAGTATTTATTGCCCTCTCCAGGTCAGTAGTTATTGTACTCTCCAGGTCAGTATTTATTGTCGTCTCCAGGTCAGTATTTATTGCCTTCTCATGGTCAGTATTTATTGTATTCTCCAGGTCAGTATTTATTTTACTCTCCAGGTCAGTATTTAATGTACTCCCCAGGTCAATATTTATTGTACTCTCCAGGTCAGTATTTATTGTACTTTCCAGGTCAGTATTTATTGTACTCTCCAGGTCAGTATTTATTACGCTCTCCAGGTCAGTATTTATTGTACTCTCCAGCTCAGTATTTATTGTACTCTCCAGGTCAGTATTTATTGTACTCTCCATGTCAGTATTTATTGTACTCTCCAGGGCAGTATTTAATGTACAGTCCATGTCAGTATTTATTGCCCTATCCAAGTCAGTATTTATTGTACTCTCCAGGTCAGTATTTATTGTACTCTGCAGGTTAGTATGTATTGCCCTCTCCAGGTTAGTATTTATTTTACTCCAAGGTCAGTATTGTTTGTACTCTCCAGGTCAGTATTTATTACCCTCTCCAGGTCAGTATTTATTGTACTCTCCAGGTCAGTATTTATAGTACTCTCCAGATCAGTATGTATTGTACTCTCCAGGTCAATATTTATTGTACTCTCCAATTCAGTATTTATTGCCCTCTCCAATTCAGTATTTATTGCCCTCTCCAGGTCAGTATTTATTGTCGTCTCCAGGTCAGTATTTATTGCCTTCTCATGGTCAGTATTTATTGTATTCTCCAGGTCAGTATTTATTTTACTCTCCAGGTCAGTATTTAATGTACTCCCCAGGTCAATATTTATTGTACTCTCCAGGTCAATATTTATTGTACTCTCCAAGTCATTATTTATTGTACTCTTCAGGTCAGTATTTATTGCCCTCTCCAGGTCAGTATTTATTGTAATCTCCAGGTCAGTGTTTATTTTAATCTCCAGGTCAGTATTTATTTTACTTCCAGGTCAGTATTTATTGTGCTCTCCAGGTCAGTATTTATTGTACACTCTAGGTCAGTATTTATTGCCCACTCCAGATCAGTTTTTATTGTACTCTCCAGGTCAGTATTTATTGTACTCTCCAGGTCAGTATTTATTGTACTCTCCCGGTCAGTATTTATTGTACTCTCCAGGTCAGTACTTATTGGACTCTCCAGGTCAGTATTTATAGTACTCTCCAGGTCAGTATTTATTACCCTCTCCAGGTCAATTTTTATGGTACTCTCCAGGTCAGTATTTGTTGTTCTCTCCAGGTCAGTGTTTATTGTACTCTCCAGGTCAGTATTTATTGTACTCTCCAAATCAGTATTTATTGTTCTCTGCATGTCAGTATTTATTGTATTCACCAGGTCATTATTTATTCTACTCTCCAGGTCAGTATTTATTGCACTCTCCAGGTCAGTATTTATTGTACTCTCCAGGTCAGTATTTATTACGCTCTCCAGGTCAGTATTTATTGTACTCTCCAGGTCAGTATTTATTGTACTCTCCAGGGCAGTATTTAATGTACTCTGCAGGTTAGTATTTATTGCCCTCTCCAGGTTAGTATTTATTTTACTCCAAGGTCAGTATTTTTTGTACTCTCCAGGTCAGTATTTTTTACCCTCTCCAGGTCAGTATTTATGGTTCTCTCCAGGTGAGTATTTATAGTACTCTCCAGATCAGTATTTATTGTACTCTCCAGGTCAGTATTTATTGCCTTCTCATGATCAGTATTTCTTGTATTCTCCAGGTCAGTATTTATTTTACTCTCCAGGTCAGTATTTACTGTACTCGCCAGGTCAATATTTATTGTACTCTCCAGGTCAGTATTTATTGTACTCTCCAAGTCATTATTTATTGTACTCTCCAGGTCAGTATTTATTGTTCTCTCCAAAGCAGTTTTTATTGTACTCTCCAGGTCAGTATTTATTGTACTCTCCAGGTCAGTATTTAATTTTCTCTCAGGATCAGTATTTATTGTACTCTTCAGTTCAGTATTTATTGTGCTCTCCAGGTCAGTATTTATTGCCCTCTCCAGGTCAGTATTTATTGTAATCTCCAGGTCAGTACTTATTGTAATCTCCAGGTGAGTATTTATTGTACTCTCCTGGTCAGTATTTATTGTACTGTCCAGATGAGTATTTATTACCCTCTCCAGATCAATTTATATGGTACTCTCCAGGTCAGTATTTGTTGTTCTCTCCAGGTCAGAGTTTATTGTACTCTCCAGGTTAGTATTTATTGTACTCTCCAGGTCAGTATTTAATGTACTCTCCAAATCAGTATTTATTGTTCTCTGCATGTCAGTATTTATTGTATTCACCAGGTCATTATTTATTCTACTCTCCAGGTCAGTATTTATTGCCTTCTCATGATCAGTATTTATTGTATTCTCCAGGTCAGTGTTTATTTTACTCTCCAGGTCAGTATTTATTGTTCTTTCCAGTTCAGTATTTATTGTGCTCTCCAGGTCATTATGTATTGCCCTCTCCAGGTCAGTATTTATTGTAATCTCCAGGTCAGTATTTATTGTAATCTCCAGGTCAGTATTTATTATACTTCCAGGTCAGTATTTATTGTGCTCTCCAGGTCAGTATTTATTGTACTCTCCAGGTCAGTATTTATTGCCCACTCCAGATCAGTATTAATTATACTCTCCAGGTCAGTATTTATTGTACTCTCCAGGTCAGTATTTATTGTACTCTCCAGGATAGTATTTATTGTACTCTCCAGGTCAGTACTTATTGGACTCTCCAGGTCAGTATTTATTGTACTCTCCAGGTCAGTATTTATTACCATCTCCAGGTCAATTTTTATGTTACTCTCCAGGTCAGTATTTGTTGTTCTCTCCAGGTCAGTGTTTATTGTACTCTCCAGGTTAGTATTTATTGTACTCTCCAGGTCAGTATTTATTGTACTCTCCAAATCAGTATTTATTGTTCTCTGCATGTCAGTATTTATTGTATTCACCAGGTCATTATTTATTCTACTCTCCAGGTCAGTATTTATTGCACTCTCCAGGTCAGTATTTATTGTACTCTCCAGGTCAGTATTTATTACCCTCTCCACATCAGTATTTATTGTACTCTCCAGCTCAGTATTTATTGTACTCTCCACGTCAGTATTTACTGTACTCTCCAGAGCAGTATTTATTCTACTCTCCAAGTCACTATTTATTGTACTGTCCAGTTCAGTATTTATTGCCCTCTCCAGGTCAGTAATTATTGTACTCTCCATGTCAGTATTTATTGTAGTCTCCAGGTCAGTATTTATTGCCTTCTCATGGTCAGTATTTATTGTATTCTCGATGTCAGTATTTATTTTACTCTCCAGGTCAGTATTTACTGTACTCCCCAGGTCAATATTTATTGTACTCTCCAAGTCATTTTTTATTGTACTCTTCAGGTCAGTATTTATTGTACTCTCCAGGTCAGTATTTATTGTGCGCTCCAGGTCAGTATGTATTGCCCTCTCCAGGTCAGTATTTATTGTAATCTCCAGGTCAGTATTTATTGTAATCTCCAGGTCAGTATTTATTGTACTTCCAGGTCAGTACTTATTGTGCTCTCCAGGTCAGTATTTATTGTAAACTCCAGGTCAGTATTTATTGCCCTCTCCAGATCAATTTTTATGGTACTCTCCAGTTCAGTATTTATTGTACTCTCCAGGTCAGTATTTATTGTACTCTCCAGGTCACTATTTATTGTACTCTCTAGGTCAGTACTTATTGGACTCTCCAGGTCAGTATTTATTGTACTCTCCAGGTCAGTATTTATTACCATCTCCAGGTCAATTTTTATGTTACTCTCCAGGTCAGTATTTGTTGTTCTCTCCAAGTCACAGTTTATTGTACTCTCCAGGTTAGTATTTATTGTACTCTCCAGGTCAATATATATTGTACTCTCCAAATCAGTATTTATTGTTCTCTGCATGTCAGTATTTATTGTATTCACCAGGTCATTATTTATTCTACTCTCCAGGTCAGTGTTAATTGCCTTCTCATGATCAGTATTTATTGTATTCTCCAGGTCAGTATTTATTTTACTCTCCAGGTCAATATTTACTGTACTCCCAAGGTCAATATTTATAGTACTCTCCAGGTCAGTATTTATTGTACTCTCCAAGTCATTATTTATTGTACTCTTCAGGTCAGTATTTATTGTACTCTCCAGGTCAGTATTTATTGTACTCTCCAGTTCAGTATTTATTCTGCTCTCCAGGTCAGTATGTATTGCCCTCTCCAGGTCAGTATTTATTGTAATCTGCAGGTCAGTATTTATTGTACTTCCAGGTCAGTATTTATTGTGCTCTCCAGGTCAGTATTTATTGTACTTTCTAGGTCAGTATTTATTGCCCACTCCAAATCAGTATTTATTATACTCTCCAGGTCAGTATTTATTGTACTCTCCAGGTCAGTATTTTTTGTACTCTCCAGGTCAGTATTTATTGTACTCTCCAGGTCAGTATTTATTGTACTCTCCAGGTCAGTACTTATTGGACTCTCCAGGTCAGTATTTATTGTACTCTCCAGGTCAGTATATATTGTACTCTCCAAATCAGTATTTATTGCTCTCTGCATGTCAGTATTTATTGTATTCACCAGTTCATTATTTATTCTACTCTCCAGGTCAGTATTTATTGTACTGTCCAGGTCAGTATTTATTGTACTCTCCAGGTCAGTATTTATTACGCTCTCCAGGTCAGTATTTATTGTACTCTCCAGCTCAGTATTTATTGTACTCTCCAGGTCAGTATTTATTGTACTCTCCATGTCAGTATTTATTGTACTCTCCAGGGCAGTATTTAATGTACAGTCCATGTCAGTATTTATTGCCCTATCCAATTCAGTATTTATTGTACTCTCCAGGTCAGTATTTATTGTACTCTGCAGGTTAGTATGTATTGCCCTCTCCAGGTTAGTATTTATTTTACTCCAAGGTCAGTATTGTTTGTACTCTCCAGGTCAGTATTTATTACCCTCTCCAGGTCAGTATTTATTGTACTCTCCAGGTCAGTATTTATAGTACTCTCCAGATCAGTATGTATTGTACTCTCCAGGTCAATATTTATTGTACTCTCCAATTCAGTATTTATTGCCCTCTCCAATTCAGTATTTATTGCCCTCTCCAGGTCAGTAATTATTGTACTCTCCAAGTCAGTTTTTATTGTCGTCTCCAGGTCAGTATTTATTGTATTCTCCAGGTCAGTATTTGTTGTATTCTCCAGGTCAGTATTTATTTTACTCTCCAGGTCAGTATTTAATGTACTCCCCAGGTCAATATTTATTGTACTCTCCAGGTTATTATTTATTGTACTCTCCAAGTCATTATTTATTGTACTCTTCAGGTCAGTATTTATTGCCCTCTCCAGGTCAGTATTTATTGTAATCTCCAGGTCAGTGTTTATTTTAATCTCCAGGTCAGTATATATTTTACTTCCAGGTCAGTATTTATTGTGCTCTCCAGGTCAGTATTTATTGTACACTCTAGGTCAGTATTTATTGCCCACTCCAGATCAGTTTTTATTGTACTTTCCAGGTCAGTATTTATTGTACTCTCCAGGTCAGTATTTATTGTACTCTCCCGGTCAGTATTTATTGTACTCACCAGGTCAGTACTTATTGGACTCTCCAGGTCAGTATTTATAGTACTCTCCAGGTCAGTATTTATTACCCTCTCCAGGTCAATTTTTATGGTACTCTCCTGGTCAGTATTTGTTGTTCTCTCCAGGTCAGTGTTTATTGTACTCTCCAGGTCAGTATTTATTGTACTCTCCAAATCAGTATTTATTGTTCTCTGCATGTCAGTATTTATTGTATTCACCAGGTCATTATTTATTCTACTCTCCAGGTCAGTATTTATTGCACTCTCCAGGTCAGTATTTATTGTACTCTCCAGGTCAGTATTTATTACGCTCTCCAGGTCAGTATTTATTGTACTCTCCAGCTCAGTATTTATTGTACTCTCCAGGTCAGTATTTATTGTACTCTCCATGTCAGTATTTATTGTACTCTCCAGGGCAGTATTTAATGTACTCTGCAGGTTAGTATTTATTGCCCTCTCCAGGTTAGTATTTATTTTACTCCAAGGTCAGTATTTTTTGTACTCTCCAGGTCAGTATTTATTACCCTCTCCAGGTCAGTATTTATTGTACTCTCCAGGACAGTATTTATAGTACTCTCCAGATCAGTATTTATTGTACTCTCCAGGACAGTATTTATTGTACTCTGCAATTCAGTATTTATTGCCCTCTCCAGATCAGTAATTAATGTACTCTCCAGGTCAGTATTTATTGTAGTCTCCAGGTCAGTATTTATTGCCTTCTCATAGTCAGTATTTATTGTATTCTCCAGGTCAGTATTTATTTTACTCTCCAGGCCAGTATTTACTGTACTCCCAAGGTCAATATTTATTGTACTCTCCAGGTCAGTATTTATTGTACTCTCCAAGTCATTATTTATTGTACTCTCCAGGTCAGTATTTATTGTTCTCTCCAAAGCAGTTTTTATTCAACTCTCCAGGTCAGTACTTATTGTACTCTCCAGGTAAGTATTTATTGTTCTCTCCAGATCAGTATTTATTGTACTCTCCAGTTCAGTATTTATTGTACTCTCCAGGTCAGTATTTATTGCCCTCTCCAGGTCAGTATTTATTGTAATCTCCAGGTCAGTACTTATTGTAATCACCAGGTCAGTATTTATTGTACTTCCAGGTCAGTATTTATTGTGCTCTCCAGGTCAGTATTTATTGTACTCTCCAGGTCAGTATTTATTGCCCACTCCAGATCAGTATTTATTGTACTCTCCAGGTCGGTATTTAGTGTACTCTCCAGGTCAGTATTTATTGTACTCTCCAGGTCAGTATTTATTGTACTCTCCAGGTCAGTACTTATTGGACTCTCCAGGTCAGTATTTATTGTACTCTCCAGGTCAGTATTTATTACCCTCTCCAGGTCAATTTTTATGGTACTCTCCAGGTCAGTATTTGTTGTTCTCTCCAGGTCACAATTTATTGTACTCTCCAGGTTAGTATTTATTGTACTCTCCAGATCAGTATATATTGTACTCTCCAAATCAGTATTTATTGTTCTCTGCATGTCAGTATTTATTGTATTCACCAGGTCATTATTTATTCTACTCTCCATGTCAGTATTAATTGCCTTCTCATGATCAGTATTTATTGTATTCTCCAGGTCAGTATTTATTTTACTCTCCAGGTCAGTATTTACTGTACTCCCCAGGTCAATATTTATTGTACTCTCCAGGTCAGTATTTATTGTACTCTCCAAGTCATTATTTATTGTACTCTTCAGGTCAGTATTTATTGTACTCTCCAGGTCAGTATTTATTGTAATCTCCAGGTCAGTATTTATTGTACTTCCAGGTCAGTATTTATTGTGCTCTCCAGGTCAGTATTTATTGTACTTTCTAGGTCAGTATTTATTGCCCACTCCAGATTAGTATTTATTATACTCTCCAGGTCAGTATTTATTGTACTCTCCAGGTCAGTATTTTTTGTACTCTCCAGGTCAGTATTTATTGTACTCTCCAGGTCAGTATTTATTGTACTCTCCAGGTCAATACTTATTTGACTCTCCAGGTCAGTATTTATTGTACTCTCCAGGTCAGTATTTATTGTACTCTCCAAATCAGTATTTATTGTTATCTGCATGTCAGTATTTATTGTATTCACCAAGTCATTATTTATTCTACTCTCCAGGTCAGTATTTATTGCACTCTCCAGGTCAGTATTTATTGTACTCTCCAGGTCAGTATTTATTACGCTCTCCAGGTCAGTATTTACTGTACTCTCCAGCTCAGTATTTATTGTACTCTCCAGGTCAGTATTTATTGTACTCTCCAGGACAGTAATTATTGTACTCTCCAGGTCAGTAGTTATTGTACTCTGCAGGTTAGTATGTATTGCCCTATCCAGGTTAGTATTTATTTTACTCCAAGGTCAGTATTGTTTGTTCTCTCCAGGTCACTATTTATTACCCACTCCAGGTCAGTATTTATTATACTCTCCAGGTCAGTATTTATAGTACTCTCCAGATCAGTATGTATTGTACTCTCCAGGTCAATATTTATTGTACTCTCCAATTCAGTATTTATTGCCCTCTCCAGGACAGTAATTATTGTACTCTCCAGGTCAGTATTTATTGTAGTCTCCAGGTCAGTATTTATTGCCTTCTCATGGTCAGTATGTATTGTATTCTCCAGGTCAGTATTTGTTGTTCTCTCCAGGTCAGAGTTTATTGTACTCTCCAGGTTAGTATGTATTGTACTCTCCAGGTCAGTATTTATTGTACGCTACAAATCAGTATTTATTGTTCTCTGCATGTCAGTATTTATTGTATTCACCAGGTCATTATTTATTCTACTCTCCAGGTCAGTATTTATTGCCTTCTCATGATCAGTATTTATTGTATTCTCCAGGTCAGTATTTATTTTACTCTCCAGGTCAGTATTTATTGTTCTCTCCAGTTCAGTATTTATTGTGCTCTCCAGGTCATTATGTATTGCCCTCTCCAGGTCAGTATTTATTGTAATCTCCAGTTCAGTATTTATTGTAATCTCCAGGTCAGTATTTATTATACTTCCAGGTCAGTATTTATTGTGCTCTCCAGGTCAGTATTTATTGTACTCTCTAGGTCAGTATTTATTGCCCACTCCAGATCAGTATTAATTATACTCTCCAGGTCAGTATTTATTGTACTCTCCAGGTCAGTATTTATTGTACTCTCCAGGTTAGTATTTATTGTACTCTCCAGGTCTGTACTTATTGGACTCTCCAGGTCAGTATTTATTGTCCTCTCCAGGTCAGTATTTATTACCCTCTCCAGGTCAATTTTTATGTTACTCTCCAGTTCAGTATTTGTTGTTCTCTCCAGGTCAGTGTTTATTGTACTCTCCAGGTTAGTGTTTATTGTACTCTCCAGGTCAGTATTTATTGTACTCTCCAAATCAGTATTTATTGTTCTCTGCATGTCAGTATTTATTGTATTCACCAGGTCATTATTTATTCTACTCTCCAGGTCAGTATTTATTGCACTCTCCAGATCAGTATTTATTGTACTCTCCAGATCAGTATTTATTACCCTCTCCAGGTCAGTATTTATTGTACTCTCCAGCTCAGTATTTATTGTACTCTCCAGCTCAGTATTTACTGTACTCTCCAGAGCAGTATTTATTCTACTCTCCAAGTCACTATTTATTGTACTGTCCAGTTCAGTATTTATTGCCCTCTCCAGGTCAGTAATTATTGTACTCTCCATGTCAGTATTTATTGTAGTCTCCAGGTCAGTATTTATTGCCTTCTCATGGTCAGTATTTATTGTATTCTCCAGGTCAGTATTTATTTTACTCTCCAGGTCAGTATTTACTGTACTCCCCAGGTCAATATTTATTGTACTCTCCAGGTCAGTATTTATTGTACTCTCCAGGTCAGTATTTATTGTTCTCTCCAGATCAGTATTTATTGTACTCTCCAGTTCAGTATTTATTGTGCGCTCCAGGTCAGTATGTATTGCCCTCTCTTTTCAGTATTTATTGTAATCTCCAGGTCAGTATTTATTGTAATCTCCAGGTCAGTATTTATTGTACTTCCAGGTCAGTATTTATTGTGCTCTCCAGGTCAGTATTTATTGTAAACTCTAGGTCAGTATTTATTGCCCACTCCAGATCAGTTTTTATTGTACTCTCCAGGTCAGTATTTATTGTACTCTCCAGATGAGTATTTATTGTTCTCTCCAGATCAGTATTTATTGTACTCTCCAGTTCAGTATTTATTGTGCGCTCCAGGTCAGTATGTATTGCCCTCTCCAGGTCAGTATTTATTGTACTTCCAGGTCAGTATTTATTGTGCTCTCCAGGTCAGTATTTATTGTACACTCTAGGTCAGTATTTATTGCCCACTCCAGATCAGTTTTTATTGTACTCTCCAGGTCAGTATTTATTGTACTCTCCAGATAAGTATTTATTACCCTCTCCAGATCAATTTATATGGTACTCTCCATGTCAGTATTTATTGTACACTCCAGGGCAGTATTTAATGTACTGTCCAGGTCAGTCTTTATTGCCCTATCCAAGTGAGTATTTATTGTACTCTCCAGGTCAGTATTTATTGTCGTCTCCAGGTCAGTATTTATTGCCTTCTCATGGTCAGTATTTATTGTATTCTCCAGGTCAGTATTTATTTTACTCTCCAGGTCAGTATTTAATGTACTCCCCAGGTCAATATTTATTGTACTCTCCAGCTCAGTATTTATTGTACTCTCCAGGTCAGTATTTATTGTACTCTCCATGTCAGTATTTATTGTACTCTCCAGGGCAGTATTTAATGTACAGTCCATGTCAGTATTTATTGCCCTATCCAAGTCAGTATTTATTGTACTCTCCAGGTCAGTATTTATTGTACTCTGCAGGTTAGTATGTATTGCCCTCTCCAGGTTAGTATTTATTTTACTCCAAGGTCAGTATTGTTTGTACTCTCCAGGTCAGTATTTATTACCCTCTCCAGGTCAGTATTTATTGTACTCTCCAGGTCAGTATTTATAGTACTCTCCAGATCAGTATGTATTGTACTCTCCAGGTCAATATTTATTGTGCTCTCCAATTCAGTATTTATTGCCCTCTCCAATTCAGTATTTATTGCCCTCTCCAGGTCAGTAATTATTGTACTCTCCAGGTCAGTATTTATTGTCGTCTCCAGGTCAGTATTTATTGCCTTCTCATGGTCAGTATTTAATGTATTCTCCAGGTCAGTATTTATTTTACTCTCCAGGTCAGTATTTAATGTACTCCCCAGGTCAATATTTATTGTACTCTCCAGGTCAGTATTTATTGTACTCTCCAAGTCATTATTTATTGTACTCTTCAGGTCAGTATTTATTGCCCTCTCCTGGTCAGTATTTATTGTAATCTCCAGGTCAGTGTTTATTTTAATCTCCAGGTCAGTATTTATTTTACTTCCAGGTCAGTATTTATTGTGCTCTCCAGGTCAGTTTTTATTGTACACTCTAGGTCAGTATTTATTGCCCACTCCAGATCAGTTTTTATTGTACTCTCCAGGTCAGTATTTATTGTACTCTCCAGGTCAGTATTTATTGTACTCTCCCGGTCAGTATTTATTGTACTCTCCAGGTCAGTACTTATTGGACTCTCCAGGTCAGTATTTATAGTACTCTCCAGGTCAGTATTTATTACCCTCTCCAGGTCAATTTTTATGGTACTCTCCAGTTCAGTATTTGTTGTTCTCTCCAGGTCAGTGTTTATTGTACTCTCCAGGTCAGTATTTATTGTACTCTCCAAATCAGTATTTATTGTTCTCTGCATGTCAGTATTTATTGTATTCACCAGGTTATTATTTATTCTACTCTCCAGGTCAGTATTTATTGCACTCTCCAGGTCAGTATTTATTGTACTCTCCAGGTCAGTATTTATTACGCTCTCCAGGTCAGTTTTTATTGTACTCTCCAGCTCAGTATTTATTGTACTCTCCAGGTCAGTATTTATTGTACTCTACATGTCAGTATTTATTGTACTCTCCAGGGCAGTATTTAATGTACTCTGCAGGTTAGTATTTATTGCCCTCTCCAGGTTAGTATTTATTTTACTCCAAGGTCAGTATTTTTTGTACTCTCCAGGTCAGTATTTTTTACCCTCTCCAGGTCAGTATTTATGGTTCTCTCCAGGTGAGTATTTATAGTACTCTCCATATCAGTATTTATTGTACTCTCCAGGTCAGTATTTATTGCCTTCTCATGATCAGTATTTCTTGTATTCTCCAGGTCAGTATTTATTTTACTCTCCAGGTCAGTATTTACTGTACTCGCCAGGTCAATATTTATTGTACTCTCCAGGTCAGTATTTATTGTACTCTCCAAGTCATTATTTATTATACTCTCCAGGTCAGTATTTATTGTTCTCTCCAAAGCAGTTTTTATTGTACTCTCCAGGTCAGTATTTATTGTACTCTCCAAATCAGTATTTAATTTTCTCTCCGGATCAGTATTTATTGTACTCTTCAGTTCAGTATTTATTGTGCTCTCCAGGTCAGTATTTATTGCCCTCTCCATGTCAGTATTTATTGTAATCTCCAGGTCAGTATTTATTGTACTTCCAGGTCAGTATGTATTGTGCTCTCCAGGTCAGTATGTATTGTACTCTCTAGGTCAGTATTTACATCCCACTCCAGATCAGTATGTATTGTATTCTCCAGGTCAGTATTTGTTGTTCTCTCCAGGTCAGAGTTTATTGTACTCTCCAGGTTAGTATGTATTGTACTCTCCAGGTCAGTATTTATTGTACGCTACAAATCAGTATTTATTGTTCTCTGCATGTCAGTATTTATTGTATTCACCAGGTCATTATTTATTCTACTCTCCAGGTCAGTATTTATTGCCTTCTCATGATCAGTATTTATTGTATTCTCCAGGTCAGTATTTATTTTACTCTCCAGGTCAGTATTTATTGTTCTCTCCAGTTCAGTATTTATTGTGCTCTCCAGGTCATTATGTATTGCCCTCTCCAGGTCAGTATTTATTGTAATCTCCAGTTCAGTATTTATTGTAATCTCCAGGTCAGTATTTATTATACTTCCAGGTCAGTATTTATTGTGCTCTCCAGGTCAGTATTTATTGTACTCTCTAGGTCAGTATTTATTGCCCACTCCAGATCAGTATTAATTATACTCTCCAGGTCAGTATTTATTGTACTCTCCAGGTCAGTATTTATTGTACTCTCCAGGTTAGTATTTATTGTACTCTCCAGGTCTGTACTTATTGGACTCTCCAGGTCAGTATTTATTGTCCTCTCCAGGTCAGTATTTATTACCCTCTCCAGGTCAATTTTTATGTTACTCTCCAGTTCAGTATTTGTTGTTCTCTCCAGGTCAGTGTTTATTGTACTCTCCAGGTTAGTGTTTATTGTACTCTCCAGGTCAGTATTTATTGTACTCTCCAAATCAGTATTTATTGTTCTCTGCATGTCAGTATTTATTGTATTCACCAGGTCATTATTTATTCTACTCTCCAGGTCAGTATTTATTGCACTCTCCAGATCAGTATTTATTGTACTCTCCAGATCAGTATTTATTACCCTCTCCAGGTCAGTATTTATTGTACTCTCCAGCTCAGTATTTATTGTACTCTCCAGCTCAGTATTTACTGTACTCTCCAGAGCAGTATTTATTCTACTCTCCAAGTCACTATTTATTGTACTGTCCAGTTCAGTATTTATTGCCCTCTCCAGGTCAGTAATTATTGTACTCTCCATGTCAGTATTTATTGTAGTCTCCAGGTCAGTATTTATTGCCTTCTCATGGTCAGTATTTATTGTATTCTCCAGGTCAGTATTTATTTTACTCTCCAGGTCAGTATTTACTGTACTCCCCAGGTCAATATTTATTGTACTCTCCAGGTCAGTATTTATTGTACTCTCCAAGTCATTTTATATTGTACTCTTCAGGTCAGTATTTATTGTACTCTCCAGGTCAGTATTTATTGTACTCTCCAGGTCAGTATTTATTGTTCTCTCCAGATCAGTATTTATTGTACTCTCCAGTTCAGTATTTATTGTGCGCTCCAGGTCAGTATGTATTGCCCTCTCTTTTCAGTATTTATTGTAATCTCCAGGTCAGTATTTATTGTAATCTCCAGGTCAGTATTTATTGTACTTCCAGGTCAGTATTTATTGTGCTCTCCAGGTCAGTATTTATTGTAAACTCTAGGTCAGTATTTATTGCCCACTCCAGATCAGTTTTTATTGTACTCTCCAGGTCAGTATTTATTGTACTCTCCAGATGAGTATTTATTGTTCTCTCCAGATCAGTATTTATTGTACTCTCCAGTTCAGTATTTATTGTGCGCTCCAGGTCAGTATGTATTGCCCTCTCCAGGTCAGTATTTATTGTACTTCCAGGTCAGTATTTATTGTGCTCTCCAGGTCAGTATTTATTGTACACTCTAGGTCAGTATTTATTGCCCACTCCAGATCAGTTTTTATTGTACTCTCCAGGTCAGTATTTATTGTACTCTCCAGATAAGTATTTATTACCCTCTCCAGATCAATTTATATGGTACTCTCCATGTCAGTATTTATTGTACACTCCAGGGCAGTATTTAATGTACTGTCCAGGTCAGTCTTTATTGCCCTATCCAAGTGAGTATTTATTGTACTCTCCAGGTCAGTATTTATTGTCGTCTCCAGGTCAGTATTTATTGCCTTCTCATGGTCAGTATTTATTGTATTCTCCAGGTCAGTATTTATTTTACTCTCCAGGTCAGTATTTAATGTACTCCCCAGGTCAATATTTATTGTACTCTCCAGCTCAGTATTTATTGTACTCTCCAGGTCAGTATTTATGGTACTCTCCATGTCAGTATTTATTGTACTCTCCAGGGCAGTATTTAATGTACAGTCCATGTCAGTATTTATTGCCCTATCCAAGTCAGTATTTATTGTACTCTCCAGGTCAGTATTTATTGTACTCTGCAGGTTAGTATGTATTGCCCTCTCCAGGTTAGTATTTATTTTACTCCAAGGTCAGTATTGTTTGTACTCTCCAGGTCAGTATTTATTACCCTCTCCAGGTCAGTATTTATTGTACTCTCCAGGTCAGTATTTATAGTACTCTCCAGATCAGTATGTATTGTACTCTCCAGGTCAATATTTATTGTGCTCTCCAATTCAGTATTTATTGCCCTCTCCAATTCAGTATTTATTGCCCTCTCCAGGTCAGTAATTATTGTACTCTCCAGGTCAGTATTTATTGTCGTCTCCAGGTCAGTATTTATTGCCTTCTCATGGTCAGTATTTATTGTATTCTCCAGGTCAGTATTTATTTTACTCTCCAGGTCAGTATTTAATGTACTCCCCAGGTCAATATTTATTGTACTCTCCAGGTCAGTATTTATTGTACTCTCCAAGTCATTATTTATTGTACTCTTCAGGTCAGTATTTATTGCCCTCTCCTGGTCAGTATTTATTGTAATCTCCAGGTCAGTGTTTATTTTAATCTCCAGGTCAGTATTTATTTTACTTCCAGGTCAGTATTTATTGTGCTCTCCAGGTCAGTTTTTATTGTACACTCTAGGTCAGTATTTATTGCCCACTCCAGATCAGTTTTTATTGTACTCTCCAGGTCAGTATTTATTGTACTCTCCAGGTCAGTATTTATTGTACTCTCCCGGTCAGTATTTATTGTACTCTCCAGGTCAGTACTTATTGGACTCTCCAGGTCAGTATTTATAGTACTCTCCAGGTCAGTATTTATTACCCTCTCCAGGTCAATTTTTATGGTACTCTCCAGTTCAGTATTTGTTGTTCTCTCCAGGTCAGTGTTTATTGTACTCTCCAGGTCAGTATTTATTGTACTCTCCAAATCAGTATTTATTGTTCTCTGCATGTCAGTATTTATTGTATTCACCAGGTTATTATTTATTCTACTCTCCAGGTCAGTATTTATTGCACTCTCCAGGTCAGTATTTATTGTACTCTCCAGGTCAGTATTTATTACGCTCTCCAGGTCAGTTTTTATTGTACTCTCCAGCTCAGTATTTATTGTACTCTCCAGGTCAGTATTTATTGTACTCTACATGTCAGTATTTATTGTACTCTCCAGGGCAGTATTTAATGTACTCTGCAGGTTAGTATTTATTGCCCTCTCCAGGTTAGTATTTATTTTACTCCAAGGTCAGTATTTTTTGTACTCTCCAGGTCAGTATTTTTTACCCTCTCCAGGTCAGTATTTATGGTTCTCTCCAGGTGAGTATTTATAGTACTCTCCATATCAGTATTTATTGTACTCTCCAGGTCAGTATTTATTGCCTTCTCATGATCAGTATTTCTTGTATTCTCCAGGTCAGTATTTATTTTACTCTCCAGGTCAGTATTTACTGTACTCGCCAGGTCAATATTTATTGTACTCTCCAGGTCAGTATTTATTGTACTCTCCAAGTCATTATTTATTATACTCTCCAGGTCAGTATTTATTTTTCTCTCCAAAGCTGTTTTTATTGTACTCTCCAGGTCAGTATTTATTGTACTCTCCAAATCAGTATTTAATTTTCTCTCCGGATCAGTATTTATTGTACTCTTCAGTTCAGTATTTATTGTGCTCTCCAGGTCAGTATTTATTGCCCTCTCCATGTCAGTATTTATTGTAATCTCCAGGTCAGTATTTATTGTACTTCCAGGTCAGTATGTATTGTGCTCTCCAGGTCAGTATGTATTGTACTCTCTAGGTCAGTATTTACATCCCACTCCAGATCAGTATGTATTGTATTCTCCAGGTCAGTATTTGTTGTTCTCTCCAGGTCAGAGTTTATTGTACTCTCCAGGTTAGTATGTATTGTACTCTCCAGGTCAGTATTTATTGTACGCTACAAATCAGTATTTATTGTTCTCTGCATGTCAGTATTTATTGTATTCACCAGGTCATTATTTATTCTACTCTCCAGGTCAGTATTTATTGCCTTCTCATGATCAGTATTTATTGTATTCTCCAGGTCAGTATTTATTTTACTCTCCAGGTCAGTATTTATTGTTCTCTCCAGTTCAGTATTTATTGTGCTCTCCAGGTCATTATGTATTGCCCTCTCCAGGTCAGTATTTATTGTAATCTCCAGTTCAGTATTTATTGTAATCTCCAGGTCAGTATTTATTATACTTCCAGGTCAGTATTTATTGTGCTCTCCAGGTCAGTATTTATTGTACTCTCTAGGTCAGTATTTATTGCCCACTCCAGATCAGTATTAATTATACTCTCCAGGTCAGTATTTATTGTACTCTCCAGGTCAGTATTTATTGTACTCTCCAGGTTAGTATTTATTGTACTCTCCAGGTCTGTACTTATTGGACTCTCCAGGTCAGTATTTATTGTCCTCTCCAGGTCAGTATTTATTACCCTCTCCAGGTCAATTTTTATGTTACTCTCCAGGTCAGTATTTGTTGTTCTCTCCAGGTCAGTGTTTATTGTACTCTCCAGGTTAGTGTTTATTGTACTCTCCAGGTCAGTATTTATTGTACTCTCCAAATCAGTATTTATTGTTCTCTGCATGTCAGTATTTATTGTATTCACCAGGTCATTATTTATTCTACTCTCCAGGTCAGTATTTATTGCACTCTCCAGATCAGTATTTATTGTACTCTCCAGATCAGTATTTATTACCCTCTCCAGGTCAGTATTTATTGTACTCTCCAGCTCAGTATTTATTGTACTCTCCAGCCCAGTATTTACTGTACTCTCCAGAGCAGTATTTATTCTACTCTCCAAGTCAATATTTATTGTACTGTCCAGTTCAGTATTTATTGCCCTCTCCAGGTCAGTAATTATTGTACTCTCCATGTCAGTATTTATTGTAGTCTCCAGGTCAGTATTTATTGCCTTCTCATGGTCAGTATTTATTGTATTCTCCAGGTCAGTATTTATTTTACTCTCCAGGTCAGTATTTACTGTACTCCCCAGGTCAATATTTATTGTACTCTCCAGGTCAGTATTTATTGTACTCTCCAAGTCATTTTATATTGTACTCTTCAGGTCAGTATTTATTGTACTCTCCAGGTCAGTATTTATTGTACTCTCCAGGTCAGTATTTATTGTTCTCTCCAGATCAGTATTTATTGTACTCTCCAGTTCAGTATTTATTGTGCGCTCCAGGTCAGTATGTATTGCCCTCTCTTTTCAGTATTTATTGTAATCTCCAGGTCAGTATTTATTGTAATCTCCAGGTCAGTATTTATTGTACTTCCAGGTCAGTATTTATTGTGCTCTCCAGGTCAGTATTTATTGTAAACTCTAGGTCAGTATTTATTGCCCACTCCAGATCAGTTTTTATTGTACTCTCCAGGTCAGTATTTATTGTACTCTCCAGATGAGTATTTATTGTTCTCTCCAGATCAGTATTTATTGTACTCTCCAGTTCAGTATTTATTGTGCGCTCCAGGTCAGTATGTATTGCCCTCTCCAGGTCAGTATTTATTGTACTTCCAGGTCAGTATTTAATGTGCTCTCCAGGTCAGTATTTATTGTACACTCTAGGTCAGTATTTATTGCCCACTCCAGATCAGTTTTTATTGTACTCTCCAGGTCAGTATTTATTGTACTCTCCAGATAAGTATTTATTACCCTCTCCAGATCAATTTATATGGTACTCTCCATGTCAGTATTTATTGTACACTCCAGGGCAGTATTTAATGTACTGTCCAGGTCAGTATTT